>NW_006921601.1:19040388-19086603 GCF_000298275.1 Orycteropus afer afer | reverse complement strand
GTATGGAAAGTGAATTTGCTCTGTAAATTTTCACCCAAATCACATACACACACACACACACACACACAAAGAGCCTGGTGGTACAGTGGTTAAGTGCTTGGCTCCTAACTGAAAGGTCAGTGGTTTGAATTCATTAGCCATTCCACAGAAGAGAGATGAGGCAGTCTGCTTCTGTAAATATTTACAGCTTTGGAAACTCTTTGAGGCAGTCCTACTCTGTCCTATAGGGTCAGTATGAGTAAGAATTGACTTGATGGCAATGGGTTGTGGGTCAATTTTTTTCCTGGTTTTTACCTTTAAACATGTGCAGAGGCAAATAAGTGGCTCAATAAGTTAATGCATTCAGCTGCTAGCTCAAAGTTTGAAGGTCTACCCAGAGGCGCCTTGGAAGAAAGGCCTGGTGATCTACTTCCAAAAAAATCAACCACTGAAAACCCTACAGAACACAGTTCTACTCTGATACACATGGAGTTGTCATGAGTCAAAACTGACTCAACAGCAACTAGCTTGTTTGGTTACCTTTGAACCAGATATTGTGCTACCAAAAACAAACAAACAAAAAAACCTCATTGCCATCCAATTCATACCATCCTCCTTGGATTTCCGAGGTGGTATCTCCACAGAAGTAGATTGCCCAACTTCCCTTCTGAGGAGATATTGTATTGTTTGTTATTGTTATGTGCCCTTGATTCTGACCTCATAGTGACCCCTCCTACATAAGTAGATTGCCCTATCTTCCTTCAGAGGAGTGGCTGGTGGGTTTGAACCACCAGCCTTCTGGTTAGCAGTCAAGTGCCTTAGGCACTATGCTACCAGAGCTCGCTAGGAATTGAGTAGAAAATTAGACAGACATGTCCCTGGAGTCATGGGACTTACTGAAGTTGAATGTGATGGATGATTATCAAGTAAATACATTTACAAACAAGACAATTGCAGTGTGTGGTTTTGTGTTATGAGGGAAGTAAACAGAGACACGGAAGAGGGACTGAAGGGGGCTGCTATGGTTGGGCTGTCAGGTTGGCCTCTCTGAGGGCAAAATGAGAAGTAAATATCATGTGAAGAGTCAGGTAAGAAGATTCTGGGCAACAGAAACAGCCAAGACAAAGGCCCTAAGTGTGTGTGTGGGGGGGGATGGAGCCTGGAGTTGCAGGAGGACAAGGAAAGAAGTTCCACTGCCTAGTTCAAGAAACGGGTAGAGTGGGAGGATATGATGTTGGGACACAGGCAAAACCAGAGGACACAGGGCCTCTCCCAGGCTATAATAAGGAGGTTAGCTTTTAAGCTTTGAAAAGGTCACTCTGGCCACCTGTACAGAGAATGGACTGAGAGCTGGGGTCAAGAGTAGATGCAGGGGCCTAGTTATGTGGCTCCAATAATCCAAGGTGTTGATAGAAAAGACAGAAGGAAATGAAGAAATGCAGTTTTGAAAAAGAATGCTTGCACCAGGCACTTGTTGACAATGAACCAAAGCTTCCTGAATAAATACAGTATAGCTTGGCTGGAATTACAGCTGATGTGATTTGTTTTTCTAAATTCAAAACTCATAAAAGTGCAACTAATTATACACATAGCCACTAGTCCTAAATCAGAGATGGGCAACATCTTCAAATTTAACTACCATCAGTTGTTGTTTTATATATATATGTATGTATATATGTATGTATATATGCACTGAGACAAATTCAGGGCAGCATCTGTACTTATTACAGAAAAATGACTCCCTCAGCGTTAGGCTGTCCGGTGCTCCCTGTCTTACACTCCCTATAATCCACGCCCATTCTTACTTTCCAGTTTCAAAGTCAAGCACCCGAAACCTCCCCCAGAACAAACTGTAACTTCCGAGGAAGAATGTGCTGCCGGCATTACGCTTCAGTAAGTCCAGAAGGCATGGGAGATAAGAGTATTAAGGGTACATGTTAATGAAGCCACTGGTCCTGAATAGAGCAGAAGAGATGTCCCAAAGGGAGACACAACCAGAGCCTGCATCCTAGCACAGGCTGAACACCCTGATTGCTCGTAAGTTTGCAGCAGGGCTTCAAACTGGTCCATTTCAGATCAACCTGCTGCTGAGAAATGGCATTTCCACCCCAGATATACTGAATCAGAATTTACATTTTAATAAGATTTTTATATATGGGGTGTATTATGGAGAATTCTCAGCAACTGGAATGAACTGGTTTGAAGCCCAGATTTGCATAAAATGCCTTTGCTTATGGGTTTCATCAATGAGCAGCAGAGTGGTGGCAGCTGGAGGAGCTGAGGTTTGTCTTCATCTTTCTGGAAGCCTGGTGAATATGCCAGACAGTTGGAACAAGGGTCTTCAATAGGCCCAGAAAACGGTTCTCACTTATAAGGTTCTCACTTATAAGGGGTACAGTGGGCCAGGATGTCAGGCTTGGCACTAGAGCAAATGGGCTAGCCAAGCTTTGCAGAGGGCAGGCGGAGAAGGTCATGCCTCATTACCAGCTAAAAACCAAATCCCCTTTGCATGAAGGGTTTGACTTCCAGAAGAACTTATGGGGGAGAAATAGTAGGCCAAGAAACCCATGACAGTGAGCAATGTAACTGGTATAGGAGTTTCTAAATGCCATGACCTAGACCTCAATGTCTGTGCTGGCAGGCAGGCAGGGAAGCTCTGTTTAGTCTCTGAATTTCACCAGCTTTCACTACCACTTAGATATATACCTCAACCCTGCATGTGAAGAACAAGCACCCCTACGTCCACAGCCTTACTTCCCTCATGGGCCCAGTGATGGGACTGCACAGGTGGCAAAAGAAGTTATTTGCAGAGCACCTCCTAAGGGCTAGGCCTGCAAGAACCTCTGCTTGCCTATATTCATTCATACTGTGGTTGTTGTTAGGTGCCATCATGTTGCTTTTGACTCACAGTGACCTCATGTGACAGAAGAGAACTGCCCCATGATGTTTCCCAGCCTGTAATCTTTATGGAAGGAGAGCGCCAGTTCTCCCACAGAGTCACTGGGTGGGTTTGAACAACCAAGTTTTCGGTCATTAAGTTACCAGGGCTCCTCATCCATCCATCCAACCCTCCTAACAATCCTCTGAGGTGGGGACGACTGACAATCTCTGTATAGAGGGGGGTAAATGGAACCTCTCGGAGCTACAAACAGTTAATGCACTCAGCTGCTAAATGAAAGGTGGGAGGTTGAGTCTACTCAGAAGTGCCTCTGGGGAAAGGCCTGGTGATGTCCTTCTAAAAAATCAACCACTGAGAACCTCATGGAGTGCACTATGACTCTGACACACATGGGCTCACCATGAGTCAGAAGTAAATCCACAGCAACTGTTTCTGTTGTTGTTTGTTCATTTTAATGAGGCCCAGAGTCATAAAACTAGTATGTGGCATAACCAAAATCTGAAGGCCTCTATCCCAAGTCTCATTTTCTTACCACACCTTCCACCTGCTGCTGTCCTCACTCATAGCCCCGGGCTTTCTCCTAGCGAGGCTGCAGACCTGCTCTCCAGATGGCCATATCCCTGGGTTCCAACTCCATCATTTAGTTTTTTCAAAGCTCTTATCTCATTTAAGAAAGGTGGCCAGTCACAGATTATTTGCTTGAGAACTGTTTTTAAGGGAAGAAAGAACCCCACAGCACCTCAAAGCTGCTACTGCATGTACTCACCAATAGTAATGGGACCAGGTCTCTCATCTGTGGAGGCTGTTAAGGTGACTATTTGAAGAGCATTCAGGCCCAGCTTCCTCCTGCCCAGTGCTAGGCTTGGAGACCTGCCATGTCACCATCTGTTCCCATGAGCTCTACACCTGGGGCAGGAAAAGAACTTGGCGGGCTTGACGTCACCAGATGTGCTCACAGGCTCCAGCAGATTGGTGTACAAATAGTAGGGTGAGATGGTAAAGGGAGGGGCTTCAGAATGCCGTTAAGTTGCTTTGCCTGCTTGTCATTTTGGCAGCTGGAGCAGTGGTAATGGTTAACCCAAGAGGGTGCTCCATCCTCCTCTGGTGTCCTTGGTATGAATGTCAACCCTGGGCAGGACTATTCGGAAACCAGGATCTGGCACAGCTGCCAGCAATGTAGTGGTTAAAGGTATAGACTTCTCAAGCCAGACTGATCAGTGTTCAAAACTGTGCCTTCCCCTTTCACTAACTGAGAGACTCTGGCTAAGTTTATCTTCTGAGTCTTAGTTTTCTTATCAGAATGGGGATAAGTATAGGATTTACATTATTAGGTTGTTGTGTAGATTAAATGATATAATGCATGTGAAAGTAGAGAATGGTGCCTGTCACCTAGCAAGTGCTCAAGAAATGTTAACTCATTTTTTTAAAAAAGTAATAATTTTAAATAAATGACTCATGGAAGCTATAGATCTTTCTTGGAAGCAGTAGCGGATTCAGCTTCAATAGTCTTTCCTTTTGCAGAGAAAAAAAAAAAACACTGCCATGGAGTTGATTCTGACTCATAGCGACTCCCTGTTGGGTTTCCGAAGCAGTAAAGCTTTACAGAAGTAAATTGCCTAGTCTTGCTTCCAGAGTGGCTGGTGGGTTTGAATCACCAACCTTCTGGTAAGCAGTCAGATCCTTAGACACTGTGCTACCAGAACTTCTTTTTGCAAAGAAAGGCACTAACAATTGTTAAGAGCTGGCTTGGTATCAGACGTTGTGCTGGTTGCCTCACAAGCACATTGTCCACACATTCTTGGAGGCAGGAATAAATATGACCATTTATTCAGGTCTGATATCTTCTCAGGCAGGTGTCTTGTACACATGATCTCTAATCTAATCAGTAATCCCATTAGGTCAGAATTACTCCCAGAAGATAAATCCAAAGTTCAGGGATGTCAAATAACTTGCCCAGGATCACAGGACCAGTGGGAAGCAGGGTTGGGTGGGATTCACATAGTCATAATGAGATCATGTGTACAAAGAGCCAGGTAGTCTCTACATAGTGCCAGACATTATTCTGAGTCCTTTACACATAATAACTCATTTAATCTTCAGCATACCCCAGATGGGGAGGGATTTTAAGTATCCCCAATTCACAGATGAGACAAACCAAGGCCCACAGAGTTTAAGTAAGGTTACACTGTGAAGCGCCGAGATGGAGTGAGATTCAAGGAAGTCTGGCTCCAGAGCTTTGCTCTAACCATTGCCCTACCTAAATCTCACATCTAAAAGGCCTTTCTCCACTCACTGTGCTATCCAGCCTCAACAAAATGAGAACTCCTGCTAAAATCACTTCTAATCAGAGACAACTGTGCTGGAACCAAAAATGCATAGGCCAGAAGTCTGGAGACTTTGAGCTATGACCTTAAACAAATCCCTCTCCCTCTCTGGAGGTCAGTTGGCCCGAGTGTAAAGGAACTGGTTTGGACTAGAACTTTGCATTGAAAATGTATGGGTTTCTGAATAGGACCTTTCTCCTTCCTGAGGAAGACCATGAAGTCCATGGAAATGTGGGCTGAGGTTGCTGACAGGCCTTCCCAGCGCAGCCAAAGCACGTCTAATGGTAGGAGACAGCATGTGGCTGGATGCATGAGAGCCGCCCACAAGAGAGCATCTGAGGCTGGGAAATCCTGGGCAAATCACCAGGCCCTTGGTTTTCCCCCTTTGGCAAACACAGGGAAATAACTTGCTTTAGTGGGTTGCTTTGAGGTCATAAAAATGGTCATAAAGCTTTTTCCCAGATTCAAAGTCCGGGTTTGCAAAATGCTCTTGAACTCAGCCATGAGAAGGGTAATCAGAGAAGAAGTCAGGACTTTGCAGGATTCCCAGAAAGCAGTCTGAGAATGTAAAGAATCTTCATTACTTCTCCATGCTTCTTACAGCTGGGAGTCTGGTCCAGAAATGGGGGTGGGGGGAAGCCCCAATACTAATTCAAAGTGACTCAGAAGACACTCAAAACGGTACCATGCTGTTAGCATAATTATATGTTATTCCCCAAAGATTTCATCTCTCCCATTGGACATTGCATTCTCAGAGGATATGAAGTTTGTCAGTCTCTAATCAAGACCTGTTGATGGACTCATTCATTTCCAAGGTGAGACCTGTACCCAACCTGCCTAATTCCCTACTCTTTTTCTTAAGTGACTTGATTTGATTCAACATCTACTGAATAGTTACTCTGGGCAAAGCAGTGTACTATTTGTGCATTCTGTTGACTGCTAAAAACTACAACAATGGTTTAAAACAGCATCAGTGTCTTAGATATGAGGCTGGTGGAGGAGGCTCAAAACTTCCCTATAAAGTTTGAGAAGGACAAAGAATGGATGTCAGGATTTCAACCACATGCTTAAAATCTCCTTATTGGTGTCATTTAAAAACCAAAAACCAGACTCACTGCCATCGAGTCAGATCTGACTCATAGCAACCCTACCTTGGGTTTCCAAGGTGGTATCACTACAGAAGTAGATTGCCCAATCTTCCTTCCAAGGAGTGGCTGGTGGGTTTGAACCACCAGCCTACTGGTTAGCAGTCAAATCCCTTAGCACTCATAAAATATTTATTACATAATAATGAGCCATTCACCCATTCAACACTTGTTTCTTGGGTATCAACTCTTTATTAGGCAGTTTGTTAATAGTCCTGAGAGATTCAAAGAAGAAAACTGGCATATTATTGATTTTATCAGTAGTCTACTTGCAAACGCCTGCTTTTAAACTAGAATAATGGCACTTCTCCTCTTCTGAAGAGATGGATACATTTATGCAACACATATTTATTGAACGCCTATACTGTGCCTGGGAGCAGTGGTGGCTCAGTGGTAGAATTCTTGCCTTCCATGAGGGATACCCAGGTTTGATTCCCAGCCGATGCACCTCAAGTGCATCCACCACTTACCTGTCAGTGTAAGCATGTATGTTGCTATGATGCTCAACAGGTTTTAGCAGAGCTTCTAGACTAAGACAGACTAGTAAGAAAGGCCTGGTAATTTACTTCTGAATAATCAGCCACTGAAAACCCCATGGATCACAAAGGTCTGGTCCCGTTGTACATGGGGTCACCATGGGTAGACAGCCCACTCCACAGCAGCTAAGAAGTTAAGCATAATACTGCCCTCGTGGAGCCCAGCAACCTGATTAAGAAGACAGTCAGTTGCTAACTGTGATTAGTATTATAATGGGGGAAAAAAAGAGATTTTGAAAGGAGTACCTATCTGAGATACCTAAGTCAGGGAAGGTCTCTGTGAAGAAGCTCTGTTTAGGCTAAGTCCTAATAGGGTAAGAGCCAGTCATGTAAAAAGTGAGGAGTAGAGCCTTTTAGGTCAAGGGAATACCATGAGTAAATTCACATAGGTGGAGAAGAGCTTGGTGAGTTGAAGGAATCAGAGGATGGCTGGTACAGCTGGAGCCTTTCCAGCAAGTAAGGAGGTGTCAGGTGAGAGGGGGAAGTAGGCAAAGCCAGACTGTGCAGAATCTTTGAAGCCATGGTAAGGAGTTTGTACTTTATTCTTTGTGCAATGGAAAGCCATTGAAATGTACCTAAAGCAGGAGAGCAAAAGGGTACCATTTCTATTTTGATACCACTTTGGCTGCTGGATGGAGAACAGACTAGAAGGAGGCAATAGTGGGACTGTGGAGACCAGTTAGGAGGCTATTGCAGTACTCTGTGTGAAAGACGATGGTCTATAATATAATGAGGAGTGGTCAGATTTTAGATCTACTATGGAGAAACTCTGGTAGCATGGTACCCGAGGCTTCTGACTGTTAACCAGAAGGCTGGCAGTTGAAACCCACCAGCCACTCCTCAGAAGACTGGGCAATCTACTTCCGTAGAGATATTGCCTCGGAAACCCAAGGAGGCGCTGCTATGAGTCACAACCAACTTGACAGCAGTGAGTTTTTAGTTTAGTTTTGTTTTGTTTTTAAATGGAGATGCAAACAGAAATGCTTGCTATTGGAATGTGAGAGTGAATGGAAAGTAGTTAGGAATGGTGCCTCAAACTCTGGCTTGAGTAGCTGGTCATTTATAGCAGTGGTCTTCAACCAGGAATTATTTTGCCCCTAGGGAATATTTGACAATTTCTGGAGACATGTTTTTTATTATTATTTTCATGATTGGGGGTTGCTAAAAGGATAGAGACCAGTGATGCTGCCAAACATCCCAGAATACACAGGACAGCCTCTGACAACAGAACTATCTGACTCCAAATGTCAATGGTACCCAGGTTGAGAAACCCTGACTTACAGAAGTGGGAAGAGTAAGGATAGGGGACAGTTTGAGGGGTTACTTAGAGCTACATCTGTTAACATATTAAATTTGAGGTATTCATGTTAAATTGTCCATGAAGCCACACTACTCAGAATGAAGAAAGTAAAAAACAACACTGGCATCCAGTCTTTTTCAAGGAGAAGACAGTGAGTTCTCCTCCTTGAGACAGGAAAACTCAGTGGTCCGACTCCTGATCTCATCTCCTGCTAGCTATATTTTGAGGGCAATTTCATAACATCAAGAAATGGAAGGTCTGGTCATGGGAGTCTTTTCATTTGCCATTCACTTTATTTGGAAAATTTCCTCTCTCCCTCCCCAAACCCTGCCTATTATTCAAACACAGCTTCAAGTCTTCCTAGGATCTGAGAGGCTTCCCTAAGCACACCGATGCTGGCTGTGCCTAAAACCCGAGGAGTGTGACTTCTCCAACACCTGGAACTCCAAGGGGTCAGTCCTGCTAGGTTAGCCCTATGGGACAATTCAAGGGAGAGAAAAGGTAGAAAGCCTTCTTTGGACTCAGACCTCAGTCATGTTCTTCTTAACAATTTACCAGAAGTCTTGGATCTGGGGAGTTAAAAAAGTGCTTACAGGCTAATAAAGCAGTACTTTTCTCAATAGAGAGTTCCTAGGTAGTACAAAGGAACACTGGTGGTACAATGGTTAAGCACTTGGCTACCAACTGAAAGGTTGGTGGTTTAAACCCACCAGTGGCTCCATGGGAGAAAAGACGTGGCAATCTGCTCCACTAAAGACTGCAGCCTGGAAACCCTATGGGATAGTTCTACTCTTGTCATATAGGGTTGCTACCAGTTGGAATTGACTTGATGGCACACAACAACAGGTTAATGCACTTGGTTGCTAACTGAAAAGTTAGTGGTTTAAGTTCACCCAGAGGCATTGCAGAAGAAAGGTCCGGTGATCCACTTCAGCCACTAAAACCCCTATAGAGCAGTTAACTCTGGGGTTGCCACAAGTTGGGGTCAACTTGATGACAACTGATGGTTTCTTGGCAGGCCCCTGGTCATTGTACCTAGGAGGTGAGGATGGAGTAGAGTACAGCCTTCATTTTGCCTCATTCACATTTCTCTTTGCACAGTATGGGGCACAGTTATGGATAAGTATTCAACCAAACTTGAAAAATGATATAATCTCCAACATGAGATTGCCGAGACCAATACATCATGTCTTATTCCTCACTCTTAGCAAGCTGCTCTTCCTCCTAACTTTGTGATTTCTTTTAATGGCACTGCTGTAGTCCAGATTTCCCTGGCTAAAAACCTCAGGTGTCTTTCAAGTGAGCATCTTTAAAGGCAGCTTCTTCCTTGCTCCCCACTGACACTCCACTGACAAGCCCTGTCACTTCTGCCTCCGTAACAGCACTCCTACCAAAGAATGCCTTTCCCGTGCTGTCCCCTGGCTTACAGCTCACTCCGATTACTTAGGGAAGCCCCACTAAAGCATAAACCCTCAGAGGGAAATCACTGCATCCCCATCATCTTTGCAGAACTGAAAACAGCACCTGGTACATACAAGATGCCCAATGAATGGAGCAACTATAAAAATCACCATTCTAACAATCTTACTCCATACGATTCACAGAGGCACCAGCAGTACTGGCTGTAGCTTGTGTCCTTCCAAATGCGACATGAAATAGTGGAATCAATGTTCTTCATCAGACCCTCAGAGTCCTTGGCGCCCAAAGCACAACAATACCTCACATATAGTGAAAGGTGAATTAACTCTGTGAATTAACTCCAGTCAGCCCAGGACATACAGTAGAACTTCAAGATAACTGGCTTTGTGATAACTTGGATTCTGACATAACAGGCCTGGCGATTTGGGTCAGGCAAAGTATGAACGTGTGTGTGGGAGAAGGGGGTAAGTGGAAAGAAGGGGAGGCCAGGCAGCTCTCTGGGGAACAGAAGGTGAGCCCTGTATTCCTAGTATTCTCCAGGCTGCATCTGCCAAGATAGGACCATAAAATAGGAGTCATCTAACCAAAAAACTTCCAAACTAACTGCCACTGTCTTGGACATCTCAAGCAGTTTCAGAACCCCAAACATCTACCCACACTTAAGCAGAGTGAACCTCTACTAGGCAGGAACCAAACTGCACCCGTGACCAAGTCTGATTTAGCATCCAAACAGAGAACCCAGGAGCCTCTGCCAGTTAGTGGCTCCTGCTTGCTCTTGCTATTTCATTAACCCTACAGTAGAAAACTCTACATTTGATATAATTTAAGAAAAACTAGAATGGTGATTTTTATAGTTGTTCCATTAACTGACACTTAGTGCATGCCAGGTGCTCTGTTTGCTTCTGGGGAATACAAAGAAGACAAGGACACAATTGCTACCCGCCAATGGCTTAGGCTTTGGCAGAGCAGGGTCTGCACAGAGTCCAAGTAAGCTGGAAGCCAAGGTGATGCCAGGGTAAAGAATCACACACAAGGGCTGCTGCGGAGACATAATCCATAGGGGAGCTGAAACATCTTGGAAATGCACCACATATGGCCTGGAAACTCCAGTGGTCTCCCTATGGAAGTCTGCTTCAATCACACCTCAGCCTCCACATTCTTATACTATAGAGTACTTCTGGAAATCAAGTAAAAAGGATAACGAACCAAATTCCAAATTCCTAACATTATGTGACATTCAACATCATTTTTTCCCACTTTTTGGCCCAACTGGCTGTCCAAGAAGCCCACAAAATAGAATTTTTTCCTCATGAAGTAGGTATACAGTGATCTTTCATTGAGTGATAAGCATCTTAAAAAGGAGAGAGGGCAGACAGCAGGTAGCATGTAGTCAGGAAAGACCACGTAAAACAAACCTATTTGTACCCAAGTTGTCCTGTGTTAGAAATCTATTAATTCAAATAAAGCCCACTTGCCATCGAGTTGATTCTGACCCATGGTGACCCCATGCACATCAGAGTAGAACTGTGCTCCACTGGCTTTTCAATGGCTGTGATCCTTCCAAAGTAGATCATCAGGACTTTCTTCCAAGGTGCCTCTGGTTGAACTCAAATCTCCAACCTTATTTAGCAGCTGAGCATATTAACTATTTGTACCTCCCAGGGACTTTTATTCAAATAAAGCTCCCCTTAAACTAAAATGTGATTCAGTCTGCAATAGTACTTAGCAAGAGAGCAGTGAGACAACTTCAAAGGACTGAAAACTACTGTGTCTGTAACTCCCCACTTCTCTCTACACAGTGGCCAGACATTACTTTGTAGGGAGAATATTTACTATGGCAGTTAGGACTTTAAAAAAAAAAAAGAAAAGGAAAAAAAAAAAGCCAACCAATGCAATAAACTCAGTTCATTTAATTTCAAAACATGAACTCATTGCTATCTCAGGAAATATCCCCTTACTCTTTAGATTAGTAAATGTTAGCCCAAGTCTAGGAGGCATTCAACAGTGAGAAAGTAATATACTTTACTTGGCTTCTCTAGGCTCAAGTTTCACCAAAACAAGTTTCATACAAAGATTAGCCAAGTACCGGGTAATGGGATATGGCAGGGTTACGTCATCTGCCCATTTGGCCCATTTCCAAAGAAACATGGCTTTTCCAGGTGGAATTCTAAGTGCTTTCTCTTTTCACTCCTTACAATCTTTTTTTAGGATCCCTCGGGGTGCAGTGGTTAAGTGCTCAGTTGCTAACCAAAAGGTCTGCTGTTAGAACCCACCAGCCGTTCCACGGGAGAAAGATGTGGCAGTCTGCTTCTATAAAGGTATCAGCCTTGGAAGCCCTACATAGGGCAGTTCCACTCTGTCCTATAAGACTGCTATAGGTCAGAATCATCTTGACAGCAATGGGTTAGGTGATCTTTGTTACATCAATTTGCAAGATGCATTGTGGCAGATACATTGAAACTAGTTACTGGCCATGATGCCTTGGGCAGGTCATCTCAGCTCTCTGGGCCCCTACTTCTTCCACTGTGACATGGATGGTTGAGGACCACTTGCTACGGGGTCTCTTCCTAAAGTAACATTCTCAGGTTGTTAGTCTTGGATTCTACCATCCAGCTCTTCCCGTGGCTGCCCCAGCATGAAGTCCCTCACCTCTTGGAGTCCAGTATTCAAGCACTGTGGGATTCTAATGTCCTATGAATGTGGACGGAAGCAATGACTTGGGGGATCACATCAGCTCATCTGCCAAGTCAATGTTTAGCCAAATTTCTGACTCTAACATTAATCCACCTTGCATGTGCTCGTTCCACACTTACTTAGACACAATGAGGGATATGACCAGGAATAATTCTTACTCCTGATCTGATGAAGATGATGATGATATTTACTGACTGCTTACCAGGTGTCAGGTCTTGTGCTGATAGCTTTACTTGCATTACCTCATTTAAGTCTCACAAAATGCCTATTAGGTATGCAGCGGATGATTGAAAGGTCAGCAGTTTGAACCCACCTGCCACCCCACGGGAGAAAGATATAGCAGTCTGCTTCTATAAAGACTGTAGCCTTGGAAACCCTATGAGGCAGTTCCACCCCATTTAGGGTTGCTATGAGTGGGAATGGACTCAACAGCAATGGGTTTAATGGATTGGGGAACTAAAATGCAAAGAGGTTGGATGATTTGTCCAAGATTCCATAGCTAGAGGGTGGTAGAACCCAAGATTTGCATCTAGATCTGTCTGACACTCAACTATATTTCAGCCAATCTCTTACACTTGGGGTAAGCAAGTTTAAGTATAAATGTACCTTGTTTTGCCTAGGATAGGGTCTGTTTCCACTTGTATCCCAGGGCAATAAGTAATTGTTATTGTTGTTAGGTGCCATCAAGTTGATTTCTGACTCACAGAGACCAAATGTGACAGAGCAGAGCTGCCCGATAGTGTTTTCTAGGCTGTAATCTTTATTGGAGCAGATTGCTGCTGCGTCTTTCTCCCTTGGCGCCACTGGGTGGGTTCAAACCACCAACCTTTCAGTTAGCAGTTGAGTGCTAAATAGTTGTGCCACCAGGGCTCTTTGCAATTATTAATAGTGCATCCTTTCATTCTCAGATGTGTGCTGTTTGAATAATATATTATATATATAACATATTAGACCTACTTACACCTCTCAGGAGTGATAATAATAATGATAATAATAACTATTACTCAACAACCATGTCACTTTCTCAGTGAAGACCTTTTTAACCACCCTACAGGAAATAATGACTTCACCCTCTCTATCTTGTTGTTGTTGTTGTTGTTAGGTGCCTTCAAGTCAATTCTAACTCATAGTGACCCTGTGTACAACAGAACGAAACACTGCTCATCCTACGGCATCCTCACAATCTTTGCTATGATTGAGCCCATCATTGCAGCCACTGTGTCTAACCCAACTCTTTGAGGGTTTCCCCCTTTTCTCTGACTCTTCACTTTACCAAAGTATGATATCCTCCTCCAGGGGCTGGTCCCTTCTGACAACATGACAAAAGTAGGTAAGATGAAGTCTGGCTATTCTTGCTTCTAAGGAACATTCTGACTGTACTTCTTCCAGGACAGATTTGTTCATTCTTTTTAAAGTCCATGGTATTTTCAATATCTTCACTTTTCTCCATTCCATTCATTACCATTAAAAAGTAATATATATTCTGCTTCTTTTGTTTTTATTATCTATTTCCTCCAAAATAATATAATTCCCACAAAGGCAGACATTTAGTTTTGTTTACTGGCATGTCCCTCAGTATCTGGCAGATGTTACATAAATATTTGCCAAATGAATGAATGTGTCATCTTTTCCTCGATGTCATCATTATCACCATCAAACATTACCTGGTCATGTATTGTCTTCACAATCCTTGGTATGTTTGAGTTCATTGTTGTGACTACAGTGTCAATCCATCTCATTAAGAATTTCCCTCATTTGCACTGATCAGCTACATCATTAAAATAAAACACAAACTCACTGCCATCATGTTGATTCTAACTCATAGCGACCCCCACAGGATTTCCAAGGCTGATATCTCTATGGAAGCAGATTGCCTCCTCTTCCTTCCATGGAGTGGCCAGTGGGTTCAAACCACAGACCTTTTGGTTAGCAGCCCCATGCCTTAACCACAGCACCACCAGAGCTCCTTACATCATTACAATAGCTGACATTTATTAAGCATTTACATTTTGCTGGGCATTGCTCCAAATGCATATATTTTATCAAACAATTCCAATAACTCTGCAACTCTGTATTTGGAATAATCATAATCATTTTACAGATGAAGAAACCAAGGCACACAGAGATCAAGTAATACTCTCCTAAGATCACATAGCTAATGGCTGCAGAGCTACAATGCAGCTGAGACAGTGTGTCGCTAGCATATACCCTCCTAACCACTACTCCAAGTCCAGAAGCAGAAGTAGAGCACATGTACAAACAGCTCAACAGGGAGGCTAGCTCTACTGGTTGTCAAAATCTACAGGAGGTGGTAATCAGGGAGAGCTACTTTGAAGAAAGGGGCCTTGGTTTGAGCTTTGGAAGGCAGGGTAGGATATGGACACTTGGAAGAAGCATTTAATCCCAGGGAGCAGTGAAAGCAGAAAATTATAGGGCTGACCATGCTGAATGGAGTGAACAACTTCTATCCAGAAGCCCTGCATGGTCAGATCTAAAACAGTGCTATCATCTTCATGGCCTTGAGTGCCAGAGAAGAGGGTAAGTAGCAGGTCTTTATCCACTTCTAAGTAGGATTCCACACAAGGTTTTTGACCAGAAATGACGTAGCATGTAGTCTCAATTCCTGAAATTTCACACCAGTACCACCACCAGAGAAACTGGCAGAAGCCAGAAATGTGGAACAAAACTCACCACTGGGGCCTCTACAAACATACATTGTCTTAAGCCCAGGGCACACACCTGAGCTGGAAAATCCCTACTTAAAGTGCCTCACTCTCCCATAGATTTGGATGTGCTGTGAGTCCTATCACCTTTCCTGTGAGAACACAGCCCATCTCGCACTATGACACAGATAATCTATAATGCAGAAACTACTCTTGTCCCACACCACAATGTTACAACTGGATGTAGTTAGTATCTTTGGTGGCAAAGATCAGCCTCTCCTAACTCTCAGCCCTCTCAAATATCCTCATCATATCTTCTTGTTACCCTGTTTAAACAATATCTGTCAACTCATTTCCAAGTCCTCAGCCCATCATCCATTCTCAGTGGTAGGTCTGTCCTTTTCACTGCCTCTCCACCTCTCTGGTTGCTACTCTTACAACGTCTAAGCCAGCAAGTCCACGAGAACATCTGAATCACAGAGAAAAACCTTTGAGAGCAGCCCCTGGGTCACCTACTCAGGAGCCCTGGCTTGTTGCTGGATGGAAAATGACAGTGTGGTCCATGTGTCCAGGAGGGTCTTAGCCTGAAGAAAAGCTTTAGCCACATACTTTCTGGGTGGTTGGCACTGTGTTACAGAAGCCAGAAACAAAGCTTTTTTTTTTTGGCTCCACACACACAAAAAAAAGTTGCGTAAGTAACACAAGTACTGCTAGGTCACCAGAGGGACCAATTATAAATTTTGCATCTCTATTAGCACAAAAATGAAGGAAAATGTGTTACCTCAAAATGTCATCCAAAGGAAGTCACTTACTAATTTCAAGGTTTTCCTTTACTTCCATTTCTATATTCTATTCTTTATTTCCCCAATAATTAACCAGACTAAAAACCTTTCTTACATACTTTGGTTCCAATTCTGAAAAGTATTTCAAGATCATGAAGGCTCATTACCCAGAGCAGAAATGCATATAGAAATATTCTTGTATACTTCAAACTGGTTTCTTGACAAAAGGTTGGAATTTCTTGCCCTGGATATTTTTGGCATTATCAGAAAATGGACAGGATCTCAGTATCTGGAAGATGATAAAATCTATGCCAATTACAATTAGTGGAAAGCAAGAGAAAGTTCAGGAAGTCCTACAGAGTAGAAATTACTGATATTTTCCAGCATAAGATGAGAGCACATTCAGGTGAATGGTCAATGAGCTTTATTTAGGAAAAACGCAGAAATTAAGGGGAGAATCAGTCTACAGGCAGGAAGACAAATTGAAGCTGAAGGACCATTGGTATTTTAAACATAGAACCTGGAACCCCATGAATCTGCAGTGTCCACAGTACCCTCACTTTTGGAAGGAAGCAATGTAAATGCAGAAGGGCAGACTGAGTCCTTTAACCCACTGACCTCTTTTAATCTGCTTGTTAGCCTGGCTGAGAACAGGCCCAGGGGGTCTTTGAGCAATGCCTCTCTGGGGAAGGGTCAGGGGTCAGATGCACATTCCCTCATCATCATTATTCTCAATTATTCTGTACTCAGATCCACTTTCTCCTTCACTTTCAGGAAGGGTGTCCGTAAGTATTTTCCAGAACACAAAGGTGATGACCCAGTTCCTCTCCCCTTCCCCCTTCCTTGCTCACAGTCTTCCCTTTCCTCTCCATCTCCCTCCCAGCTCTCCTTCATCAAAGGGGATGATAGGATGGTAGGGACAAGACCCCACACAAAGGGAAAAATTAGCAGTGAGCACAGGCCCCTATATCACACTGTCATTCCTAGCTCAGAAGAAGACCCTGCTTCTCTCCTGCAGGCACCCAGACACCCAGGTTATTGTAATACCAAAAAAACAAACAAACAAACAAAAAAAACCTCACTGCCGTCAAGTCATTTCCAACTCATAGTGACCCCTCCTTGGGTTTCCAAAGCAGTATCTCTATGGAAGCAGATTGCCCAATCTTTCTTCCGAGGAGTGGCTGGTGGGTTTGAACTGTCAGCCTTCTGGTTAGTAGTCAAATACCTTAGGCACTATGCTACCAGAGCTCTGGCTATTATAATAGAGCAGTTAAAAGCACAGCCTTTGACATATCAGATAATGCACAAGGTCTGCATGATACTAGCTCTGGAATCTTAGGCAACTCACTTAACCTCTCTGAGTCTCCACTTCTTCATCTGAATAATGGGGATAATAACAGTTTCTACTTCACAAGGTTATGGTGAGGATGAAATGGGATCATGCATACAAAGCTCAAAGTCAAGGCTTAACACATGTAAGCTGTTATGATTATTGTAGCAGTAATAGAGTTTATCTTCCCTTGATGATAAAAGGAGCTCTGGTGGCGTAGTGCCTAAGGTATGTGACTGCTAACTAGAAGGCTGGTGGTTCAAACCCACCAATCACTCCTTGGAAGGAAGACTGCTCAATTTACTTCCGTAGAGATACTGCCTTGGAAACCCAAGCAGGGATCACTATGATTCGGGATCAACTCAATGGCAGTGAGTTTGGTGGGTTTTTTCTTTTCTTCTTTTTTTTTTTTATGATAAATGTAATACGTGATCATTGTACAAAATTTGGAATCTAAATAAAAGCGTATACTGCAAAACATCACTGGTCATGCCAACCTCTTCCTCCCCCAGACATCTGCACTGTTAACACCAAGGATACTTCTGTGGAATCTTTTCTCCATGCATGAGACATCCACACACTGCTGGATCTTCCTGAAATCATAAGAGCAAGCATGCACTGCCCATCTAGTAAGTGGCAGATCCTGAGCTCAAAGCCTGACGCACACTTCTTCTCCTAATTCTCAAAGTAACTCTGTAAGGTGCTGTGGTCCTCACTGACAAATAAGGAAACTGAGGCTCAAAAGAGTTTAAGTAACCAGCCTGAGGTCATACCACTAATAGCTCCAGACCAGAGCTCTGACTGCAGGTCTCTCTGGTGGAAAAGCCTATGCCCTTTACGCTGTGCACTGCAAAAGCTTGCGAGGGTAGTCTCTCTCGGTGCCTTTTCTCTAGTCATTTCTTGGCTCTGCTACTTCTGAGAGGACACATGCTGCTCCAAACGTGGCCTCACTGTTTCTCCTTGCCCTGTCCTGCCAAGAGAATCTAAAAGAGGGCCATTGAGGATAATAAGGATGTCAAAACTGCCACATCAGGCTCTGGGGCTATGCCCCAAGCTTACCCCCTCCCAGTAGGCACTTTAGGTCTGAGCAGCAACCCCTCTCATTTTCATCTAAAGCCCTGTGACCCTGTCAGATGAGATTTAGATAGAAGTAGGTTTTACCAGCTACTGTCTTCTATCTTAGGTGGGCAGGTGCATTTCTGACATGCCCCTACAAAGATAACATACAAAGATGCAAGTTTTGTCTCTAATTAAAAACATGAAACAAAATCTTTGGTTCCACTATTCAACCAGAACAGTAAATTTTTTTTTTTTTTTTATTGTGATTTGGGTGGAAGTTTACAGAGCAAATTCACTTTCCATACTATAGTTCACAAACACTTTGTTTCATGACATTGACTACAATTTACCCCAACTCAACAGCTTCCATCCCATTTCCTCCCGATAGTTACCTCTTTCCTGTGTCCATCCCTCCATGTGCTCCTGTCCCTTGAGCTGTCTCCTTGTGCATAAACAGCCCTTCTTTCTCCCATGATTGTTCTCTCCAAGGAGTGTATCTACCTCCGCTAAATGCAGAGCAGTGAATTTTTAAACTCCAGGTTAAATGACTTCATGTTCATTGAACTGCAGCAGTGATAAAAGTTCACGATCTCACCTCTGGCCCTCGTCCCCATTCAGGGATGGTTATTCATGCACAATTGACTTCCAAGATGTTCCCAGGGAGCTCCTTCCTACTGAGGGTCACTAATGCTTCAAAGTGAAGAAAAGTTTGTTTTTCCAGAGCCCATTAGGAGAACAAACCAGTCACCCAACAACACAAAAGAAGGCCAGAGATTTGTGTTTCATTTAGCTTTGGGAAAAAAATATATAAACAATGCTAACAACAAGAAGAAGAAATGGCTATTCCCATTTAGTGTACACCCATATCTCAGGCCCTGTGCTGGATCCTGTACATATATTACCTCATTTAATCTTTTCACAATGTGGGAAAGTTGGGCTGATGTATTCTCTTGTACAGAAGAGGAAAAGAGCCCTGGTCTCAGAATGGTTAAGAGCTCAGCTGGTAACCGAAAGGTTGGAGATTTGAACCCATCCAATGGCTTCATAAGGACCTCTGGTGGTGTAGTGCCTAAGGCATTTGAATGCTAACCAGATGATTGGAGGTTCAAACCCACCAGCCACTCAATTGAAGGCAGACTGGGCAATCTACTTCCATAAAGATTTACTGCCTCAGAAACCCAAAGGGGGTCACTAAGAGTTGGAATTGACTCAGTGACAGTGAGTTTGGTTTTTTTTTTTTTTTGGTTTAGTGGCTCCACAGGAGAAAGACTTGGCAATGTGCTTCCATAAAGATTACAGCCTAGGAAACCTTATGGGGCCATTCTATTTTGTCACTATATGTCAAAAATCAACTCAACAGCACCAAACAACAGAAGAAGAAAACTGATTCAGACTAGCATGTGGCAAGGGTGGGATTCAATCACCTGACAGCACAGCTTCTCACAGTGGGCGTGTCCTCCTCACACCCAGCTTCCCCCACCATGGCTGTGTCCTACATAGAGTGAGGATACAACAAATAAATGATGGCTTCATCAATCAATAAAATCAATATTCAAAAAGCAAACTAATGATGTGTCAGTAGTTTCCAGGATTCTGCAACAAAGCTGAGACACTTCCTTGAGGGTGATATCTGTGTTGTCAGTTACAGTCACTACTTTTATCTTTCTAGGGCAGGGAGAAGCCACCCCTCACCCCCACCTCAGCACAAGATGGTCACTGCTGTCTCCTCTCAGTGCTTCTCGGTTGTTTGAGTTCCTCCTACCCAACCCCTTCCACTGATGGTTGGGAGTGAGTAGGGAGGAGGTACTTTGGTGAACCCCAGCTAACTTGGGTGGTCCTCATAGTTCATTTGAAAACTAAGACAGGTCTAAAGACCCAGACAGACCCAATGAAGACCTGACCTTTGACCTACGGTTAGGGAAAGATCCCTCCGTAGGCTAAAGGAGCAACAACATCTAATCTGTGTGAGGACATCCCAGCCCTTTCCACAGCCACCTGCCACCAAGTTCCAGGAGCCCTCCCCTGGGATGCTACACATTTTCCCTGCCTGGAAGATCCTTTTCTTTTCTTTTCTTTTCCCCTCTCAAAAGCATTTAGGTTTGGCAGCCTGACACTATCCAGTGTAAACCAGGACCCAACCTCTTAGCTGCATCTTACAGGGACATCTCAGGTGGAGCCTGGATAGAAAACTGTGAAATGCTGGGCTCCCCCACAGCAGTCTGTTTCCAGGAAAGGATTAGGGCACTGGAGTTCTGACACAGTGCAGCAAAGGTGCATAATGTCTGCTAATGTTACAGCACATTAAACCAAGCTGTAAAATAGTAGCTTAAAGTCAGACAGGCCAAACATAACACAAGAAGCAGGAAAAGCAAGGTGCCATTTTTCCAACAAATAAGTTCATTATATGAAGAACAAGCTTAGGTAGATTTAGCATCTTGGTATCCAATGGCAGCTGCTATGGTTTATTTCTTTATTATTACTTGGTAACATCTTTAAGGAGCTCACCCTGATGACTGTGTTTATTAATAATATCTATCCCTTACTGAGTCCTTACTATGTGGGAGGGCCCCTACACTTAGGATTCCTTCTCCTCACACCAGCTCTATCAGGTGAGAACTTGCTTTGATTTACTGAGGAGCAAGGCAGGTAGGTAGCATCGAGGAAGGTTAACAGACTTGATCCAGTCACCACAGCACTGCCAGAGTTAGATGGGGAATTACCGTACCCTCTAGTCCAAACTATCTGATTAAAAACAAATCACAAAAGCAAAACCAAGAGAATAGCCTTCCGATCACATTTCCTCCTTGAGCTGGGGAAACAACTGAGGCTTCCTGGGGCAGTGAGGAAAACGCTGCTCTCTTCAGCCCTCCCAGGAATGGTGGGCGGTTATTTTTGAAAACAGAGGAGGGAAAAAGTACCTGCAGACGGATGTTCTTGCAAGCATGAAACAGAAATAAGCCATTGTGAGAAGGAAAAGAGGAAGCAGGGCTCACGTTTTCCCCCCTAAACAAGCCAAACCACAACAGAGATTAACACCCGCATGCGTCCCAAAGTATCAAAACACAATGGGGATGGGGGCAACAACAGACCACACTGACCCTGGACCGCCCATGAGAACGCAGACCTGTTCCCTGTAGACAGCCCTGCAGGAGACAATCCCCAGCGGTGTATGCAACCCAAGGAAGCCCCAGGAATTTGTAGGTGGAAGGGTTCGGGGAGCTAAAACAGCCCAGTCCCATTACCATCCCTCTTCACTCACTGGCACACACCCACTTTCCGGGTGGTGGTGGGTGATTCAAATATATCTTCAAAACAAGAAGGGAAATGCCAAGTATGAAATGCATTTCAGGGGATTTCCATTATGAGAGGAAAATTCCCAATGGGGATGAAGGGGGGCTGGGATAAAAAGTAGAACAGTGCCTGGGAAGCGAGGTCTGCAAGCCCCTCTTACCAGCTTCATGGTGGTGTTATTCTGTTCCCAGCGCCACAGCATCACGCTCATCTTACTTCAGGCGAGGAGGGGAAAGAAGGAAAGGAAAAGGGAAGGGAGGAAGAAAAAAAAAAGCAGCCGAAGCACCTGCCCGCGCGCCCTGTAGGTCTAGCCGTCCGATCCGAGTCTTCTCCCGGCCGCGGCCCCTCCCAGGCATCCCCGGCCCCGCGGCTGCCTCGCCCGCACCCTGGGGCCGCCCTGGAGCCCAGCGCCCGCGCGGCCCGGCTCTCGTGCCTCCTTCCCGAGCTCCCAGCCGGCCTCCCGCCGCAGCCAAGTCAAACAACTCCCCCTGCGTCCGAGCGCCAGCTCCTAGCAGCGCGGAGGCCGCTGGGGCCGCGGTGGAGGGGGGCCGGGGGCCGGCAGGCTCCCCGCCCCTCGCCGGCCCGCGGGCCGCCCGGCACGGCCCCGGTGCTTCAATGGGGCGGTTGGCCACTGCGGGGGTAGGAGGCGCGGGGGAAGGAAGGATGGTTGGAGGAGGGAGGCACTTAACTCGTTCGGGGAGGGCGCGGGAAGGCGGAGTAGCCCAGGACAGAAGTGAAGAAGGGGGCGAGAGGGGGTGGCGGGAGGGCAGTCCGTGCCTCCCTGGTCCTCAGCCCAGACACCAGCACGCGCCGCTACCCACGCGTGCTCGGTTCCATATGCATTTCCTTTCTGCACCTAACTCACCCAAACTGTCCGACGGTGGCCGCTACCGGGCCGCCCCCGGAGCAACTGGAATTGTGGCTGCGGGATGGATGCACTCCCCTACACACACCCAAATACACACACACCACACGCAAACACCAGCTCATACGTGGCTCTCCGGCAACATTTATTTCCTTCCTGCTACGTGAAGGACGAGGCCCCGGTGTTTTCAAACACACCTGGCCATGCCGGAGATGCCAGAGAAAGGACGTCGGTGGCCCTCGCGGGAGGAGGTGGGAGCGGGAGACCACAGGGGAAGCGGCCCGGTGGCCATTGTTCCTCCTCTGCTTTCCGAATCTGCCGCTGGCTCTTTCTAGGGGCCTGCCCACTGTACCTTAGGTCTTTCCGGGAGGAATTCGGGGACTGGGCTTCTCCCCACCGCCTGCCCAGCTCTAGGCCTAGGTCCAATCTTCTAATCTGGCAGTGCCCTCCAGGGATCCCCAGCAATTTTCAGTACTCTGAAAAGGCTCAGAAATCCTTCAGCTCCCCGAAGTGAGGCACCATTGACCACAAAGCCCCTGGGGCTTGTTTCTGCTTTGGGTTGCAGTGACAATTTAGGATGGATATCCTGGTTCTCTCCCCTGCTGATAGAGAGTAGTGATGGGAATACATAAAGGTGCCTTATTTCTCATTCATTTTAGCAGTCAAAATGGTTCAAAGCCAAGGAGGTAATAAAATGAGTCCTAATCTTTTTAAGGAGTCACTAGATGTACAATGGTTATTGCATTGGACTGCTAACCTAAATGATGGAGTCCACTCTGCGGCTCTACCTTTCTTTTCAGAAAGGCCTGGCAATCAGCCACTAAAAACCCTTACAGTTCCACTCTGACACACATGGGGTCACCATGAGTCAGAAGCAAGCCATGGCAACTGGTAATCTTTTTAAAGTGATCTTTAAAACATGCTAATTTGATCAAATTACCACCCTCCCTAAATTTTCAAGATTTAGTTTCCCTTCATTCTTAAAATCCAAACTATTTTCTGCAGCCTACAATCTGATCTAACCTCCCCCACAATGCCCCAGCAACAGTCACCTTCTTTTGTTTTCTCAAACACATAAAAATCTGTCCCACCAAGCTCAATTGGCATAACATACTACACAAAACATTGTTCCACTTCCTACTTTGGTGAGTAGCAACTGGGATCTTAAAAGCTTGCAAGCTGCCATCTAGATGCAATGATAATGGGTCTCTCCTCATCCAGAGCAAAGAAGAATGAACAAAACTGAAGATTCATGGAAACAACTGGTCCTAGCAACTGGTACACCATGAGATCTGCACAGCCTATATGACTATAAGGCCAGAAGAACTAGACAGTGCCTGGCTACCACTGTCAACCACTTGGAGGGGGATCTATGTAGGAGATCCTGGGTAGAGAGGGAGAACAATGTGGAACAAAACTCAAAATCAATTGGAGAAAACAAAGGGGGAGGGGGACCAGGTTTGCTGGTCCGATAGAGCCTAGTGGAACCACTGAGACTATGGCCCCAAGCTGCCCTTCAGGTCTGGAATTGAACCCACACCTGTGGCTTCCAGCCAAACAAAAGACAGGCATAGGAGCTGAACATTTACCTGAGGTAGATACACTCCTTGGAGAGAATAATCATGGGAGAAAGAAGGGCTGTTTATGCACAGGGAGACAGCTCAGGGGGCAGGAGTGCATTGAGGGATAGACACAGGAAAGAGGTAACTATCGGGAGGAAGTGAGAGGGGAGATGTTGCACTGGGGTAAACTGTCAATGTCATGAGACAAAGTGTATGGGAAGTGAATTTGCTTTGTAAACTTTCACCCAAATCACAATTAAAAAAATTTTTTTTTAAATAATCCATCCCATCTCAGGATCTTTGCACCTGCCAATCCGTCTCCCTGGAACACTGTTCTCCAGAGACTTTTCCATGGTCTCATTTCTAAGGTCACTTCCTCAGAGGGGCTTCTCCTCACTCCTTTAATACAGTAACCTCCTCCTTCCCATACTCTCTTCTATCCTGTTAACTTTGTCTTTTCTTCATTTTTCTTCTCACAGTGTTAACTTAGCTAACCTGTTTTCTTTGTAACTTTTTGTCTGTCCTGCTAAGCTATGTACTTCATGAAAGCAGGAACCATGTCAGTTTTGCTACCTCACTGTGGCCCTGGTACCCAAAACAGTGCTTGGTATGTAGTGGAGCTCAGTAAATGTTTCTTGAATGAAATGCCTCTTGATGATTGTCCTCCTTGAAGTTCATACATCTTCCTCTGTGACCAGGAGACTGAACCAGACCCCAGCAACACATCCCACATCCTACCTGGGGCCCTGACTTAGGCTGGATGACTGCAAGAAGCCCTTCTATATACATCTTCACACATATGTCTGGATGAAACATAAAGAGTGACACTTGCTGCTTCAAAGGAGGAGACATATCCCAGGGAGCACATGTCAGAAAGAAGAAAGCATGTGTCATTTGAAAATATGTATTCCATATTACAATCTACTTATACATTTAGGGAGCAAATTCTAAAACAACTTTTTCCCAAAAAAGATTAAGTTTGACAAATCTTCTTGGCCAAAAAAGCAAACATAGGCTCTCTAGAGCAACTCTTCTAAGCCAGGAGTCCTTGGAACTGAGTGGAGGAATGTGCAGTCCATAAACCTTCTGGTTATGGGAAAATGCTGCAAGATTGGGCCTTTGTGCATTTTCTGGGGAAACATCTATAGTTTGTCAATTCTCTCGGACAAACTAAAACATCAAAAACTACACATCTCCAAGAAAGTCACTGAATAAGCCATTAGGTCCCAGCCAAAGGGGGAATTGAATGGGGGGGGGGAGCAGCAAGAGAAGGCTTCTGTGCCAGCTTTAATTTACAGAATAAAGCCTGTGGCTGGCCCTTCAGACTTCACACATCTCAGACCACAGGTGTGTTAGCTCACTGAGCAAATGCTCCCTACTAAACATCTCCCATGAGCCAGGGTCTCTGCTAGGTATACTGGGAATCAGAGAGGAACAAGCTAGGAGCCCACGTATGGTATTCCCTGTACAATCTGGTTGAAAAGATGGGCACATGTACAAACAGTTGAATGTAATGGGTTGGTGCTACAAAAGAGAGCTGCACGGGGCATGTCAGGCCATAAAGAAAAACACTATGAACATGCCTGAGGAGTGTGGGAGGCCTTCACTGAGGTCACAATGACTGGTATCTGGAAGGATGAAGGTAGGTTCATCATGAGGGAAAAGCAGCATCTCAGGAAGGTGCAAGTAGCATGCACAAGAGTGGAGAAGGGCAAAAAAGCATGGCAGGTTCTATGTGGTCAAAATGTGGGGGCAAATGGTACACTGACCTATTGAGGGCCTATGTGGTATGTTAGGTCCCTGTCAAGTGGACTCAACCCTTAATCCTTATAAGCCGGAGGAGTGATGTGGCCAAGTTCCCATTTTAGGAAGCCCTCTCTAATAGCAGAAAGACAAGTTGGAAAGGCAGAGGCTAGAGGCAGGCAGACCCATTAGGAGGCTGTTGAAATCCTGCAGAGGCCCCTGAGTGGTACAGTTTGCACTCAACTATTAACCTTAAAGACTGACAGTTTGAACTCCCTCAGCAGTGGTGTAGGAAAAGGCCTGGCAATCTGCTTTCATACTGATTATAGCCAAGAAAACCCTATGGAGCAGTTCTGCTCTGTAACACATAGGGTTGCCGTGAGTTGGAAACAACTCCACCACAATGAGTTTTATTTGTCGTTTGTTTTGTTTTTGTTTCTTCATCACGTAAAGGTTAGACAACAAGATAGTGAACAAGGAGAGGTAAATGGAGAAGACCAACATCACCAGCAATCTACCAGCTATGAGTGGCTTCAAAGGGTAACAGTTGTGGGTTTATCCAAGCAAATGTCAGGACTTGGCAGATCTTCTGAGACAGAAGTGACTCCTTAAACCTCCTATACTTGGAAAGCTGTTCATCATCCATCAAACTGCCTCTCCCAACAGCTTTCTTCTCCTTCATCCCATTTTTATAATCTTCCACCTGGCTTTTCATGTGAATTGGGGGAAAGAGATCAGCTTGTGTTGATCACATGGTACAAAGCTAGTAGGAATAATGCTTGTGAAGGTCTGCCCTGAAGTATGGTCTGCCCTGGTTCCTCCAAGCTGTTGGCCTCTTTTTTCAGTTCATGACCTTTTGACCTACCCTGTTGTTGTTGTTGTTGTTGTTGTTATGTGCCGTTGAGTCGGACCCGACTCATAGCGACCCTTCCTTGGGTTTCTGAGGTAGTATCACTACGGAAGTAGACTGTCCCATCTTCCTTCCAAGGAGTGGCTGGTGGGTTTGAACCACCAGCCTTCTGGTTAGCAGTCAAGTGCCTTAGCCACTATGCTACCAGAGCTCCCTTGACCTACCCTAGGCCTGACAATTCAATGCTGGCCCTTATAGGCAGTGGCATACACATCCCACTCCCAGCTTTGCCCAACTCACTGAGAGTGACCTCTCCTTGTACTCTCATGGTAGCCCCAAGGTAGGGCCCCAGAGTCCTGGCATTGTGCAACTCATGGTGGCACTGGCCCCCAGCAGCTAGTTCTGGCATTCACTGACAGTGTCGTCTGTTCCAGACCTTTCCATCCTTAGCATCCACAAGATCTGCCTCATGTAGCTCGTTTTTGTTGTAATGTGCCATCGAGTCAGCCCCAACTCATAGCGACCCCTCCTTGGGTTTCCGAGGCGGTATCACTACAGAAGTAGATTGCCCAACCTTCCTTCCGAGGAGTGGCTGGTGGGTTTGAGCCGCCAGCCTTCTGGTTAGCAGCCAAGTGACTTAGGCACTATGCTACCAGAGAGTCCAACTTGCTAATTGTCAGGTCTACCTTCCCTGCTCTTACACTCCTTTGAATCTTCAGCATCTGCCCAGCCACAGTAGGCACATTCATCTCCTGGATGAAAGGTAGAGTGTCCCTCTAGCTTCCCAGGTCAGCATGAACAGGGGAAGAGATTTAGTCCAGAAAGCAGGGTGCCATTCATGCCTCCTTGGGCAAGACTGCTCATCTCTGGACTCTCTTTTCCTCACCTATCACTGATGAGCCGTAAAATTCATCTCACTCCTCAATTTTGCAAGTCCGATCCCTGTCTGATAAACTAATTTGTGTCCAGCTGTTAATAGCTTAATGTGTTTCCCAGATAACATATTTCAGTTTAACAGGGGTCTTCCACTCCTTCAGCCAAAGCGGTGACTAATGGGGAAACATTCAGACACTGTGGAGGCTGGCCGGGGGAACTGCAGACAAAGTGGGCTTTCTAGACTGCTCCAAATGCACCCTATGGGCTGCTGCCTTTCCACCCACACATGACACTGATGTGGGGGGATGTCAGTTTTTACATGGTTCAAGGATGATAAAGAAAGGGCCAGAGCAGCATGACACCCAAGAGGGGAAAATAAGCTAGATAGCCTGACCAAAGGAGTCCATTTTTTTCCCAAAAAATACCTGGGCTTGAATAGTAAAATATCACAGAAGAGTTTAGCACATCTTTCAAATGAAAATCCTAGCCATTAGCTGCTATTTATTAAGCATGGTAATAAATAAATAAAAACAAACCAATTGCTGTCGAGTTGATTTCAACTCATGGCAACTCCGTGTTTCAGAGTATAACTGCTCCACAAGTTTTCAATGACTGTGATCTTTTCGAAGTAGATTGCCAGACCTTTATTCTGAGGTACCTCTGGATGGATTTGAACCACCAACCTTGTGGTTAGTAGCCAAGCACTTAACCTGTGACCCATCCAGGGACTCCAAGCATGGTATGCTGTTATTAGGTGTTGTCAAGTTGATTCCAATTCAGGACAGAATAGTAATGCTTCATAGGGTTTCCTAGGCTGTAATCTGTACCAGCCCCGATCACCAGGTCTTTCCTCTGGAAAAGCAGTTAGTGGGTTTAAACCACCAGCCTTTCATTTCACAGCCGAGTGCTTAACCATTGCATCACCAGGGCTCCTTATACCAACAACAACAATAAAAAAAAACATTGCCATCAAGTCGATTCTGATGCATAGTGATCCTACAGGACAGAGTAAAATTGCCCCATAGGATTTCTTAGGCTATAAATCTTTATGGAAGCAGACTGCCTTATCTTTCTTCTGTGGAGTGGCTGGTTGGTTTGAACCATCAGCCTTTGGTTAGCAGTTGAATACTTTAGTAATGATATATCATTCTTTAGCATAAACCAAAAACCAAACTCACTACCACTGAGTCGGTTTTGACTCAGAGCGACCCCCATTGGGTTTCTGAGGTGGTCAATCTTTATGGAAGTAGATTGCCCCATGTTCCTTCCATGGAGCAGCTGATAGGTTTGAACTGCCAACTTTCTGGTTAACAGTCAAATGCCTTAAGCACTGTGTCACCAAAACACCTTTCTATGGCATAGTATACCTGCCCCTTCCCCCCAAAAAAACCACTGCCATTGAGTCAATTCTGACTTAAAGTGACCCCCACAGGGTTTCCAAGGCTGTAAATTTTTATGGAAGCAAACTGCCTTGTCTTTCTCCAGTAAAGCATCTGATAGATTTGAACTACCAATCTTTTGGTTTGCAGCCCAATGTCTTAACCAAAGCACCAATAGAGCTCTTTAAAGAATGGTGTGTGTGTGTGTGTGTGTGTGTGTGTTTGTATATATGTATACATATATATTTATGTGGGACCTCTGGTAGCACAGTGCCTAAGGCACTTGACTGCTAACCAGAAGGCTGGCAGATCAAACCCACCAGTCACTCTTGGAAGGAAGATGGGGCAATCTACTTCCGTAGTGATACTGCTGCCTCGGAAACCCAAGGAGGGGTCGCTATGAGTCGGATCCGACTCGATGGCACATGACAACAACAACAACAACAACAACATATATTTATGTAAGCCAACCACCAAACTCACTGCCATAGGGTTGATTCCGACTCATAGCGACCCCCTTCAGATTTCCCAGGTGGTAAATCTTTACGGAAGAAGATCGCCCAATCTTCCTTCCAAAGAGTGGCTGGTGGGTTTGAACGGCCAACCTTCTGGTTAGCAGTCAAATGCCTTAGGCACTACACCACCAGAGCTCCTTAAAAGCATGGTATAGGACAACTTATTTCACTGACTCATCATAATGATCCTAAGAAAGATCATTTTTCCCATTTTGCAGACATTTTTGGAAATAACTTGGACTTATTTTAGGCCAGGACTTTGAACTGGTTCATTCCTGTTCAACCCCCTGCTGAGAATTTGCATTTCCACATCAGATATGAATGGGTTCAAGCTCTGTTTCAGAGTATCTATCCAGTCTGGGAGGACCCAGAGATTTTGGACATGGAAGAAGAAAATGTATTTAAAATAATAGTAATAATAATAGACTCATGGAAGCACACAGCTGGCAAGCTTTCCAGGGCTTGGGAGTCAAATTTAAGAAAAGCACTAATCCTTCCTGGAGAAGAAAGAACTCTTGTCCGCAAGCTGGCAACAAAGAGTGCCTGAGCCCAGGAGATACCATCTCCCTCCACCAGCCTGCTAGGGGAATAAGCCCCCTGCCAAAAGGTCAGCCCTGGAACATTGGGGTCTGCAGGGGGTAAAGACAATTGGAGGGTCTGAAAGTAAGATGTGTGGCTTTCAAGAGGGCAGATGCAGTGTCACACTGACAAGCCCATGAATGAATGCATACACCCCCAGAAAGGGCTGGGCTGGAAAAGGATTTTTCCCCTTTCCCCACCCCTTTCCCTTTTTCTTGAGATAAAGAATTAAGAAAAGGCATCTCCCAATGCACACACTAAATGCCACTGTCTTTACTGTGTTCCCTTAACAGCGTTTAGTTTGTCACTTCCTGGATTCCCATATGATTCTGACACTCCCCACCATCTTGTGATAGAGGTATTGTGGTGGTAGAGAATTTCTGGGTGGAATAGTATCCCATTACTCCTCCCAGTGTCCCTGCAGTATGCTTGCTCTCCTGGACTAGGGAAGATCCAGAAGATATTATATGGCAGAAAATGGAAGGACAAGCATCCATGTTGAGTAACAGTCTGTGCAAAAGCATGGATGCATGACTGTATACACCTTCCTTCAGGCTGTTGCCTCACTTTTCTTTCCATTTTCTGTCCAATGATACTGTGTTGATCTTCCAGGACCCAGAGCAAAATTAATCTTTTTAGACAATTTCCCTCAGGTTTCTCTCCCCAATAGAACTGTTTATACACTCCTCTGTGGTCCTCAGAACTTTGTTTCTATCTCTCCTACAGCCTTTTTAATGGTCCAACTTCATTTGCGGTTGGGAGTAGATATGTTCATTCAGTATGTTATTAGTATTGGTATTCATATTATTGCCACTGCATTATAAATTGGTTAGGAACAAGTGCTCTATCTTATTTATCTTTGTATATTCCGAATAGTGGTTGGCTTACAACTGGTATAATTAAACAGAATTAATAAATTCAGAATGTCAGAACTGTAGGGGGCTTGAAGATCTTTGAGTCCCACCCTCTAATTTTCCAGACAAATTTGGGTCCTTCCATTGTACTACGTAAAGTGTACTGATTTGGGAGGCTGGAAATGCTGGGTGTGATGGCATCTTGGGCTGCCTTTGTGAAGAAATCTGGAATCCATGGTGCCCTCAATAGACTCATGATTCATCTGTTTGCTAGGACTCTGGATACCTGACCAAAAATGAAAAAAACAAACCCACTGCCATCAAGTTCATTCTGACTCACAGCAACCTTTAGGACAAAGTAGAATTGTTCCTTAGGGTTTCTAAGGCTGTAAATCTTTCTCCCGCAGAGCAGATTGTGGGTTCAAATAATCAACCTTTCAGTTAGCAGCTGAGTACCATAACCTCTGTGCAACCAATGATTCCTACTTGCTGTTCCCCTCCCCTTCATTATTTTCATCTTGTTGTAGTTCTCTCTCTCTCTCTTTAACATTTTATTGTGGTTTAGGTGAAAGTTTACAAAGCAAATTAGTCTCCTATTCAATAATTCATACACAAATTGTTCTGAGACATTAGTTGCAATCCAAACATGTCAGCATTCTCTTCATTTCCACCATGGGTTCCCTGTGTCAATTTGTCTGGTTTCCCTGTCCCTCCCTGCCTTCTCATCTTTGATTTTGGGCAAATGCTGCCTTTTGGTCTTATATGATTGATAGTTCTAAGGAGCACATTCCTCACAGCTGTTATTATGATAGAGACCAGTCTACTATTTGGCTGAAAGGTGACCTCTGGGAGTGGACTCAGTTCCAAGTTAGAAGAATATCTTAGAGCAATAGTCTCAGGGGTTCTTCTAATCTCTATCAGACCATAAGTCTAGCCTTTTTCTATGAATTCAATTTTTGTTCCACATTTTTCTCCCATTCTAACCAGGACCTTCCATGAGTCCCTGGTCAGAGCAGTTGGTAGTGGCAGCTGGGCACCATCTGGTTCTTCTGGTCTCAGGCTAGAGGAGGCTGCAGTTCACATGGACCATTGGTCCTTTGAGGAGCTCTGGTAGTGTAGTGCCTAAGGCACTTGACTGCTAATCAGAAGGCTGGCGGTTGAAGCCCGCCAGCCACTCCTCAGGAGAAGGAAAGTTGGGCTATCTACTTCCACAGTGATACCGCCTCGGAAACCCAAGGAGGGTTTGCTATGAGTCGGGTCCGACTTGATGGCACATAACAACAATAACATTGGTCCTTTGGACTAATTGCTTCCTTGAGTCTTTGGTTTTCCTCACTTTCAGTTGCTCTAGGTGGGAGAAGATCAATTGTTGTATCTTAGATGTCTGCTCACAAGCTTTTAAGACCCAGATGCTATTCACCAAACTAGGATGTAGAACAGTATCTTTATGAACTATGTTATGCCAATTGACCTAGATTTGACATTTCCTTTTAAACATTATTAACAGAAGAGCTTTTTAAGAGCTAAGATTAAGCCTTATTTCTCTCTATAAACAAACAAAAAAACCCAAACTCACTGCCATAGATTTGATTCCAACTCATAGTGACTCCCATTGAGTTTCTGAGATGGTAAATCTTTACGGAAGTAGATTGCCCAGTCTTCCGTGGAGTAGCTGGTGAGTTTGAACCATCAACCTTCTGGTTAGCAGTCAAATGCCTTAGGCACTATGCCACCAGAGCTCCTTATTTCTCTCTATAGCCTCTCGAAATACTTCCAAACATAGAAAGGGCCCAAGGGAAGAAATAAGTGCTTAGGATCAATGAACAATTGAAGACTAACTTTAAAGTCCTAGGGTAAGTGGTTTTTTGACTTAGACAAGCTGGCCAAACTGGTCCCAAGAAATCCAGGACACATTTCCCATTAGAAGAGCAGAAGGTCTTCCCAAGAGGCCTAGGGTTGCCAGGTGCCTCTGGTATTTATTTGTTCTATTAACTGTCCTGGGTGGGGGTTCCTTCTCCCACCTCTTTCCTCCCACCATCTCAATGAGGCAGATAAGGGTTGAAATAGTGCAATCTTTAGGTAACCTGTGACCCCTTTGAAGTGCCTCCAGTCCTCCCTTCTCCCACCCTTCAAGGTGCAACATCACTTTCAACTCTGACACAAGTGCAATGTCAGGGTTTGGGGACCTGCAGATATTTTTGGAAGTGACTTAAAAATTTATTTTAGTCTTATGTAGCCTACTCAGGTGGGGTAGGAGTTCATTTAAGGTGAAAGAAGACTGTTTAAAGGAACAAAATGAAAAATCCTTCCACAGAACTTTGAGTCCAGAAATATAGATAGTTATCATTGAAACATTTAAAAAAGTTAAATGGTTTCTAACTTTTGTTCTCTGTTCTGGTTTTGTATTTGAATGATTCAGAGAAACAGCTGGGAAAGGAGTTGCCCTCAAACTCTCACTGGGTTGGGTTGGGTTGGCTGGGTGGTTTTTGTTTTGTTTTGCTTTCCGTGGTTGTGGTTTGCTGAGGGAGAGGATGGTGTGGTTTTGTTCATTTTATTCAGTGTCAGATTAATCAAGGTAAGCATGACTACTTGTACTTACATACTAATCAGTAGTGAACAATCTCACATTTTTTTCACCACTTCAAACATTCTACTTCTAGGTATGACTGGCTTCTGTCTCTCTCCCAAACCCACAGCACCTTCCTACAGAATCAAAGCTTCTTTTCAGAAGGGCCATGAAATTACATTGGTCAGATCCCTGACAGGAATGGAGTTCCCAGTAAGCAAGGTAAGCATAGGTTGACTTGTACTTACTTACTAATCAGCAATGCTTACCTTGCTTATCGGGGAATCCACCCCTGATTTCCTTTTCTCTGTAGAGTCAGTCCTTTCATTCTTGGCCAGTTCTGGTTACCAAGGATGAAGGTTACCAATTTAAGAGGCACCATCCTTCCCATGGGACCATGGTCTACACTTCCTGGGAAGTTGAGAAACTAAGAGCCTCCCTAATAACCTTTCTATATAGGGAATGCAGTTGTTTTTCACAGAAAAGTTACATGATTGAGCAATTAACGGAAAACAAATACCACAAAATGGGTTAAAAAAGTATTACTTGATGGGGCTCCGGAGTCCTTTTTTTTTGGAAAGCAGTAGGTAAACCGATTCCACTTTAGTCAGGCACACTAATCCTCACTGAAGACCGCCCCCCCACACACACACAGCGGTGTACGCACTCTACTCTGAGGGCCCCTCCTCTACCCAACCCAGCAGAGGGGAGCAACATCGGTGAGTGTGGGGGCTAGCAGGGCCTGAAGGTACACAGGGCCTGAAGTGAGGGCAAACGTGAGGAAACAGACGTCTGAGACCATTGTTTGGCAAAGGAAAACTCCCAGTCCTAATAACTTGCTTTTGGCTTCTGTGAAGGGCCATGAAACTACATTGGTCATAATTACTGCTGCTCTTGATGAAACGGCCTCCAGAGTTCTGGGTATTTCTCAGACCCTAGAACAGAATGGAAGTGAGGTTCTCCTGAGTCAACTCCCTTCCACAACTGTCTCTTATCTGTGGTCATGCTCCAGTCTAACGTGAACATCAAGAACTCATGATGATCTGGCTGTGTGGTGTTCATCAAAGCACTTTTGCATCACTTACCCTGGGAGTTATCCTTGGAACCTTTCAGTGCACTAAGCTGGGTGACTGGCACGATCCCGTTTTTTCCTGAGGGGGACACTGAGGTACACAGAGGTTAACTGAACTTCCAAAGTTGCAGTGTGAGAGGGTCTAGCTAGGCCTTAGGCTTATTGGCTCCTATGCAAACATGCTCTCTGTAGGTTCTCACGGCAAATGGACTTTACATATATTATTATTATTAACAAAAACATTAGCAACAATAATAGCTAATACTTTCATGAATTTTCTGTGTTCTAGGTATCATTCTGAGAACCACAATAATCCTATGGCACAGATTACATTTGTACATAAGGGGAGATAGGCACAGAAAGGTTAAGTAACTTTCCCAGGTCACCCAGCTAGCAAATGACAGGGCTTGGATTTGAACCCAGGCAATTTGGTGGCAGAATCCATGTTCTTAACCTTGTGCTGTTCTGCCTCTCTGTATGGCTCCATCATAATCATGATGTGTGCATAAGATTCATGAATAAATACTATAAAATACTAATTTGGTAGGGTTTTACAAATGATAAGTACCATTCCTTAATTTATTGTAATAGCCATGTGACCTGGGGCAAGTTATAAATATCTTTGCACCTCAAACTCCACCTCTGTAAAATTATCATACTTAACTCCTTAACTCTCAGGGTTGTTTGGAAAATCAAATGAGATAATGCATGTGAGGGCACTCATGAAACTATAAATTCCTAGAACGAGTTTCCCAGAATTAATGTATGGGTAGCAAAATTTAACATGTTCAGTGGCTGTACACATGTATACGAATGGCAGGACTTGTGGCTAGTGCCCATGATGGAGCTCCAAGAAGGAAATTGGAAATGGAGCACTTCCTAAGTTTGTTTGACTACAGAATCCTTTTAAGTGGAGCATGCCCTGAGCTATTACTCTGAGGAACCCACTGCAGGTTAGTTTGCCACAAGTGGAATGTGGTCTGTATTTTCCCAGAGTGCCCCCACTTCCTCAGCAATATTCAAAGCAGCCCATGGCCATATGAAGTTGCCCTTGGATTTTCCCACTTTATGTCCGAGACTTCCTAGGGAGAGACTTGGCCCGTACTTCTTCTATATGACTATCAGTGCAGGGACCAGAGAATCGAAGTAGTGAGAGAGAGAGTCCCTGGCCTCCAACCGATACAAGAGACTTTAGATGACCCCATCCTAGTCCTTATGTCCTCCATGCAATCTGATTGCTATCAGGCAGGCTCCCACAGAGTCACAAGGAAAGTAGGTCATGCAGAAAGTGTGGCTGGCCCCTGAAGGATGGTAATGACACCTCCCATCTTTCCAGCACAGAGCAGACCCTTAAGGAACATCAATGGAATTGGTCTACACACTGGGCACAGCTTAGGAGAATGCCTATCTTTCTTTGCTCTGGCTCCAAAATAGTCCTCCACTATCCTGTGGAGCTGGAAATAGGATATCTGAAATTCCCATCATTTTATTCTAATAATAAAATTTTCTAACAGGCTGGTGGGTTTGAACTGCCAGCTTTCTAGTTAACAGTCAAGTGCCTTAGGCACTATGCTACCAGAGAAGTGGTACTGTTACCATTTCACAGAACAGGTTAAATTGTTTGCTAATCATCACAAAGCTCATAAGTGGTGTAGTTGGGATTCAACACAGGTTTGTCTGACTCCATAGCCTGGGACCTAGGCTACAGGCCTCAAAGGTCTTCTAGTGTAATGGTTCTCAAAAAGTGATACTTGGACCAGCAGTATCAGCACCACCTGGTTAGATACGCAAATTCTCAGGCCCCATCATAGACCAATTGAATCAGAAACTCTAGGGGTGGGGCCACACAATCTGTATTTTTTCAAACTCTCCAGGAGATTCCAATGCTCCAGAGGCAAGGGCATTGTACCAAGATTGTGGCATCATGTTACCTGGGAGAAGTAATACAACCAGCTCCCGCATGAGTCATCTGCCCCAATTATCAAGCATGGTCACCCAGCAACAAACAGGACAGAGAAGGGCAGGAGCAAGGGTTATATTTCTGCTGAGAAGAAATAATGGAGAGATCTGGTGGTCCCAGGGAGCCCCAAAAGTTGAAGCTGAGCACTGGGCACCAGGGCCAAGACACAATGGCAAGGGAATCTCAAGGTTCAGTTGGGGGCAAGAAAAGGTCACAGCCCAGGCTGTTCTTGACTTGAATGGGCCATTTCCATTCCATTTAAAATCTATATCCCCTATCTCCACCTCTCACCTTCCCCAACCTTAACAGTGTCCTGCCAAGAAGGCCTCCTGACTCTGAGGGAATCCCTGCCGTGAAGGATTGCTCACTGCCCTGCAGTCAGTTCCTTTCCCTTCTTCAGGCTCTGTAAGTTGCACTGCCTTTCCTCCTGTGAGGTTTCTGCATGCTTCCTTTCACTACTCCCAGCTACTTCTTCTTCCACCGCATGGAGGTCTGACAGAGCTAGCCTGCCTCAGAACAGCCCTTCAGGTATTTGAGGACATTGCTCATGCTTTCTGGGGTCTTCTCTTATCTAGGCCAAGAGCCTCAATTCCTTCATAGTTTCTCTTGTACTTAATTTCATGCCTTTCACCATTCTGATACATCTCTAAAAAGTTTCCTGAGGTATTATTAGAGTGGAGTGCCCAGAAACCCTTACCTACCACTTTTCACTGGCTGAAATTGCCAAACTCCACTTAATTGCATAATATAGACAAGCAGAGCATGGGGCATTGGGATGCTGGGCTGCGGTGTTGAGAAAGTTCTGAACATGGGGGGTGAGGGGAGAGGAATATGGGAAATGACAGCCTGTCCTTCCAAGATTGCCTTTCTGGCTCCACTTTCTCAAGGAAATGCTTTTCCGAGATGTACACAGCACCAAGCTGTGCGGGAGGTCCTTCCTGGGCTGGGCAGCTCCAGCCACACACACTCATTCTCCATAACCTGAAAATGCTACAGGCAAACTGTATTTTGACAAGCCCATTCCAACGCACATAAAAGTTGAGAACCACCGAGACAGAAGTAAGAGCATTGTACTCAGGTCGTAGCATCGTGTTACCTGAGGGAGGTAACACAACCAGCTCCAGCATGAGTCACCTGCCCATTATCCAGCATTGTCACTCAGCAACAAGCAAGACAGAGAAGGGCAGGGGCAGGGGGCCCTGCTCTCTGGCAATCTTCCTCTGTTTCCCAGCATTGGTGGGGATTTGCCATTCTGGTTGGAACCCTTGGCTCTTAGAATTGGTAAACATCAGGCTGTGTCAAGGCCCTGTAGCCTTCAGCAGTTGGCAGGGACTGAGACTGTCTGCAGGGAAGAGATAGAGATGGCCCTGTTTTCACTGGACAGACTATTCCCTGAGGAAGCCAAGTGGGCCTGGGCTGGGAGCCTAGAGATCTGGGCTACAGGCCCTCAAGTTCCAAGTGCATTACCCAGAGACAAGCTGCTAGAATTCAGATTCCAGTCCACCCTTGCTAGCTGTGTGAGCTGGGCCAAGTTATTTAACTTCTTTGTGCCGCCATCACATAATCTGTACCTGTGAATTATGATGGTGCCTCACCCCCAAGGCACCTGGGAGCACTACACATATGAACACTTGGCATGGTGCCTGGCATGGTCAGTGCTAACTGGATGTTTACAGCTCCTATTGGTACTACTATTTTATAGAACTTGATTAGAGATCAAGTTATACATGACTAAAGCACTTTTAACTTTAGAAGGACTTGCATTATTCTCATTTAATACTCATAATAACTCAATGAGATAACTCTGTCAAGATTTACTATTGGGTAGGTGAAGACACTGGAGCCCAGAAAGGTCAAGTAACTTGTCCAAGGTCATATAGCAGACCTGTGACCTGATCCCAGTCCATCTGATCTTCTGCCTCAGGCTTCTGATGTGTAACTATGATAGATAGTTTGATTTGTACTATGACTGCATTTCTCCTCATGTTACATCTCTGTCTTATTTTTTTTAATTTTTTTACATTTTTCACAAAAGTTTACTAAACCTAAATAAACATAAATGTAAAATGCAGAGCTATAAAACCAGAAGCCTTATTTTCTAATGTCAAGGGCTAGATTCATGATTTGGGACATGAAATACTCAAATCTGGACAGTATACAGACTCTTCTGTCCTATACCCCTCAGTTTCTAACCTAAGGGGCATTCGACAAAGAGATTCCTATATCTTTTCACTCCCTAACCAGGCTTTTGGGCCGACCTGGTCCAGTACCCACCTAGTGTATGAGTCAGTTTGTAGCTTGGTTGACTGCCCAATCCATCATGTCCTAGGACATCAGGCTTGGCCAAGGCTCAGCCTCTGACCCTGATCCAGAACTTGAAAGTGTATGGTACCAAATCCTCCTGAGGCCCTCCAAGGAACCACCTCCTGCAACCCACTCCCCAGATGGCCTCCCACAATGGCCCTAGGAAGGGGCCAACATCTGTTTTGGAATGATCCAGATTCAAGCCCATTTCTCCGGAGGCTTCTGGGTTGGAGCAAGGTAGGGTGGGAATGTGGGGTCAGAAGGAGAGTATACCTGGTTGCTCCAGTTACATACATACAACTTGCCAAGATCCCAAGGGGCCCCTAGAAGGAAATTCTGAGATTTGTGCCTGGAGCTGGGAGTCACCACACTCCATGGAATGGCTCTAGAAAATACCAGATTTTTCCACCATGACCCATTTAGGCTTGATAAGCACCATCCTTTCAATGTCTGCAGTAACTGGAGTGCAAGCTGGCTTGGCTATGTGTTCCTGAGAAGGACAGTTGTTTATCTCAGAACTCTTCCTCTGGCTCCAAGAGCTGCTCCTTCCCCTCCTCCAGAGACATCAGACATTGGCACTGCTCAGTACTTATCATCCAGGGATGCGAGCATGACATCAGCTTCCTGAGAGCTGGACAGTTCCCCTCACTTCAAAGCTCTACTTTGCTCCCCCCGCTTCTCCTCTCCCACCCTATATCCTTAAGACTCCCCACAGCACATGGCACTGTGTTCCCAGGCACCCAGAGCATGGCTGAGAGCCTTCACCCAATTCCTCTTTGCATGAGAGTCAACAGGATTGAGGATTTAAAGATAGCCTTCTTGTTGCAAACGAGCGGCAACGCAGAGGTTGAAAACTCCTCACTACATGAAAGAACTGTTCTTACATATATTAATTTATCCAACATTTTTTTTTTTTTAAATGACCACCAAGTGTTGGGTTCTATTCTGGGTGTTTGCAAGAGTGTGAGGTTCTACTCTGGCTGTTTGTAAGAGAGAGTTATGGGCAAGACAGACAATACCATTCCCCTCGTGAAGCTTACGTTCTATGGTGGCATAATTGACAGATAAACAAACAAGTAAACATATAGGAAGCACTATGAGCACAAGGATAGCTGACTGAAGGCAAAGAGTGTGCCTAGGAGTAGAGGAGGGAGAGCTCCGTAGACAGGCTGCTCAGGGTAGCTTCTCCCAGGACGTTGCCTCTGAGCTGAGATTTGAACAAAGAGAAGGAGTGAGCCATGCAGAAGACCTGTGGGAACAGCTGCAGGCAAAAGGGCATTTAGATTATATACATGAGCATTTTGTATGTATGTATGTATATAAATGTATGCATGTGTATAAATGCAGGCTCTGAGCAGGAATGTGGCCAGTGTGCTCAAAAATAGCCAGAAAGCCACTGAGGCTAGAGCAGGATAAACAAGTCAAGGGTGAGAGGAGATGGGCTGGAGAGAAAGACAGGCTGGGTCATATAGTTCAAACCATACGCAGTTGGCCAGCTGCAGCTATCTGCATACACTATCCCTTCAACAAACCCAGCCTTCAGCCTGTTTTTCTATAGCCCATGAGCTAAGAATGGTTTTAACATTTTCAAATGTAAAAAATTAGAAAGAGAAGGATACAGAGACACAAAGATGGAGAAGATGCAGGAAAAGAAGACAAAGACAACTAACTATGTAGCAGACACCTGCATTGCCCACAAAGCCTAAAATATTTACCATCCCTTTCCAGAAAAAGCCTACTAACCCCTTAAAAAAGAGATGTGAAGGCCAGTAAAACCCACTTGTATTTTATTTCAGTGTTACCAAAAGCCACTAGAGGGACCTGAGAAAGTACATGGCATGACCTGAGTTGTATTTGGAAGTGATTACTCCGGCTGCACCACAGGGGAACAATTGTAGGGTCCAGGGTGGCAGCAAGATGGGTTGAGAGGCTATTAGACTAATGCAGAAGTGACAGGATAGTAGTTTGTGGGATGCGGCAGTGGGTATGGTAAGAAGGGAAGATTTTGAGACTTATTTGACAGATTGAATATGAGGACTGAGAGAAGGAGAGGAGTGAGGAACAACTCTTAGGTTTACGGTTTGAGCAACTAGGAGAATGGTGGTGCTATTTACTAAGATGCAGAACACTAAGGGAGAAGCCGTTTACAAGATAGATTCAGGAAATCAAAAGTTCTGGTTTGGACATGATCAGTTTGAGATGGTGATTAGACATCAAAGTGGAGATAAAGGGTAGACATTTATATACATACATATATACAAAATGTTCACATATATAATCTAAAGAAGGATAACAACAGTGACGTTATTTTAAAAAGCATTTAATATTTATTCCAGCAATACCTATCACAAAAAAAAGTCCCCATTTGTTTATCGCATTTTACTGATGAGAAAACTGAGCCTTAAGAAAGGTTGAGCAATTTTCCCAAAATTACATATGGAGTTGGATGACAATAGAGCTGGGAGACAAAGCCAGCAGTCCAAGTTCTTAATCCCACACACCTCCTCCTGAACTGAACAATACATCCACATCTACTCAGGAATGCATCCTTCCTTTCTTGGTGCATATGTTTAAGTGTTTTTATTTGGGGGACATAATAAACAAATTAAGTTCTTCTGGTTTCCTGAAATTGTTTCTACAGAGCAGAAATGATAGAATATTCTGGTTTTCTACCTCAGAATTAAGTTGAATAAACACACTTTTCCACTATAGTACTTTTTCTTACACAGTACTTTTTAAAATTATGGAATTAATATATGCTTATTAATTGAAATTAAAAATATAGGAAAACAGAAAGAAGAGAAAAATTCACAATGTTCTCAACCCTTAAATATAGTGATCATGGAACATTCTGAGACTTTTTCAAAGCTACACTTTAAATGCTGCATAGATAGCAAGGATTGGTTTCTGAGGCTCAGAAATGTGCACTCAGGAAATAAAGATGACCCCAAGGAAACAAATGAGCTGTATGGCAGAGGAGCCAGATAACAAGAAAAATGGTGGACATTTATTATAAAGACACACATACCAGGTGTCAAGAACCACACTAGGTGCTTTAACTGCATGGCCTCATTTCATTCTCATACTCCATTCTATCACTGAGGAAAGTGAGGCTTGCACTTCTTGCAAGCCTCAGAACTGTAATTTTAATCCAGGTGTATTGAATCCTTTCAGCCTCCTGCTATTCTAGGCCTAGAAAACAATTATGACCTTCCAAAAGGCTACAAAGTATTCAATAAATATTTTGGGAACCAATAAATCAAAACTAAGGAATCTGATCAATTCAGAACAAAACTAAGGAGAGGAAGACAAAGTAAGTTGGTATGACAGGTATGACTAATGGATTCATTCATTCACTCAACAAGTATTGAGCACCTACTAAGTGCCAAGCACTGAGCTAGGTACTGGGGCCCAGCAATGAACGAGACAGACTAAAATTCCTTCCCTCATGGAGCTTACATTTAGAGGATGGACCACCATGATAGTTACATTCAGGGAACGCTGAGTGGCTGGCAGCCCTAACTGCACCCAGGAAGGCTGCCTCCTAGCCCTGAGAATGCTGCCTTAAGATGCACATGTTCACCTTGTACCAATCAACTTGCTTTCAAAAGTGAAGAACTTCAGGAATGGAAAAATCTAGTTACAGAGCAGTTCTATTTTATTCTTTAGACCTAACATTTTCTAAATGCACTGCCTTGTCATCACTTACTCACTAGCTTAAAACCAGTAGCTGGCAAGTCTATTCTGACTCATGGTGACCCCATGCGTGTCAGATTAGAACTGTGCTCTGTAGATTTTCCAATGGCTATGACCTTTTGGAAGTAGGTCACCAGGTCTTTCATCCGAGGTGCCTCTGGATAGATTTCAACTGCCTCCTCTGTGTTTAGAAGCCAAGCACTTAACCGTTTGCACTACCTCACTTCTGTTCCATTTCCAATCAGACTTTCTGACTGAGCTTTTTAACCTAAGGTATAGCCCTCAGGGATCCCCATGGATGGGGAACATTATAAGGATACATATTTGTAGGAGGAGAAGGGTCCATTGCTTTTGCCAGATTTTCAAAAGGGTATGTAACCTCAAAAAGGTAAAAACCCACGGCTCTCATCTTTTCCCCCTTCTTTGGTATTTCCCATAGTTCATGAATGTTGACTCTTTCTTTCCTGTAACAGTTTCTCATAGAGCTGAGACTGAGTGGCGTTTGGGGTTTGCTTTCAGAAACTATGTGAGTCCAGCATTGGTATTTTTCCAGGCACAGCATAAAACGGAGCTTAATTCATTCACTTCCACATTGACACAAGGGGGAATGTTCCAATTCCTCAGCTGCTGAGAAAGGCAATGTCCCCCATCAGGCTTCACACAACCCTCTTTCACTTGATTATTATTTGAGTCTCACCTTGGCCCTAACTCCACACCATGGGCCGACACTGTTTCCCTGAGTACACACAGTCTTTGAGCCAAAGAAAATAACACTGTTCTGATAGTCGAAGGCAAGAACAGACTTCCTAAGCAGGTTGTTCATCGGCCAGAATTTCTGCCCACTATGCTTATTCTTGAACTCCAGATATCAATCACCATCTCTATAGGGTAGAGAAATGGAACAGAAAATACAGACAGTCTCCTGTTATTTCATTTTGGTGAAAGAAATAACATATTCCAGTGGAACATTTAAGATCCAAGGTCTTTGTGATCACTCATTCCTTCACTAGTTCAACAAATAAGTATCAAATGTCTACTGTGATCCAGACACTTTCTAAGTGCTGAGAACACATTAGTGAACAAGACAGACAAGGTCCCTGCCCTCCCAGAGCTTATAGACTAATCCAGGAAAGAGATACCACAAGTCAATATAAGTGTGCTGAGAGCCAAGAAAGAAAATATATAAGCACTATTGGGAGCATGTAACTGGAAGGTCCTATCTAGAATCATAGTGTTGGGGCATGAGGAACCCTGCCCTGATAAAGCAAAAGTGCTCTACTGTGACTTGAGCAGAAGTTGCTGAGGCCAAGGAGTGTGAAAGGAGAACAGATTAGGGACCACCACAGCTTATGCAAAGGCCCTGGGGCCAGAATAAGTACAGCACATCGAATGCACTGGAACAAAACCTATGTAGCCAGAGCAGAAAGTGAAGTCATAAATGACTAGAAATTGGGCTGGAGAAGAAACTGGGGTCTTCACTGACAGGGCTTTGTATGTCACAGTAGAGATTTGGGTTCTTATCCTGAGGGCACTGGGGAGTCATGGAAAAATATCAAGGAGATGTGTGTGTGTATGTGACGTGATCAGATTGGAAATTTTTAAAAGATCATTCTGACCACAGTGTGGAGAATTGACTGGAGATGGACAAGACAGTAGTGAGGAATCCAGTTCAGAGGCTTCTTCAGTAGACCTGGGGAGAGATGTGGTGGTTTGGACCAAGCGTGAGGTAAAAAAACATGCAGAGAAATGGACTCACCTAAGACAAAATAGGGAATATAAGCCAACACAGCTTCACGGTGGATTAGATGTAAAGGTGAGGAGGAGGGTAGGACTAGCCTCCAGTCAATCATTTCTGCTGACCCTCAAAGCAGCCATGGGTCCTAAACACCCCTACCTACCCTCTGTAAAAAAAAAAAAAAAAACCCAAACCACCGCTGTCAAGTCAATTCTGACTCATAGCAACCCTCATTGGGTTTCCGAGGCAGTAAATCTTTATGGAAGTAGATTGCCTGGTCTTGCTTCCATGGAGTGGATGGTAGGTTTGAACCACGAACCTTCTGGTTAATAGTCAGATGCTTTAGGCACCATGCTATGAGAGTTCTTGGTTATTTGAATGAGCACTCCAGTTGGGGTTACAGTGTGCCAAATATAAAGCTGAAATCAGCCACTAATTCATAAAGCTCTAGAGACACTGGTCATCAAATGTGCCAAGGCAGCTAGCTCCTGCACCTCGGAGCCTTGGCACTGGCTACTCCATTGCCAAGATGAGGTTCCCCCGCTCTTCACACAGGTAGCTCTTCAGTTCTAATGCTGTCTCCTCAGAGTGCTCTTCTTTGAGTCCCTCATCTAAACTTACCCCAGCCACTCTCTAGTACTTTTTTTAAAAAAAGAAAAAACGTAACAGTTGCTTTCAAGTTTATTTCAACTCATGGCAACCCTATGTGCATCAGAATGGAACTGTGCTCATAGGGTTTTCAACAGCTGATTTTTCAGAAGTAGATCACCAGGCCTTTCTTTTGAGATCATCTGGGGTGGACTTGAACCTCCAGTCTTTCAGTTAGCAGCTGAATGCTTTAACCGTTTACACCATGCAGGGACTCCTCATGTAATGTTTGCTTTTGTTTGTTGTATCTCCCCACAGGAGGGCACAGTCTGAGTGTCCCCCTGTTCCCTGATTCCTCTGGAGCCCCTTCACGTTCACTCAGGCATCAGGACAGAGGGCACAGGTGAGTAACAGTTTTCTAAGAAACAGCACTCCCACAAGGGTTTCCTCTATTCCCCAAAGCAGAAGAAGCACGAGAACTCAGCACTGGTATTTTTCCAAACCCCACACCTTGGGGCACAACACAAACTTGATAGGATTCTAGGACAGAATTACTTATTCACGCTCATGACCAGAAGGTCTCACAAGGAAATATTGCCTGGAGTGCTGATCTGTTGCTCATTTTTTTCTAGTTTTCCCTATAGACCTCAGGGCCAAAGTCAACTAACTGCATTTCTAGTTCACAACTGGTTCTTTTTGACCCAGGATACCAGACAGGATTAGGTTCTCTCAGCCAAATTCCTTCTCAGATCAGGCTCTGGACTCTTCTCTCTTACCCTTCTCTTTCTATTTTGAAACGATACTGTTTTCATAACATGAAGATAGGGGCTGCATTCTGCAGAGGAGAAGGAAACAGGACGTGGTAGGACCCAGTCAGGCCCCTGCAGAGCCCACCACAGGTACAAGTCAATGCTTAGTCACCAGCGAATGGTCAGTTCTCAGAGCTTGTGAGTCAATCGCTGTTTTTCATGGATCTTCTACTTCCCTTCAACATGCCTATATATAGTCTCCCCTGAAGCCAGGAGGAAAATGACTAATAACTGAGGTGTCACTGTCCAATGACTATTTCAACTGAAACTATAGAATGGTACTGATAGGATAAGATGAATGGTCCTTTTCCAAATCTACCGTATCATCCCAGGGGTTGGGATGGGAGTGGGGCTGGAATTGGGATAAAAGGGGGGTTGAGCTGGTATTCTCTTTCTCCAGCTTGTCTCTCAGAGGAAATTCCCAAGGCTCACACATCAGCAGATACACTAGGACTGCTCTTGCAGTGAAAGAAAGACAAAGCTCTGTTCTAAAACTCTAATCCATATGCTGAAACTTGTAATTAATAGGGAATACTTTTTCTCTTAGACATTGCCCTTCAGGAAATACAGGCAAATGATAACATAACACCTCACAGTTCTACTCCTAGGTATAAAACATCAATCACCTTCAATTCTCACTCATGGCAACCCCATGTGTGTTAGGGTAGAACTGGGCTCCAGAGCGTTTTCAATAGCTGTGACTTTTCAGAAGCAGATCACCAGAGCTTTCTTCCAAAGTCGCCTCTGGAGGAATTAGAACTGCCAACCTTTCAGTAGGAGCTCTGGTAGCATAGTGCCTAAGGCACTTGACTGCTAACCAGAAGGCTGGCGGTTCAAACTC
>NW_006921601.1:19038197-19040288 GCF_000298275.1 Orycteropus afer afer | reverse complement strand
TTGTACATGGATGTTCATAGCAACACTATTCATAATAGCCAAAATGTAGGAACAACTCAATTGTCCATAAATAAAATGTGGAATGTACACACATGGCATATTATTCAGCCATTAAAAAGGAATGGAGTATTTCATCGCAGCATTATTGATGATAGCAAAATGATGGAGACAACCTAACTACCTATCAACAGATGAATGGATAAACTGTGGTATATACACACAGTGGAATGCTATGCAGCCATAAGGAATAATGATGAGCTCTTAAAATACACTACAATGTGGATCAATCTGGAGGACATTGTGCTGAATGAAATAAGTTAATCCCAAAAGGACAAATACTGTATGATATCACTATTATAAAAAGACAAGGATAGGTATATATAGAGAGAGCAACATTCTTTGGTGGTTACCAGGGATGGGAGGGATAGGGAGAGGAAATCACTTTCTAGATAGTAGATACTTGTTAGTTTTGGTGATGGGTAAAGCAATACTAAATAAGGGTGAAGTCAGAACAATTTGATCAAGGTAAAAAAATGACACTAAGAAGTACACAAGAATAAGGGACAATTCTGGTAAAAACCACAACATATACAATTTTGTAACAACAGTAATAACAACCAAAAACATGTATATGGTTACACAGGTTTATATACATACACACACACACACACACACACAAGTAAGCACATATGAGTAGATCGTGTGCATATCTAGGTCTTTCTGTAGGCAAATGTATATACATGTTTGTGTGTGCTGCACACATATTCATATATAAAATGAAACACACAGAGGGCACAATTATGTCTAACTCCTAGACATAATCAAGATTGGGTTACTGGGTCTGAGGGCTTAGGACCACAGTCTCAGGGGCAACTCAGCGAAATGGCATAACATAGCTCAAAAAGATGATGTTCTACATTGAAGTTTGATGAGTAACACCTGGGGTCTCAAAAAAGTCCATCTAAGGTACAACTATTTGTCTACACATCTGGAATAAAAGAGAAAGAAGGAACCAAAGATTCAAAGAAGAAACTAGTCTACATGGACCACAACCTCCTACCTTGGGAAGAACTAGATGGTGCTCAGTTACCACTACCAACCGTTCCAAACAGGGAGACAACAGATGATCCCAAATAGAATGGGAAAAATTGTGGAACAAAACTCAAATTCCTAAAAAAGGGCAGACTTACTGGACTGGTAGAGACTAAAGGAACTCCCAAGACTATTGCCTTGGAACTGAACTTTACATTTGGAACTGAAACCACTCCTGGAGGTCAACTATCAGCCAAAAGAAAGAGTGGCTCATAAAACAAATAATATCATCCATGAGAACTGTAAGGAGCTCTGGTGGCATAGTGCCTAAGGCACTTGACTGCTAACCAGAAGGTTGGCAGTTCAATCACACCAGCCACTCTGTGGAAGGAAGACAGGGCAATCTACTTCTGTAAAGATTTACCACCTCAGAAACCCAATGCAGGTCACTATGAGTGGGAATCAACTTGATGGCAATGGGTCGGTTTTTTTTTTTTTTAAATAAAAATTCTGCTTCTCTAAACAATCATCTTAATGAGACCTAAAGGTCAACATTTACCCTACACCAAAGATGAGAAGTTAAGGGAGGACAAGGAAGCTAGATTAAAGGAAACAGAACAACTAGAATGGAAATAATGAGAATGCTGAAACATAGTGAAAAGTATAACCAAGGCAACTGAATAATATGTATAGAAATTGGTAAATAGGAACCAAATTTGCTATGTAAGTTTTCTCCAAAATCACAATAAAACATTTTAAAAAAGGATTGAAGTACTGATACATACTACAACATAGTTGAACTTGAAAACATGCTAAATTAAAGAAGCCAGACACAAGGGGCACGCATTATATGATTCCATTAACATGAAATGTCAGTGCAGTGTAGTAAATTACTTTGTGTGGCTTTTCTACCCATAAGTCTTTGTAAACTCCAAGGTGGAATTTGCTATGAGCAACTGAGGAGCTCCTGATTGCTGAAGGTGTCCACCTGGAGTATTTCTGTTGGGAGTGGCACAAAACAATGTTCTGGGAGGTGCCCACTCTCTCTCAGGTGCTTAG
>NW_006921601.1:19000921-19035792 GCF_000298275.1 Orycteropus afer afer | reverse complement strand
GTTGGTGAAAGGGCTGGAGGGAGGCAGCATGTTTGGCCTTGCAGTAATAGGCCTTGGGTTACTGCTGGTAATCCTGCCTTCCCCTTGTAGGGTTAGAGGAGGTCAGAACATGTGGCCTCCTTACAGTTTTTGTAGTCAGGAATAAATAAATCCATAGAAACAGAAAGTACATTAGTAGTTGTCAAAGGCTGGGGGTAGGAGGAATTAAGGATGCCCACTAATGGGTTTGGATTTTCTTGTTGGGGGTGATGGAAATGTTCTGGAATTAGATAGTGGTGATGATTGGAGGAACATTGTGAATATACTAAAAAATACAGAACTGTGCACTTTAAAATGGTGAATTTTAAGTTATATGAATTTTATCTCAAACAAATGCAAAAAGAAAAATGGACCTAACAACTACTCCTGAGGAATTAATAACAATCCACTTTGAGGGATGCGATGGAGAACTGAGCCCAGGAGAGGAACAGTGACATTTGGAGACCAGCTTGCTGTCACTGAGCATTTCCACAAGCTCAGCATCACTGCTCATCTGTACCTTCCGCATCTGCACCCTCACATGGTAACAGCAGCCACCATGTACGAATACTCACTATGTGCTGAGCACTTTATATACGACATTCCACTCAAACCATACTAAAAAAACAAAAACCCTGAGGTGTGCAGTATCTGATTTTACAAAGCAGGAAACTGAGGAATCAGGTTAAGTGACTTGCCCAAGGCCACATGGCTAGTAAGCACTGGATGTGGGGGCCCAGACTTGGGGTCACGTTCTGCTCTGCTGTTGGCTTCTCTTCAATCATCAGTTTACTCTGTTCACTAAGGCAAGAAAAGTGTATTTCTCTGTTTCTTGATTTTTTCCCCAGAAAGACTTTCAACAATTATTTCTCATAACATTAAATTAAAATAATGCTTGAAGGTTTGTCTCTTTTTATTAGTGAGAATGTTGGACAAGATGGTCACTAAGGAGTCTTCCAGGTCCAAAGTTCAATGATTTCATTTTGATTAACTGTACAAAAATACCTTCTTCTTCTCAAGAGGGGAAAATTAGAATCTTATTATGCTCTTTAGAACATACCCCAATAATTCTCTGTAGACCACAGGGTTCTTAGAAACTCCTAGAGGGTAATTAATTAAGATCAACCATCTCCTGAGGGGTGTGGGAGAGTGGGCCAAAGGAGCTGCTCTTCCTCCTTGGTGAGGCCTTGGCTCCCTCTTGGCAGCAGTCTCGGTTGACAAGGTGATTACCAGCCAACCCAATCCCATGATGCATCAGAGTGTGACCAACCAGCTGGTGTGGAAAGGAGTCAATAAACAGCCCTGCAGCAACATGGGAGAAGACGCCACAGACTCTAAGCCCAGCGCAATCCACCAGCTCAGTCACCCCGCAAGGAGCTCCCCTTTCCCTGCCCCAGCCTACAGACTCTCTTTACCCATCATGTTTCACTCAACACACACTTCCCAAACACCAATGACATGGCAGCACACCACCTCCCACCCTGAGGAATCGGCATTGGTGAGCATGGGCCTCGGTCTGGTGCTGCCTCTTACCTTCTTTTTCATCATAGCCACTGCCTCCCACTTGCCTCACTCTATGCCACTCTTCCCCTCATTTCCTGAACCCCAGCTTCTCCACCCCCTCACTATTAACCTTCCAGACCTCTGCTTTTCCCCCTCCTCAGGAAGCTCTTCCTCATGCTTTTTTCAAGGATTTCTCTTCCTTACCATTCACATCTCAGCTCAAAAAACCCCTCCTGAGAGAGGCCATCTTTGGCCTCCTTGTCACTCTGTCACCTTAACTCAGTTTTATTTTCTTTATCATACATATAATATTTGAAGTTATTTTTGTTATACGTTCCACCCCTCTGTCGTGTTCCCTTGTATAGAATAGTAGGTACTCAATAAACGAGATGAGCAAAATCTTTTCATCTCAAATGTTTTCATCTACAAAGTAGAGGTGATAATATTTATATCACAAGGTTGCTATAAGGATTAGAGACAATGTGTTTTAAGTGTTCTTCAAAGACTAGGTCCTAATACTTGGAATTTTTATTATTATTATGATTCTGACCCAGGCAGTATAGACTAGAGATTAAGTCTGCAGGCTTCTAGTCTGAATCTGCCCTTCACAATTTATTAGCCCTTTGACCTTCAGTAATTACTTACATTTTTAAAGCTATAGTTTCCTCATTTATCATCTGTAAAATAGAGATGATAATATTAATTCTTAGGCCTATTATGTGGATTAAATAAAATAATTCATGAAAAATAATCAGAACAATGTCTAGCACGGACAATGTTCTCAATAAATGTTAGCTGCTACTACATATGGGAGCTCTGATGGCGTAGTTTCCATTTCACCTTCCCACTATACAATAATACAGAGCCTACACAGCATTTTTACATAAATCCTTTCAATCCATGCTTCCAAAACTCTATGATAGGAATTGTTGTTGTTGTTGTTGTTGTTGTTGTTATTTGCCATCGAGTCGGCCCCGATTCATAGCAACCCCTCCTTGGGTTTCCGAGGCAGTATCACTACGGAAGTAGGAATGCCCAACCTTCCTTCCAAGGAGTGGCTGGTGGGTTTGAACCACCAGCATTCTGGTTAGCAGTCAAGTGCCTTAGGCACTATGCTACCAGAGCTCCCATGACAGGAATTACTCACTCTTTTTTATACTGATAAAAGTGAGACTCAGAGAGGTCAAGCAATGTGCCTGTGGTCACACAGTTAGCCAGAGGGAAGGAGGAAAGGCCTCTAATTCAGCAATTCTAACTTCCTTCTTTTTACCACACCATACTTGCTGTCTCACCCAACCTACATACCCAGAACCTGAAGACATCTTGCTGGACCCAGCATGGAGAAATTGTGCCATGCAGCTTAAGAATTCCTATTAAAAATAGAAGGCCTGGGGCTGTGTACAAAGGAGCCTTGGTGGCGCTATGGTTAAGTGTTCAGCTGTTAACCAAAAAAAGATCTGTGGTTTGAACTCACCAAAGGCTCTGCAGAAGGAAGGACCTGGTGATCTGCTCACATAAAGAGTGCAGCCTAGGAAACTCTATGAGGCAGTTGCACTCTGCCACACAGGGTCACTATGAGTTGGAATTGACTCAATGGCACACAACAACAACAGGCCTTTGCATTCTCACTGAGGCCAATTATGTTTCTCTCAAACCCTTTCCTTTGTAGACCAACTGAGGGTTTGGCAAAGCCACAAAGGCAGATGGAGCTGTGGCTTCCACCACTAGGGCAGCCCCAAGGGTCTGGTATTCTTTCAGCTTCAAAACATCAAAATAGGCCAGCATTTGCTGGTTAGGTTGAAGCAGGGCACTGAAGCAGGTCACTGAGGGCTTTCCAACCATTTCCAGCTGTCACACGGTGGTGAGCTTGGCAGTCAGAGTCTTCCTTGAGAATCAATGTAATCTAGCAGCTCCTCCTGCTCCAGCCCCTTGTCTAGCACCTTTCCTCTGAAAGGTTTTCAAAGGTGGCCTGACCAGCCCTTGGCAGATCTTCCTATACCAGGACGTATATCCAGGAAGGTAATTCTATGCATGGAGTCTGAAAAATCTAGAGGGGCTGAATGCAAATGAAATGAGGGGAAAAACAAAGTGCATTCACCAAAAAGGAGCTGGCACACCAATCAGTCTTCTCAACCCCCAAGGGGAGCAGATTTGTTGTGACTAATACATCAGGCTTTAAATAGTTTCAGGCAGCATACTGATTAGCTCAAGGCACAACACAGGCAAGTATAAAGTTTTCAAGAATGCAAAGTTTCCAACAAGAAGAAAAGGCTGCCACTCTCCGAAAACACTAACCTGCTGACAGGAAGCCTGTCATGTTTACATCTTTAATAAAGTAACAAGACATAGGAAGCCATGGTGAGAAATAAATAGCACTGAGCTAGAGTCTAGAGGGATTTTAGGTTAGATCCTGTCATTTCTTTCCTCAAGAACCATTCATGATTGCTCCTTGCCCATAGTCCAAATTTCTTGGCATGCCCTTCAAGGCTCTTCATGAGCTGGTCCCAATCTACACGTCTAGCTTTTCTCCCATCACAGTCTTTCTCTCTTCATACTCTCTGTATGGGAGGTATGACAGAGTTCAAGGAGCATCCCCTCCATTTTGGCTCCTGTGTGACTTTGGACAAACCAATTCACTTCTCTTATTTTCAGTTTCTAATCTCAAAAATGGAGTCCACGAGTGGTACAAATGGTTAATGTGCTCAGCTGCTAAATGAGAGGTTAGAGGTTTGAGTCCACCCAGAGCCACCTTGGAAGAAAGATCTGGCATCCTACTCCCCCAAATTCAGCCACTGGAAACCCTATGGAGCACAGTTCTATTCTGACATACACGGGGACACATGAGTCAGAGTCACTCAATGACAACTGTTTTTTGTTTTAATCTCTTAAATGAAGATAACAGAAGGGCCGTTGCACTGTTTAAATGAGAAAACAGGTCACAAGAAAGAGACTTTGTTAGCCACCAGAATTTCTCTTAGGAAGCATTGTATTTGTTTGGAAAATATAACTAACTACACTACTTGCAGAAGAATGGATCTGTGATGAGGAAACTGGAGAGGTCCTGTTGATTAAGAGGATAGATTGGTCGTGTGTACATTTTTGGAGGAGGGTATTGCTGGGACGATACCTTGGGGATCACCACAGATCACTGTCCAACTCACTTGCTTTGGACACAACATCAGGAGGAATCACTCACCAGAGGAGGACGTCCTGTTTGGTGAAGGCCAATGAGGGCAAGGAAACCCCTGGTGAGGTGGACTGGCACAACAGCTGCACAGATGGACTTGAACATGCTGTAGATTGTGAGGATGATGCAAGACAGACAATAGTTTGTTCTGTTGCACATAAGGTAGCCATGAGTTGGAGTCAAATCTACGTCAGCTAACAACAATATTGGTGGACAGAGTAAGGCATTTGACTGCTAACCAGAAGGCTGGAGGTTCAAACCCACCAGTCACTCCTCAGAAGGAAGACTGGGCAAACTACTTCCATAGTGATACCACCTCAGAAACCCAGGGAGGGGTCGCTATGAGTAGGATCTGACTCCACGGCAGTGAGTTTGGTTTTTTTGGTTTACCTAATGAAAAGTGAGGGAGCTCTGGTAGCGTAGTGGCTAAGGCACTTGACTGCTAACCAGAAGGCTGGTGGTTCAAACCCACTAGCCACTTCCCAGAAGGAAGATGGGGCAATCTACTTCCGTAGTGATACTGCCCTGGAAACCCAAGGAGGGGTCGCTATGGGTCGGGTCTGACTCAACGGCACATAACAACAACAATGAAAAGTGAAGAATACAAAATTCATAGACAAGCATCCAGCAGAAAAAAGAACCACCTCTACATATCATGATTTGACCAAGGAGAACTTGTGGCAAAAACAGAAATGTCAATAGGAATTTTAATTTGTTAGTGGTGAAGTATACAGTATAAGCTCATTCCAATCTCTCTCCTACAAAATATCCAGCGAAGTTTAAATTGGATACCAATTTATGATCATGGATTCTTTTAGATGGGATTTGAAGAGGTACCAGGTTTCTCACGGGTGAAAAATGGAGAGAGCCCACACAGACACATGAATTGGAGAACCAGGACCCGAGTGACATCTGGTTTACCCATACATGCAAGTGTGTGCAATACTGTAGGTATTTTATGAATGTTATAAATAAATGCTTGCTTCAGCCTCAGTTCTCAATTCCCTGTCCACATCTTATTCCCGCCCAAGCAGGGAATGACTTTTCCCCTCCCTGTACTCCTTCACCCATTCAAATCCTGCCCATCCTTCAAGAAGCAGCACAAATGTTGCCTCCTGAGTGAAGCTTTCATTCATCTTCTCAGCCAGAAAGACATCATCTTTCATACTCACAGCTTAGTGCAGCTTGCATTCCCATGCAATAGGTACTACAGACTTCCTGGAATTACAGGTAATCAATAAAAAACAGAACAAAAAGTCACATGGGGGCAAATACAGGATGAACCCAGAACAAAGGGAAAGACCCAGAAAGGGCTGGGACCAGGGGAGAAGCTGGGAGGAGAGAGCATTGCAGAGCTCACAAGGCCAACTTTTTCATGGTCACTGAAACCTGGGATGGGTGAGAGGGACAGAGGAAAGGTGACACCTCTAGAAGGCTCTTTTGTAAAGCTGAAATTCAAGCATTTCCCCAGACCCTTGCGTGTCATTCTGAAGCACAGAGTAAATAATCGCTATGCTGGTGCCACAGTTTCCTGGAAGCTCTCTGTAGCCATGTGGGCATGGATTACCAAACCTCCACCCTGCCAAGCCTTCTCCCCACCCTCCTTCAGAGCAAATAAATACTCCTACCATGGCCTGCCCAGGGCATTAACCTCAAAGCTGGGGCAGGTAAAACATTTGGACTCAGACATCATGGGCTCTGTGAAAGAGCTCTCCATGGGGCCAGAAGGAGGAAATAACTCAATTTGCCTGTTCAGTGCGGGTCAGAAGACAACCAGGGACTAGCTCCACCCTAAAAGCACCTGTCCCCAGCCAGGGCTACTGGCCTGCTGGAAGCTGGAGATGCAGAACAACAAATACATTTGCTGTTCTCAAGGAGGGTTGCCATGCAGGGGGAGACAAGTAAGCAGACAGGTATAAGGCAGCATGACTAGTGCAATGATTGAGTAACCCAGAGGATAAGGTAACCAGAGATGGAAACATAAGCCCAAGAAGAGACTGCCTGAGCTGAGCTTTAAAGGATGATGAGGAATTACTATCTTTCTTCAAGTCTAAGCCTCACTGCCACAGCAAACGTGCACACTGACTGTAAGAGGCACTTCATCTCAGAAGTATTAAAATGCAAAGAAATGTGTAAAAAGCCAAAGAAACAAACCTATTTTTGTCACGTCCATTCTGACTCTTGGTGACCCCATGTGCTACAGAGTAGAATTGCATCATAGGCTTTTCTTGGCTGTAATGTTAACAGAAGCAGATTGCCAGGCCTTTCTTCCACAGTGCTGCTGGGGAGGGCATTCAAACCGCTAACCTTCAGGTTAGTGGTCAAGGGCAAACCATTTGTGTTATCTAGGGACCTACAAAGAAATGCATACCAGAGGCAAACGAAGAAAAATCAAAGGTGAAAATGATCAAGGCCCTATATGGCAATCCTTACCAGCACACAGGAGTCCCTGGGTTGCACAGTTAAGCATCTGACTACTAGCTGAAAGGTTGGAAGTACGAACCCACCTAGAGGTATCTCAGAAGACAGCCTGGCGATCTGTTTCCAAAAGGTCACAGCCTTTGAAAACTTCATGGAGCAGTTCTCCTCTGCACACGTGGTGGGGTCACCATGAGTCAGAATCAGCTCCATGGAGACCGAGAACAACAAGAAGCACACAAGCAGGAAGGAAGAGGTTAGCTGGAGAAATCAAGTGGTGCCAAATTTCATGGGACTGAAAACGGAACTTGCAAAGCTGAATTCTCTGTGCCTTCAATATCCTCATTAGAATCCCTTTGAAGGGCATCAGACTATAATTCAAGAGTCGAGAACAAAGCTTTGTCTAGCCTTTTGCTCATATGGCCCATCAGTAGGAACAAAGGCTCTGTCAGGGTTCCCTCAAAGCCACAGACACGACACAGGCCTCCCCACAGATGACACACAGCACTGAAGGATTCTGTGGACTTCGCACTTTTATTTGTGAGAGGCTTTGGGCTTGCCTGTGTTTCTTCTCTGGGGAACCAATGAATATCAAGTCTGAATGCCATGATCCCAGAAATTGCTTTCACTAGCTATTATGGCTTGGAACTCAATTTTTCTCCCAAATGAGTAGTTTTCTCAAGCAGCCTGAGAACTCACAGTTCTTCTAAATCATGGCAAGTAGGTAACTTAACCAAATTTCCATCGTGGTAATCCCTGTCCTAACATTTTTGGGTCAGATCTTGTTTCCATAAGGAGCTTAATTCAGATGTCTTGACATCCAGCGAAACGAAAGGGGGAAGTTAGAAAATGTATTTCATTCTGACTGGGGCTAAACTCTGACAGGTGAGCTTAATTACTGGCTGCCACCAGCTCCCCATCAAGCAGCTTGTGATGGAAAGAATAAAGTCACACTAAAATACAATGACATTTTAGTCAAACTGGGAACTAAGTTGCAGCAGCCAGTGACTAGAGTGGTGAACTAGAGACTTGAAGAAGTGAGAAGAAACCTGTGAGGAAGAGGATGCTACCCACACTCAATCTGGGTTTCCTCATCTTAATGAGAGCACCAGGAGTGCCAGGCCTATGAAGTCCCAAAACCCACTGCCATCCAGTCAATTCTGACTCATAGCAACCCTTTAGGACAGGGTAGAACTGCCCCTTGGGTTTCAAGGCTGAAAATCTTTACAGAAGCAGACTGCTTCATCTTTCTCCCACAGAGTGGCTGGTGAGTTCCAACTGCCGACCTTTTGGTTAGCAGCCAAATGTTTTAAGGACTCTGCCACCAGAGCTTCTTCCTGAGAAGTCAGGATTCTGAAAATTTGCATTAACTGTGTCTATAAGTGATTACCAACACTTGCCTTTAGGCTTATTAAAAACAAACTGAGAAAGAATCAATCATTGTCAAATGCTCAGTGTGATGCTCAGCTTCTAAAAATAAGAGTCCATTTGAAATTCTAAGAGCATCTCACAGTAAATTCTTGAACAATCTGTTGGTAAAACTTAAATGAGTATCGGAAGGCCTCTGCATGGCCCCGAAATTACACTGCTGAGAGTTGGGAGCTCTGGGTTGCTAGGCTAGCTTTTGCCTATTATTGGTCTTGTGATCTGGCCAAGTTCTCTTCCATCCTTGCCTGTCAATATCCTTGATCATCTTTCTCACTTGAATTGGTATCCCTCCAAAAGTTATGATAAAGTCTAAGCCCGTGACCTGTGAATATGACCCTATATGGAAATCAGGCTCTTGTTATGTTAATGAGGTTATACCAAAGTAGTGAAAGCAGCCCTAGTGGCTCAGTGGTTAAGCTCTTGGCTGCTAACAGAAAGGTCAGTGGTTTGAACTTTCTTTCCACAAGATAAAGATGTTGTAGTCTGCTTCTATAAGGATTGTTGTTGTTGTTGTTATGTGCCATCGAGTCAGACTCGACTCATAGCAACCCCTCCTTGGGTTTCTGAGGTGATATCACTACAGAAGTAGATTGCCCAATCTTCCTTCCGAGGAATGGCTGGTGGGTTTGAACCGCCAGCCTTCTGGTCAGCAGTCAAGTGCCTTAGGCACTACACTACCAGAGCTCCTAGGATTACCACCTTGGAAATCCTATGGGGCAATTATACTCTGTCTGTAGGGTTGCTGTAAGTTGGAATGGACTCAAGAGCAATAGGTTTGGGGTTTCAGAGTAGGGTGGGTCCTAAACCTAACCCGTTCTGAGTGGTGTCTTATAAAACAGCAGAATAGACACAGAGACAAGGATAACAGACCCTGTGAGGATCTGTCTATAAGCCAAGGAATGCCAAGAAAAGCCAGGGCTACAGAAGCTAGAAGAGACAAGGATCTTCCCTAAAGCCAACAGAGAGAGAGAGAGGGGAGCCTAGCCCTGCAATGCCCTGAATTCAGACTTCTAGTCTCCAGACCTTTGAGAAAATAAATTTCTGTTCTTTAAAACCACCCACTTGTGGTATATTTTGTTATGGCAGCACTAGGCAACAAAGACTGACCCACCTTCGATCTGGAATCAGAGCTGCCCTCATTCTCCTAGTCCAAGACTGCTCCTCCTTGGTCTGCACCTCTCTGTGAACATGGTGCCTGGCCCTTCTAGGGAATGTTAACACCATCATTTATCGATTGTTTCTCATGAGCCCCCAAACTAAGCATTTTATCCACATCAGCACATTTAATACTCACTACAATGTTTATTCATTCATTTAACAAGTATTTATTCAGCACTTATTCTGTGCTAGGTACTCTGCTAGGTGTCAGGGATTCAGTGGAGAGCAAGGCAGATATGCTCCTCATCCCTGAGAAGCTCAAGGTGTAAGTGTTGTTATCATAGGCTTGGACCATTGTGATCCACAGGGTTTTCATAAGCTGATATTTTTTTGGATTGCCAGGCCTTTCTTCCTACTTTTACTCTGGAAGCTGCATGAAACATAGTAACACATAAGTGTCCATTGACAGGTAGGTTTGGCTGTGCTTGAGGTGGATTGGCTGGGAATCCAACCACCACTGCCCTCAGACCCAGTTTGTGTGAGGAAACAGAAACTCAGAAAAGGTTAAATAGCAGAAAGTAACAGAGGTAGAATTCAAATCTGAGTCTGTCTGACATGAAATCCTAGGTTGTTACACTCCCAGCTGTCCAGTGCATTAATTTTTCACTTTACTAAACTCCTTCAAGTTTAGTAACTTTACTAAACTCCTTCAAGTTTAGTACAAATGTGGGCCAGGTCTCTCGTACCTTAATGTCTTTCTCATAGAGATGCTCAATGAACAAGCCTGGCTTAACTGAACTCTCTAACCCTGGCTTCCCTTATGTGTAAATGCCGATAAGCAGATCTGTCTCACTGTCTCCTGGGGCTGACAGAAAGATCCTGAGGCACATGCAGGCACGTGTAAGGGCCACTGAACAAGTTGGGGAACTGAATGCAGCTTGGCGGGGATCTGCTCTGAAGGAAATCCAATCTCCCTGGCTCCCCCACTCCACTGGTCAGCACTGCTCGCGGCCTCAGCTCTCCCTTCATCTCGCATCAGAGTCATGCCACAAAGCCTCAAGAAGGTCTCATTACATGCCCAGCATATCCCGCAATGCCAAGCTCAATTGCCTGTATGCTCAGGTTTCCTGGGGCACATAAATCTCCCTACCACCCAGTCAGCGATGATAGGGATAGGCAGGGGGCCTGACAGCCCTGTGAGGCTGTCTTCCAGGCCTTTCTACTCCTCTACCTGGGCAGTGAGCTCTCCAGTTTCCAGATGGGATCACTGTCAGGATGGAAAGCAATGCTGGCTCTTTCCTGGAAGAGAAATAACGGCCAAGCGAAAGTATCGAGTGAATAGGCCATCCCAACTCAGCTTGATTTTTAGTTTTAAAAAACCAAACTGACTTGAAACCAGATCAATGCCATTGCCTGGAGGCAGCCAGAGGGGAGGAGCAAAGGCAGCTAGAAATGGGACAGAAGCCTATTTGTCTTCCCCTAAGGCCCTAGGACAGCCTGGATACTGGATGGTCTAAGCACTGAGGCTCGGCATTGTCCTGGGTCCCCATCTACACCTGGCTGTCCAGTAAACATGCTTAATTCAGCCTTTTCTGACTGTATTCCTGAGTGAGAATGGGACAGTCAGTGGTGATAGAAGGTGACAGACCTGAGTTTTGTTTCTTTGCTGTGTGACCTCAGACTACCTACTCAACCTCTCTGAGCCTCTGGTTCTACTTCTATACAATGGGTATAATTATTCCTGAAAAGTGTTATTGGAGGGAAACTAACACAAGCAATGCAAAAGCACCCAAAACATATGAAGTCTGTAATAAAAGGCAGACAATAATGATAATGATCATGATGGCTTTTTTAAGAGGGGAGGAATATGATGAAAGTTTAGCTTTATAAAGCTTAATCTTATAGCCCCCTCTCAATCAGGAGTCCAGATGTTATGGGACATCTTAGAAGGTAGACAAGACTGATTGACTTTGTGGAGAGGGCAACATGAGGTGAATGGAAGCAAGAATCTTAAAATAGAAATGAAAGAAGCATATGGCAAAGAGGTCAGAACAATCTAAGGAACACGGAAATCAGATAAAATTTAAATAAAGAGGAAAAAAAAATCCATTTCTCATTTTGCCACCCACGACTACTTATTAAATCCACCTTCTTCTGATTAATCCTCCTTCTGTGCCCTTCCAGCCTTCTCCTAGTTAATGACATTAAACATACTCCATAAATAAAAAGTGTAGTAGAGAGGTAATTAATGCTGAGCCATCTAACTCCAAATTTCTAATCATGCTCTACTTACATTAAAATAAGATTCTAGGCATGTGTGACAATCAGTTTTACTCTAGTTTCACACACACACACACACACACACACACACACTGAAGTCAGTGACTGTGGGAGAGATTCTGGAATCACTGCTGCAATTGGCTTCCCATATGCCACCCAAATATGTTTGGTGCTGAGCTCCACGTGGGCGCCTGTCAGGAGGGACACTGTCAGTGCTTTGTCTTCTGCAAAGCCACATGCACACGGGTGTTTTTACAGAACAAAGATGGATCCTAAGATCTGGGTTGGACCAAGTTGGCAGTGCTGGCCATGCAAGAGGGTGTGAGGGGAACAAGGCTGCATTTGCCCATATGATTCTGTTTCTTACCAGTTCTTTGTCTTAGACAAGTCACTTCTTTTTTCTCTCAGTGTCTCCACTTTGTAATCTGTAAAACGGGTGCCTTATCTTAAGATAATCATGCTGTTGAAAACTCTCTGAACACTGCAGATTTTCCCTGACCTTGTCCAAATGGTGCCTAGTGCTTTATATGAAGGCCGACTATACCCAGTATGACCCAAATTCCCCATCATTCAAAACCCTATTGTCAGAACCCAGGTAGGGAAGCAAGTGTGTGAAGGGCTAACATGAGAATCAAGTCTAGGGCCAATTTACCTATTAGGCTTATTAGGTGCAGTACCTCAGGCTCATGATACTTTTAAGGGCCCATGACAATTTAAAAATTTCTCTTGAAATCAGAAGAATAAATGGATATAATTCGGTCTAGCTTGTATTTGTCTTATACCAACACAGTCATAAAATATACTTTATAATTAATTAATTAATTCTATGGAGGAAGGAATCCACGAAGGCCAAAATACCAAGGGTCCTGGGAAGTCATAATATGGCTCTGACCAGGTCCATACGCCATTGCTCATGAATGCAAATGGGCTTTCCTTGTCCAGACTTGCTCCCCTGGAACAAGTGTCTAGTCTTATACATCTGAGCATTTTGGAGACGAAGCACCAGGTCAAGGAAGGAGAATTCCAGACACCATGGCAGGCTGGGAGAGGAGATTCCTGACAGGGGTGAGTGGTTGAAACATTTCTGGGTGCCTCTGGAACTGTGCCTTCTAAGCAGTTGTTCACCCTGACTACTGGGCTCATCCTCCAGGTGGAGATAATTTCTTCTCCCACCATGGGAATATAACCTGGTACAAACTTTCCAGAGAACTATTTGGTAGAATTTAGCAAAATTAAACGCATGCACCTTGACTCAACAACTCTGCTTTCAGGAATCCATCTTACAGTCCTACCTATGCAGCTATTCAGACATACAGGTATAATGGACGCATTGTTCATGATGACGGCCAACTGGAACAACCAAAATGTCCATCAGGAGGGCAATAGCCACCAAACTGCATAGCAGCAGTAGCCATACAATGGACTGCAATGTGGCAGTTAAGAGAGGGCATTTAACTCTGTCAAGAGATGGTGAAGAGTGAAAGAAGTCTTCTGTAGGCCAGGGAATGTGGTGAAATTCTAATGAGGGGAGGAAAGGATAGATGTATGTGAGTATGCTTTTGTGCAAAAATTTCCAGAATGATGCACAAGAAACTGTTCATAGAATGATTGCTGGGAGAGAGAATGAGGTGAAAGTAGATGTTTGGTATTCATTCCATATCATGATGTGAAATCTTTATTTAACTATCCACATGTGTTACTTTTTAAATTAAAAGCACTAATTGAAACTATAAAAAAGAAGACTAATTGTGGCTTCAGAAGGAGCTGTATACTCCCTCATGCTCATCCTCATATTCTATATAACTCAATGTCCCCAAAAGGGACCCAACATCTTTAGTGTCAGAATTAAACATTCTGAAAGCATTTAGTACAGAGAGATGAAAGAAAGGAGAGCCAACACCTGGCACCGGGTAAGACCAGAAGGGGAGAGTTCCAGGAGGTCGCCAGCATAGGGTGTCATTGGCACTCTCCCCTCTGACACAGATGCACACTGCGCTTAGTGAAGCCCTGGGACCCACCCCCAGGATAGACCTTCATTACAGATCTCTTTCTGGAAAGGTCTTACCTTTTTAAATTGCCAAAGACAAGCCCTGAGCTGGAGGCATAAGATTGGGTGTTAAATCAAGCTTTCACTTCACTGGGTGCCTGAACCTATGTAGGCCTCAATTTCCACACCTAAATATGGGAGCAGTCATACCACCCTTACAGGGCTGCTTTGAGGAAGAAGTGAATTATCTCTGTGAAAATATCCAGCACCACGTCTACCACACAGTATGTGTTCAGCAAGCATCAACTGCATCTGAAGCTAGTGGAGCAGGAAGGGATATTATTAGTAAGGTTGCAAATCACAACCCAAAGAGCACCATTACTCCCAGTACCTGTGAAGATGGGCCTGGCATTAGGGCCTGAGGGGCAAGTTGACCCCAGCCTGACCCAAGCCTTCCACTCCTGGTGGGGGAAGCACACTCTCCTGGCTCCTTGGTATGGACCAGTTCAGACAGCTGCCGAGCATGTCGGTGAGAAGCCACAGGGATGACTGCCCAATGCTGCACACTGGGCCCTTTGTCTGTCAGCAGGAAGGGATGAGATAACACTTCATGTCCAGGTCCAGATACCATCACATTCCAGGGGCTGAAAGGCAGCCGGGACTGAATCTAGCCCTTCTGTGCAGCCTACCTTAAAGTGCCGCGACTTGTCTCTCAGTCACCAGAGCATAGGGCCGTTCCCTTGAGGCAATGCAGACACAAGTTCTCCATCCCCAGAACTTAGAAGTGCAGGCAGGAAGCATTCTTGATCCAGGAGGGAGAAAGCACCTGGGAGTCATAGCAGGGGTCAAAGACCCCAGTGCTTCACCTACCCTACCTCCCCACCTGAAGGTATCCCAGGCTACTAAAGAGGAAGGTCCCTCTGTCCATCCTTGCTATGCTTTGGTAGTTGGTGGTCCCTCTCAACAAGGTGTGTGGAGATGCTAGACCAGACCCCTGACTCACAAGTTCTGGATACTGACCTCACTTTGCTGCTGCAACCACCATAACCACCACCTCTCACTCTTGTACTTGTCAGCTTATAAAGACCTTCATGTAGATCTTTCAACAATTCTGTGAGTAGACAAGGAGGAATTGTGTCACATTTTTTATAAGAAACATCTCAAAGAAGTTTAGTTGCTTTTCTAAAAGCCCAGTTTGTAGTAGAGTGGAAATTGAACCTAGGCCACACGACTCCTCTCATGGTGCTCCTTCACCTAACTCTTGCCGCCTTTCCCTCTCTGCACCTCAGTTTTGCCCTCTGTACTGTGGACCTGCAGTTCCCCAGATGTTATGAGCTCTGTTGCCTTTAATGAGATGTGACAAGTCATCTAGCATGTATTTCTGAAGATAGCCACCAGAGGGCAACAGCAACCACGCTTCCCAGGGTGGCCGCAAGGTGGGTTTGTCTGTCCGCCTCCCAGGTTCTACGCTTCAGAGCTGCAGCTTCTAATGTACATGTAGATTCATCCAGACAAAGGGCAGGGGCAGCTTCGTGATTCCCTGCCTGTGTGAGGCATCAGGACCGAAGGGTGCCTGCTTCTACGAGCTAGAGGCAGGCAGGGCTGACACCCGGTCAGGCCTGGGTACAAGGTAACCAGTCTGCCATGCACACAGACACTTGGCAGATCAAGGGGCCATCAACTGCCAAGTCAGACAGGTCCTACCCAGAGCATTTTGGCACAGGGAGAAGCACACAGCCCATGGGCCCTTATTGCAAACCATACTCATGCCGCTGCCCATCCCAGAACCATGTGATGATCACATGTGAAATTAATTTTCTGCATAATGAGACTGTTTATTAGGTTATTTGCTACATGCCAGATCCTGTGTTAAGTGCCTTGTATTTATCTCCTTTAATTCTCACAATAAGCCTATGTGGTAATTATTATCATCACTTCCATCTGACAGATGAGGAAACTGAAGCTGAAAGAAGTCAAATAATTTCCCAAAGTCCTACTAGAGGTAGGATGTGATAGAGCCAGCATTTCATATGTGTGCTGAGTTTGCACTTTTCCCACATAGACAAGCATAAGACAATCAGGGGTGGTAGAGACTTTAGCAAACAGAGAATATTACCTAAAGTCATTCAAAAAAATGTTTAAATACACTGTGACAGACAAGCAAATATGTTCACAGTCTTGATTCAGCACAAGGGCCACTAGCCTGTAAATTCTACGTCAAAAATCTGTCATTGACCCCAAAACAATGGGATACAGGGTCTTCAGTGTGATCCAAGAAGGAATGATTAACCTCACTTCCTCTCACATTCCCCCTTCTGTTTCTTTCCCCCTCACTCAATTTATTTTTCTTTACCACCCTGAGAGCATGTGGTACCATCTGGAAAGAGGGGGCTGTATTCTTTCGGTTCTTCAAAGAAGTGGTAGCTATGGACCAGTTAGAGCAATATTAAGGGAAAGTTCCTTTAATGTCTCAAGTGATCCCTGGAAAAACCCAGATGACCAATTCCAAAAACGACATCATGAGGACAAAAACACAGAGCAACCTAAATGCTTCTCCAAATTTAACCTTACATACAGCTTCCTAAGGAGCTCTGGTGGTATAATGGTAGAAGCAGCTGGCTGCTAACCAAAGGTCGGTGGTTCAAACCCACCAGCTGCTGTGGAAGAAAGAGGGGGCAGTCTGCTTCCACAAAGATGTATAGCCTTGTAAACCCAGTGGGGGTCACTATGAATCAGAATTGACTTTATGGGAGTGAGTTACAACTTTCTATTCAAGTAAGGTGGCATCACATTCTTGACAGGCCCAGAAACCTTCTGTCCTGCCTGGCAGTTGTTGTTGTTGTTGTTGTTATTTGCCATCAAGTTGGACCCGACTCATAGCGATCTCTCCTTGGGTTTCTGAGGCAGTATCACTACGGAAGTAGATTGCCCAACCTTCCTTCCGAGGAGTGGCTGGTGGGTTTGAACCGCCAGACTTCTGGTTAGCAGTCAAGTGCCTCAGGCACTATGCTACCAGAGCTTCCAAAATGCTAGACACGGGTGTCCTCCAGTTCTTCCTCCCAGTAATAACCTTCCTCCCCAAGCTGTGTGTCCCAGAAGAAGAGATCCTGCACTCCTTGTTCACTCCATATTCCTCCACGCCTAGCGCTAAGCCTGGCACATAAAAGGTGCCTGATAAATGCATAGACCAACTCCTCCTCATCATGTTTTTTCTCCTGTTTTCTGAGCCCTATTTCTGTTCATATGCAATGAAATATTGTTAAAATGGATCCCAAGGTTGGCCATGATCAACAGAAGTTAGGACACAAACATCAGAAACAGCAGCCTAGAGGACGAAGGTATCATAGAAGCCTGGGCTCTGGGGGTGAGGGGGAAGCAGGCTTAAGTTTGAATCCCAGTTTTCCCATTTCCTAGCTGTGTGAGCTTGGGGATTGTACCCTCTCTTTACTCATTTTCTCATCAGTAACATGGGAATAGAATGAGAGTCTATCGTATGAGTTTGCTGTAATGGTTAAATGATACAATAAATGAAGGGACTAACAGAAATCTAGTATATGTGAACATTTAATAAATGATCTTCAATTCTCCTGACCAAACTGGGAGGATTACAAGGGAAGAGGGCAAGATTGGCATAGGTTTCTAGCTAGATTGTACCTACTATATGAGCGGTGTGTTCTCAGCTGCTGCCTCCTTTTCCAACAGCTACCAGTGTGTGGCCCAGGGGACTGAATCTAATTTGCTAAGCTCCAGAGGTGGTTATGGGCCCCAGTATACAGCTCTGGACTACTCTGGGCAGGTTGGGAGAGGCACTCAAACATCAATGTAGCAGACACCCTCTATCTCTGCTGTGTTTAAAACATATGTTTATACATTTGCCTCTTTCACATAGGTGGAATCATACAGTAAGTCTTGTTAGAATTGGTCTCCTGGATTTTTCCAGGGATCAGCTGAGACACTAAAGGAGTGATCACTTAATGGTGGGCTAATTGATCAGTAGCTACCACTTCTTTGAAGAATCAAAGAGCTGTCACAAAGCCTATGCACTAAAATCTGTGGTTTCCTCTATAGGAGACGGATTCTGAGCACTCTTCAGTGGCCAAGAACTGCTCTTCCTGGTCTCCCCTAAATAACAAGTCCCGTCTGCCAGCTTCACCTACTATGTTCAGTGTCAGGATTCTGAGGCTGGGTGTTAGCTGGCTTTTAAGCCCCATCTTCCCCCTTGAAAACTCACCCACAAGTTCCCCATTAAGAAAACCAACCAACTTACAGTGGCCCCCATATTTTCTCCAGAACAAGCAGATGGCATTATCTTTCATCTCCTGGATATGTGGCTCCCACATCTGTCACCCATATTTAACATCTACATCCATAAAGCTGGAAATCCAGCCCCAGCAAGGCTGACAGGCTCCGGATGCATCCTCAACACACATATGTTCTAGAGGCCTCTTGCCCTGTCTGGGCCTGCATCATGCAGTGTAGAAGGGAAACTGGCACTGAGGTTAGAGAGGTACCCAAGGCTAGGGATGTGTCACCCACCACTCAAGGGGAATATCCCTAAAGAAGCAGGTGGGCCTAGAAAATTCAACCTTTTCAGAAGCCCTGAAGTAGCTCTTTCTCCCATCATTGCTAGGGAAGAGCCTTCCCAATAAATGAGTTTGCCAGATAACTGAAGCTTAATGTTCAAAGCACTCAAACTTTTGTCTTAACACCCTATTCTATTAACTTCTATAATATATCTTCCTGCTTTCTCAAAAACAAGAGATTTTCTTCACATTTTTCTTCATGGCCCAAGCAACATCATTTAAAAAATAAATAAAAGCAGTGCCTTTGAGTCAGTTCTGACTCACAGAGTTCCCATGAGTGTCCACGTAGAACTACACCCCACACAGGTTCAACTGCTCCGTTTTCAGAAGTCCATTGCCACAGCTTTCTTCCAAGGACCTTTGGGTAGACACGAACCTACAAATATTTCAGGTAGTAGCTGAGCATGTTAACCATTTGCCCTACCCGGGGCACGCAAAAGGAGACTTGCTGGAAAAGTGGTTAAAGCGCTTGGCTGCTAACCAAAAAGTCAATGGTTCCAATCCACCAGCCTTTCTATGGGAGAAAGATGTGGCAGTGTGCTGTCATGAAAATGTATAGGCCTTGATACTTATGGGGCAATATTACTTTGTCCTGTTGGGTCACTATGAGTTGGAATAGACTCAACAGCAGTGGATTTGGTTTTTTTTTTTTTTTTTTTTTTTTAGGGCAAGCAACATCATGATCATTATGAATTACTCCAAAGGCACATATATGACTGGACTATTTTTGGTACCCTCTTCCTTTGCTGTCAGCGGTTTTGCTGTTAGCTGTCACTTGCACTGTCAGAACACCTCCTTCTCCCAGCTCTCCTAATCAGCTGGTTGTGATCTGCTTGTTGTTGTTGTTAGGTGGCATCAAGTTGGTTTCAATACATAGAGACCCTAAGTACATGAGAACGAAACACTGCCCAGTCCTCTGCATCCTCACAATTGTTCTGTTTGGGCCCCTTGTTGCAGCCACTGGATCAGTCCATCTTGTTGAGGGTCTTCCTCTTTTTCACTGACCCCCTACTATACCAAGCATAATGTCTTTCTCCAGGGACTGGTCCCTCTTGATAACATATCCAAAGTATGTGAAATGATGTCTCATCATCCTAACTTCTGAGGAGCATTCCAGCTGTACTTCTTCCAAGACAGATTTGTTTGTTCTTTTGGCAGTCCACGGTATATTCAATATTCTTTACCAGCACCATAACTCAAAAGCAGCAGCTCTTCAGTCTTTGTTTCTTACTGTACAGCCTTTGCATACATATGAGGTGATTGAAAATGCCATGGCTTGGGACAGGAACACCTTAGTCCTCAAAGTGAAATCTCTGCTTTGAATACTTTAAAGAGGTCTTTTGCAGCAGCTTTGCCCAATGTGATATGTCATTTGATTTCCTGGACTGCTGCTTCCATGGGTATTGATTGTGAATCCAAGTAAAATGAAATCCTTGATAATTTCAATCTTTTCTCCATTTATCTTGATACTGCTTATTTGTCCAGTCATGAGGATTTTCATTTTCTTTATGTTGAAGTGTAACCCATATTGAAGGCTGTAGTCTTTGATCTTCATCAGTAAGTGCTTCAAGTCATCTTCACTTTCAGCAAGCAAGGTTGTATCATCTGACTATTGCAAGTTGTTAATGAGTCTTCCTCCAATCCTAATGCTGCATTCTTCTTTATGTAGTCCAGTTTCTCAGATTATTTGCTTAGAATACAGATTGAATACATATGGTGAAAGGATACAACCCTGATGCACACCCTTCCTGATTTTAAATCATGCAGTATCCCCTTGTTCTGTTTCAATGACTGCCTCTTGATCTATGTACAGGTTCTTCATAAGCACAATTAAGTGTTCTGGAATTCCCATTCTTGGCAATGCTAGCCACGATTTGTTATCATCCATATACATGCCTTTGCATAGTCAACAAAACACAGGCAAACATCTTTGCAATATTCTCTGCTTTCAGACAAGATCGAGCTGACATCAGTAATGATATCCCTCATTCCACGTCCTCTCCTGAAGCCATCTTGAACTTCTGGCAGTTCCCTGTTGATGCAACTGGTTTTTAATTATCTTCAGCCAAGTTTTACTTATATGTGATATTATTAATGATATTGTTTGATAATTTCTGCATTCTGCTGGAACACCTTTCTTTGGACTGGGCACAAATATGGATCCCTTCTGGTCGGTTCCCCAGGTAGCTGTCTTTCAAATTTCTTGACATAGACAAGAGAATGCTTCCAGCTTTGCATCCATTTGTTTGATCTGTTTAGTTCTGAGAAATCATATAATAACTAATAATAGCTACTGTTCATCGGACATGTTATATGCATCGGGTATCTTACTAAGGCTTTCCATGTGCAATCTCATGTAACCGTTTCAAGTACCAAGGAGGCAAAAACTCTTATTCCCACTTTTCAGATGAGGAAAGTGAGCCTTGTACAGAGGCACAGAGCCAGCAGGTAGCAAGGATGGTGCCTGAATCCAAGCTCTTCGACCCCAATGTGTCTGTGATCATGACCACAAGGTCATGATATGTTCTATCATGTTATCCAGCCTGAGGATTGTCTACATGACATGTGTGTCCATTTCCTCCCTCTTCTTTCCCTCTCCTCATCCTTGCAATGATATGATTAATGCCTGTTTTCCCTACCAGGCAGTAAGATCCACAGAGGCATGGATTCTGTCCTTTTTGTCACTTTGCACCAGGCTTGTCCTCCCTGCCATGTGTCACACTACACCTAGCACATTGTTGTTAGCTGCCATTAAGTTGGTCCCCGACTCATGGCAACCCCATACACAATGAAGAAAAAAGCTGCCTGGTCCTGCACCATGCCCCTGATTGGTTGTGGGTCAGACTGTTGTGATTCACAGGGTTTTCACTGACTGATTTTCAAACATAGATTCATCATGCCTTTCTTCCTAGTCTGCCTGAATCTGGAAGCTGCCTTCATCTGTTCAGCATCATAGGAACACACAAGGCCCACTGACAGACAGGTGGTAGCTGCATATGAGATCCTTGGCTGGGAATCAAACCTGGGTCTCTCACATGGAAGGTAAGAACTCTACCATGGAACCACCACTGTCTTCATGTATCTGACACATACCAAAAAACCAAGCTCACTGCCATCAAGTAGATTCCAACTCATACCAACCCCCTTTTGGTTTCCGATGTGGTAAATCTTTACGGAAGTAGATTGCCCAGTCCTCCTTCCACAGACTGGCTGGTGGGTTTGAACTGCCTACCTTCTGGTTAGCAGTCAAATGCCTTAGGCACTATGTCCACATACAAACCATTTAATAAATATATACACTCACTGTCTTTTTTCTTTATTTCCCCTTACATTTTCTTGTCTTTGTGCTCAGTTCTGCCCTTAAACTCAGGCTTTAGAGTAACCTTCCTCAAAATTCTTTGAAGTCTCTCTCCTGTGGATAAGACTTGCCAGGGTGCCCCAAGCTCTGATCTGGAACTGTGGGGGTCTCTGTCCCCAGTTCTCCCTTCAGGGCACTCTCTAAACTCCTGATCATTCATAGGATCACCCAGATAACCCAGGGGGCTCTAGAAATTATACCTATGATGTCTTCTACAGTCCATGATTGGACCCCAATCCCAGGAAGGCAAGTAGACTGCTCCTGTTGGCCAGTACAGTAGTTCTTTCATAGGATCACATTAAGTTGAGCTACCAGAATGGTGCTGATGCATTCATTTCTGGCAAGACTTTTATAGATAGACAGATAAAATCCACTACCATCAAGTCGATTCCAACTCATAGTGAACTCCATTGGGTTTCCAAGGCTGTAAATCTTCGCAGAAGTAGATTGCCTCATCTTCCTCCTATGGAGCAGCTGGTGGGTTTGAACCACTAACCTTCTGGTTAGCAGTTAAATGCCTTACACTCAGTATGCCACCAGAGCTATTTTTATATACATAGGGACTTCTCAAAAATATTTTCCAAGGCTCTACACATCCTAGGGGAGGCTCTGCCTATGCTAGTCTTAAAGGAAGACTCCAACAACATGGAGTCTGATTGATGAACTCTGTTTAAAAGGATAGCCAAGAGTAGCCATGAGCAACATCTGTAACAGTAGTCTCAGGGGAGAAGATGGCAGGAGAATCTGGGCTTTGAAGGAGGCAGAGCTGAGTTTGAATCCTGTCTCTGCCATTTACTAGCTGTGTGACATGGAGCAAGTTCCTTCCATCTCTAAAATGCAGAAGCTATGTGACAGTTTTTCAAGGCCCCCAAATATTTCCAAATTACTTGCATTCTGTGGTCAGACTTCAGATGGCTGGGGAAGGCAGCCTGGCAAAGTGATTACAAGTGTAGACATCTGATCCAAATCCCAGCTCTGCTACCAATTAGCTCACTGATCCTTAGCAAGTCAATTATACTAACTCTCAGGTATGCCTTCTGTATAATGGATATAATAATGGCAATTTCCCCATAAGCTTATTCTGATCATAAGATGAGAAAACTTCATGCACACACAAATATCTTAGCCCATGCATGCATTCAATAAATGATGGTTACTGAATATGAAACTGACTTCCAAATCAATCCAATTGTGTGCTTAGCACATATCCAGCATCAATGTTAGGTACACAGAAGATGAAACTAAAGAGTAAATATTGTGTAGAACCAGAATACTTCCCTGGATATTTAATGTTGACAATGGTTCTCGCCACAGGTCAGCAAATCAAGGTCCACTAAACATGCCAGTGAAAGCTTTGGTCTTACCCCTTGACCTCCCACTTTAACAAATCTCCAGACCCCAGGACCACCAAGGAGGTTCTCATCATTTGTGGCCTGTGCTCACCAGCCCTGGGATCCAACAAGAGGTGGCCTAGAAGGCATACTGATAGTAAGTGTTCCTTAAAGGAAACTATTTTAAATCCTAGCTGCATTGGAAACTGCATAAAATAATAATCTCACCCTCACCAATTTCTTTCTTCTTTTTTTTAATAACATGTTTCATGATCAAAAGCCATGCCTAGTTTGTGTCTAGAGCTGGGTGATATAGAGGGGATGAGAAATGTGGTCACTGTGGCATCCTAATAACAGACAAGCTGTTGAGACCCTTACCACTTCCATGTACCACTCTCTACCCCTTAAGCTTCCTTGTGCCAAGGGCTCTTTGAGGAAGATGCTCCATTTCTGAAGTATGATGCTGGTGGCCAGACAGGTGCTAGCAGATAAGCCCAAGGCTGCTCCCACATTGGGCAGATGGCAGCAGATGGCACCAGGTGGGCAGCCCCCACATGCAGGCTCCTTCCTCCCAGCAGTGTCAGGCTCTCAAACTCCGCTTGTTCTTCCCATTCCTGCAGGTTATTTTTACCATGTGAAAAAAAAGTGGTGCTATTTCTCTGCATTTTACCCTGAAACAGTCACACCAGCTCCCTCAAAAAAGCACCCAACAGATGGCTCTGATCCCCTGTGCTCAGAAAAACATCAACCTCCTGGGCTGTCAGCAGATTATTAAAAATGCATACATTATGCAAAAGGAATAGCTTCAAACTCCTTGGTTCAGAATGGCATAGAGACTAGGAGTTCAAATCCTGGCTCTGACACTTACTGCTTTTATGATTCTAAGCAAATGACTAAGACTTGCTATGCTTCTGTTTCATTTCCTGCAAATGGGTTAATAACAGTGCTTACTTTGTGGGACAGTTCTGAGAATTAAATTAGTTCATCTAGTGTCTGGCATATAGAAAGGGCTCTCTGAGTGTCGACTTACTATTAATTTCCTCTGACACAAACCTTTGGGGAGCTAGACAAGATTTCTAAAAGGCTCTATCTAGGATGCTGGAAAAAGAGCCCTGATGGCACAACAGGTAAGCATGTAGCTGCTAACTGAAAAGTTGTCAGTTCAAACCCACCCAGTGGTTCCACAGGAAAAAGATGTGGTAATCTATTCCTATAGAGATTACAGCAAAACAATTCTATGGGGCAGTTCTACTCTGTCACATGGGCTCTCCATGAGTCAGAATTGACTTGATAGCACCTAACAACTATGGTAGGATGCTAAAGAAGAGGGCTACTCCCAGGGCAATGCTGATCCATTACCATCCATGTGTGTGGCTGAGAGAACCACTAAGAGTGGCCGTGGCCCAGGCTGAGCCCATAGCCCTCCTGCCTCCAGCAGCATCATGTTTCAGATGCCAATTTTTTTTTTTCCAAAGCCCCAAGGGGAGGCCTGGGACACCTAGAGGGATTTAAAACAGGGCTGGGGCCACAACTATAGCTTATATTTAGTGAGTACCCACTACTTGTCACATCCTGGGATAAGCACATTATAGATCGTCTCTGATGTAATCCTCTCAATACTATGAGGAAAGTAGGATCATTATCCTCTCCTTACAAATGAAAAAACTAAGGATCAGGAAATGAAATAACTTGTCCAGGGTCATGTAGCTTGTCCAAAGTCACATAGCAACTAAGTATGAAGCCAGGATCTAACTCTAGCCCAACCTACTTAAGAGTCCATGCCTGTAATAACTTCCTGAAGCTGAGGTGGGGCTGGAGACTGAGGGTCCAAGTCCTCTGGATTCCAACACTGCTGGTTTGAAACACAGGCAGAAACCCCAGCCCTCTGATGGTATATCTTATGTGGAGGAAGTCTTCACAAACCTCTCCTGTCCCTGCCTGGCCCATTAGGATTCCTTGCATCCCTTTCCCCATTGGCCAAGCTTCTGGAAGTCTCTGTTAAATGTCAAAGTGTGACCTGGAAGGAGGGCTCTCTCAATCCAGTGTTGACCATGAATGACTGAGCATGCATGGCTTTGCATTAGAGTGAATATGAGTAGGAAGGAAGGGGTAGAGGTTCTAGGGAATGGGACCCAAAGTGACTATGTTTGGAGGTACTACACCCTGATGAAAGGAATTAGCTGGGCACATGCCTTCTCAAAACCTACCCATCCAGGATGCCATTTGCTCAAGCCTTCCTCCCCAAACTGAAGCTGACGATCTCACTCATGTTGAGGTGTCTGCATCTGGCCCTGGTTTGTTGCATTCTTCTTTTCAAATATGGTGTTTTCATTTTACAGAGGTATTTAGGAAATTCTACCTTGCCTGTGCCGATTGGGTCGTAACTTTACCAATAATTACTGCTAGGTAATTGATTCCTCTCGAAGAGCAACAGGCTTACCTTGGAGTCATCATAGATCCTCCCTCTCCTTCACCCCATTCTCAGCTTGGGTCACCCAATCCTGTAACTTTCTTCCTTCATTGTTCTTAGATCCGCTTATTCCTCTCCAGCCTCAATGCCCATCTCTACTTTAGACCCTTAATGCTTCTGTAGGCCTCTGTTTCCTCATCTGTAAAATGGGGCTAATGATATCAAATTTCTCATATAACACACCACACAAATAACATGCACATGCATACAGTATGCATAGCATGCACAGGACACCAACACATGACAGGGTTACACGGTTTGCAAAAAAAACCCATATAATGCATGCTACTTGAGTAAATATATGGTAGTACTTACCTTAAAGATTGTTGCGTATGTTCAACAAGTTAATAGATGTGAAATTCTTAGACTCATGCCTAACACACAGTAAGCACTCAATGAATGTTAGCCATAATTATCATCATCCTCATTATCATCATACTATCATCATCATCCCATCATCATCATCCCATCATCAATAGTAGAACCAGGATTACCAATAACCCATGGTCAGTCCTTCCATCTCTAATCTGTCCTTTTCAACGTCTTGAGATGAATCTCATACATTATTTTTAGCCTACCCTGCCTTGCTCAGGATCACATCATGGCTCCCTACTGTCCGGGACTGAGACCAAGCTTCCCTGAGTTCCCTGCCTGGCTTCCAAGGCCCTCCTTCTCCTTCCTCAAGCCTGCCTTGCAGCATCACACTCCTATATGTACTTATTCCAGGCAGGTGTCCTCATTGTCATACCTCACAATACAATGGGCTCATTCCTGCCTCTAGACTTCTACACAGGTAATTCCTAGCCTCAAAAACACTGCATTACTCCCTCCATGTATGCATAGTCCTTCATTCCCTTTAAAGGAAAAGGTGAAACCAGACACCAGCTCTCATCCACCTCCCCACAAGTCCTGTCCTCTGTTCTGAAGTCTAGTCCTTATGGTGCTAGGTGGTGTGATGCTTTACTCTGTGTTAGGTGGAGTATCTTATCTCCTCAGCTGGAACCTTGAAGGCAAGCACAATTCCCCACCCTGTTTTGGTCTCACTAAAGCATGAAGACCTACATACATGAGTGTTAGCATGACATGGGCTTGAGGGCTGAACAGACTTGAACTCAATTAAGCTGGTGGCTAATTGTACTCCTAGGTATAGATCCCAAAGAATTGAAAACAGATGTTCAAACAAAAACTTGTATGTAAATGTTTGTAGTAGCATTATTCACAATAGCCAAAAGGTGCAAACAACCCAAGTATCCATTAACTAATGAACAGAGAAACAAAATGTGTATATATCCATGTAATGGAATATTATTCAGCCATAAAGGGGAATGAAGTATTGACACATGCTAAGACATGGATGAACCTTGAAAAATATACTACATGAAAGAAGATAGACACAGAAGGTCACATATTGTATGATTCCATTTATATGAAATATACAGAATAGGTAAATTCATGAGATAGTAGATTCATGGTTGCCTAGTATTGGGGTGAAGGAGAGGCAATGTGGAATGAATACTTAATGGATACAAGGTTTCTTTGTGGACGATGAAAATGTTCTGGGACTAAATAGTGGTGATGGTTACACAGCATTAGGAACGTACTAAATGTCACTAATGGTAAATTTTATGTGTTCTGTACCACAATACAAAAATATATTTTAATAGTTTAACAACCTGGTCTTACTGTTTTCCAGCCCCGAGACTTTGATCAAATCGACCACTCTCTCCTTCTCATCTTGCTCATATGCAAAATGCAAATAAGGCCTAACCCCAGAGGTTGAGAGGACCAAACCTGTGATGTGATAGAAGCACCAACACAGTGCTTAGCACCCAACAGGTGCTCAGAAAAGGTTAGCTTCCTTCCTCTTCCTTCAACAATCATTAGTTGTTGATTATTACTCTATTAGAAACCAAAGTGCCTTCTAAAGGAGCGATTTAATCCACCTGCTCTCTCAGGGGGGGACGTGGTTGAAGTTTGCCTCTCCAGATGAGAGACCCACCCCCAGCTTTTCAGAGCTGCTTTTGTGTTCAAGACAATAAAGCTAGCATCCAAGCCAACAGCATAATTGTGCAGGCATTGGTTAACAAAAAGGTTTAAGAGGATAATAAAAAACGCCCACGTCTGAGACTTCAAACCCAGTAAAAACTGGTTGGTGTGAGGTGCATAAATCCTTGGATCCCTAAAGGATGCTTTTTCTCCTTGCCTCCGAGGGGGTTGGTGAGGGGGTGGGTTTGGCATAAACAGGGCATGCCAAGATCTCCAGGAAACACCAGGCATCTGACTAGGGTCAGAGGTTAGACCCTGACCAGATGAAGAGGGCCTGAGTCCAACCAGTTCCTAGAGACACATCCAGCTGAACGCTAGAAACAGAGAGTCCTGAAAGCTAGGTGACCAAAGACTATATGAGAAGCCAGGGTTATGTTCTCTCACAGCCACCCCTCCTGTGGCTCGCTTGAACATCCACCTCCACCTGATAATCACTACTTCGTATGGTTGTAGGAGACCTGGCAGCACAGTGCTTAATCACTTAGCTGCTAACCAAAAAGTCAGTGGTTCATACCCACCAGCAGCTCTGTGAGAGAAAGATGTGGGCAATCTGTTTCCATAAAGATTACAGCCTTGAAAACCCCATGGGGAAGTTCTACTCTGTCCTATAGGGTCACTATGAGTCAGAATAGAACCCACCTGTTTGGTTTTTTTTTTTTTTCATAAGGTTGTTATGATACTGAATGAAACCCTCTTAATAGCTACCCATTTAGTAGACCCTTGCTATGTGCCAAGCCCTATTCTAACCACATTATATGAACAGTCTCTTTTCATCCTCTCAACCATACCTATGAGGTCTAATTTACAAAGGAGGGAATTAATGCACAAAGAGGTTAAGCACTTTACCCTAAGGCCACACAGTAGAGATGGGGTTTCAATCCAGTTCTGATTGAATGCCCAGTCCATGCTCTTAGTCATGCTTTGCAAACAGTAAAATATTATACAAACATCTGGTATCACTGTTACTCATCTGAGATGAAAGGAGAATGTTACAAAAGAGCGACAGCAATGCCCAGAGATATTAATTAGAAGCAGTGTACTGAGGAGCAGTCAGCAGGCAGGAAACCCAGGCATTTCCAGTCCCTCTGTATTCTCACTTTCCTTCAACTCCTACACAACCCCTCCCCATAAACATGTTCCTACACATGGTCCATCTAGAATACTAGAGATGGTAATACATGTTCACATTCATAATTTTATTTAGAATCTCATATGGTCCCTGAAAAAAGACAAAGGATATTGTTATAGATGAGGAAAACTGAGATTCAGAGAGTTAAATGATTTGCCCGAGCCACACAACTAATCAGCTCATTAATATGGCCAGAATTTCAACTCAGACCCTATGATTCTGAAATCGTTACTCTTTGTGCTACTCTGGTCCTCCAGGTGTTGGTAAGCTTACCTCTTGGGTTTTGTGAGTGTCCTTCTATGACTTCCCCTCCTCCCCACCCATAGTGTTTATGGCCTTGCATTGTGGTTGCTCTTTTGTTCAACTCCATGTCTCCCATACTAGCCTTTAAGCTCTTTTGAGGGCAGGGACCACACTGCCTCATTCATCATTAAACAGCCAAAGTTCAAGCCAGGGTGAGATGCAGATGTTCAGTAGTCACCAACTAGATTTACACTCTAAAGATTCCCAACCCAGTGTGGGAGTCACAGGAGAAAAATGCAGCTCCTGGAAGAAAGGGTAGGTAACCACTGTGAGGACAATGGCTGCCTTTCTGAAAATCCCTACTAAGAGTGGGAGGGGCCCTGGTGGTGCAGTGATTAAGTGCTCAGCTGCTAATCAAAAGGTTGGTGGTTCACATGCATCAACTGATCTGCTCCTGTAAAGATTAGAGCCTAGGAAACCCTATGGGGCAGCTCTACTCTGTCATATAGGGTTGCTATGAGTCGGAATGGACTCAATGGCACACAACAATTAAGTGTGATCATGACCTGATCATGTCATGTGTGGAAAAGTAGGAGGTGGCATATCCCTCACTTGGTGGCATCAAGGGAAATCTAACTATGTCCTAGTGTCCATAGATGGGGCTCACTTATGGCTCCCTTGGGCAGGGTTGCCAGATTTAGCAAATAAAAACATAGGACACTATTTTAAGATATCGTTATTGGTCTCTACTTGTCTGGGGCAAAAGAGAAAGAAGGAAACCAAAAATGTAAAGAAGAAACTATTCTACAGGACTAAAGGCCTACCCAAACTACAGCCTTGTCTATCCTGAGACCAGATCCAGACGGTGCCCAACTATAATCACCTACCATTCTGACCAGGGACACAAAAGATGGTCCTGGATAGAATGGGAGAAAACTGTAGAACACTCAAATTCTTAAAAAAAGGCCAACATGGAAGAAACTAGAGGAAACCCAAGACGACTGCCCTGAGATACCCTTTAAACTTGGAATTTAAACCACTTCCAGAGCTCACTTTGAGCTAAACAACATATCGGCTCATAAAATAAACACTAGCACCCATGAGTACTGGACTTCTTTAAAAAATCATTGATATGAAACCAAACAGTCAATATTTACTTTAAAGCAAAGATGAATATGTAAGGGGGTGGGGTGGGGCAGGGAAGTGAGATTAATTGAAATGGAAAAATCAGAACAGAAATGAGAATGTTGACACAGTGTGAAGAATGGAACCAATGTCACTAAACAATACATACAGAAATTGTTAAATGGGAATCAAATTTGCCATGTAAATTTTCACCAAAAACACAGTATTTTTCAAAAACATGTATGACACCCTATTAAATTTGAATTTCAGATAAAGAACATTTTTTGTGTGTTCCATGCAATTTTATTATATATTTACATTAAACATTTATTTTTTTGTTTTTGCTATTGTCTTTTTTTATTGTTGACAATAAACATACACCAATTCAACAATTTCTACATGTACAATTTAGTGACATTGATTTCATTCAAGTACAATTCAGTGACATTGATTTCATTCAAGTTGTGCAACTATACTCACCATTCTTTTCTGAATTATTTCTCCTCCATTAACATAAGCTCACAGCTCCATAACCTTCCTGTCTCACTTTTGAAGGTGCTGTTATCAATTTGATTCCATGTAGATAGCTCTTTAAGAGAGCACAGTGCTCAAGGCAGACATCCTTTACTAATAAGCCTAAATTACCACTTGATTTAAAGAGCTCTACTGGCATTGTGGGTAAGATATTTGGCTTCTAACCAGAAGGTTGAGGGTTCAAACCCACCAGCTGCTCTGCGGGAGGAAGATGAGGCAATCTACTTCTGTAAAGATTTACAGCCTTGGTAACCCAGTGGGGGTCACTGTGAGTCAGAATTGACTAGATGGCAGTGGGGGTTTTTTAGTGTGTTTTTGTTTGATTTAAAGAAGTCTTCAGGGGAGATATACAGATATAAATATGTTTTACTTATTTATTTTATTGTTCTTGTTGAGATTAAACACAGCAAAACATACACCACTTCAACAGTTTCTATAAGTACAATTCAATGACACTGATTACATTCTTCAGAGTTGTGCAACCATTCTCACCCTCCTTTTCTGAGTTGCTCCTCCCCATAACACTAACTCACTGTCCCCTTTTCAAGTTACTGTTGTCAGTTTGATCCCATATGGATATTTTTAGTTTAAGGTTTAAAGACTATCTCAGGGCAATAGTTTCAGCAGTTCATCTGGCCTCAGTGGAAAAATTTATCAGAAATTCAAACTTCACTAGAAGTCCTGCATTTTATCTGACAAGCCCATCTGTGGATGCCCCAAACATTTTGGGGGGAGTGTTATATTTCCTAAAAGGATGCCCCTCTGGACCAAGGGAACACTGGGAATGGCTAACCATGGTCCCCTGCATCCACCCAGCAGGGCCTGGCCAAGAAGGGGTAACCAGCTCCAGGCAGGGAGGAGGCCAAATGTGGCCTGTGGCCTGGGGAAGCGGGTTCACGCCGCCTTCCTGGCATGGGGAGGAATGTAGAGCCTGCTACAGCTGCTCCCCATTAAGCAGAGCTGGCATTTCAGACCACGTCAGAGGCGCTGGCTCCAGGCCCTGGAAGTCGGCTCTGGAAGTCGGCTCTGGAAGTCGGTGTCTGGCCTCTGAGCTAGCACTGCCTGCCTGGCCCCAGCCCTTTCACCTCAGTGGCCTGAGGCCCCCACAAGCCCATTGTCATCCTGACCAGGCAGCTCAATGGGCCCATTCAGCAGCTCTACAACAGGCCCCTCTGGAGGGCGCTTCCTCCTCCCACTGCAGGGTGCCCTTGGCCATGGTCTTTGCCTGTGTGGGTGGGGGGTCTGGCTGTGGTGAGAGCAGCAGGCAGTCAGCCCAGCATTACTGAAGGCCAGATTGTTGACAGAGGGCATGGAAATGCCCCACAAGTCACGAGACTCCAGGGCACCCTGCCCACATTATAGCCACCCCCTACCCCCACCTGAGGCAGCCAGCCTTCCGAGGGCCCTGCACCTGAGGCCTAGGAGCTTGGCCTCCTACACATATGCTGAGGAACTATGGGTAATTCCTTGGAGCCAAACAAAAGTGAGGTCAACCCTGAGTTTTGCCAATTCCTAGCTGTGTGGTTTTAGGCAAGATATGTCATCTCTCTGAGCCTTTCTTCATCTGTAAAATGATGCTATTGGTATTTACCTTCTAAGGAGGATGGGGACCTCTGGTGACATAGTGTCTAAGGCATCTGACTGCAAACCAGAAGGCTGGCGGTTCAACCCACCAGCCACTCCTCGGAAAGAAGACTGGGCAATCTACTTCCATAGAGATGTTGTTGTTGTTGTTGTTGTTGTTGTTGTTATGTGCCGTCGAGTCGGCCCCGACTCATAGCAACCCCTCCTTGGGTTTCCGAGGCAGTATCACTACGGAAGTAGGATTTCCCAACCTTCCTTCCGAGAGATACCACCTTGTAAACCCAAGGAGGGGTCACTGTGAGTCAGAACCAATTCAACAGCATGAGTTTTTGAGTCAGGTGGATGGAAAATTGATAATGTAAGTGTGTAGCATGGAGCCTGGCACATTTCTATCGTTGTTGTTGTTAGTTGCTGTTGAATCAACTCTAATTTATGGCAAATGCATATAGAACAGAACAAAACATTGCCCAGAACTGCACCATCTTCATGATCATTGTCATGCTCAAGTCCACTGTTGTAGTCACTGTGCATTTTTTGTGCCTACCAACCTTAAGGTGCTCACCTTCCAGCACTGTATCAGGCAGTGGTCTGTTGTGATCCATAAGGTTTTGTTGGCTAATTTTAAGAAACAGATCATCAGGCCTTTCTTTTCAGTCTGTCTTAGTGTGGAAGTTCTGCTGAAACTTGTCCACCATGGGTGATCTTGCTGGTGTTTGAAATACTGGTGACATAGCTTCCAGCATCATAGCAACATGCAAGACACCACAGCAGGACAAAATGACAGATGGCTGGAGATGCTGAGTAAATGTCCCTTTCCCCTGTGCCCCTTCCTATTTCTATCTCTTCTCCATCCACTGAAGACCCTAGGAAGTTTGCTCTCTATAACCAGCATATCCAAAGGTCACTGCAATGAAGATATCTTGGTTCAGGTTTTATCAGGTTTTACCTGGGACTCCAGTTGAGGCCCTTCCAGCTCACATAGTAACAAAGAGAATTGGCACTTGAATTCAAAACACTTAACTTATCTTGGGTGTCTTCTTTGTTATCACACTTTGGGATCCTGAGTATCTCAGATCTACTTTACTCTTCCTGATTTCCCATCCCAGATTTTAAATAAAGAAACAGAGTATGATCCTGAACTCCATAGACAGTCTCAGGCAGCTTAAAGGCACCCAGGATGGACCTTAAGTAGAGGACAATGGGACAGGTACTCAGCGTTTAGTGCTCTTCACCAGGAGTCTAGTAAATCTTTCCCAGTGGCTGGCATCCTAGTGTGATGCCGCGGCTACAAGGCAGCCCCAGCCCCTGGCTGCAGAGAGAGGAGTCAGGGCTTCCAGCCCCCCATTTGCTTCTGCGTTCGTCACACAGAATCCAAAATACACTGTCCTGGATCCTCTCTGGATCTTGCGTGCATTCAGATCTCAGCCTCTCTCACCTGCTCTAGCATCCCATTCCTGCCTGTCCCAAATCACTAACTCTGTTCTTCCCTCAATCATTCGATCTGATTTTGAGCTCTGGACCAGGTTCTGTTGGATGGAGAGGAGGAGCCACATCATATTCACCAGGTGATGCTTGTCAAAAGTGCGAATTCTTGGCCTCACCCTAAACCAAAAAACCAAACCCACTGTCATCTAGTCAATTCCATCAAGTTTCCAAGGCAGTAAATTGGAAATTATGGAAGTAGAGTGCCCCATCTTCCTTCACTGGTGGGTTTCAACCATCAACATTCTGGTTAGCAGTCAAATGTCTTAGGCACTGCACTACTAGAGCTCCTTGGCCTCACCCTAGATCTGCAAAATCAGCCTCTGAGGCTGGCACCCAGGATTTTGTGTAAATAGCTCCCAAGGTTATGCTGACACACAGTGGAGTTTAAGAACCAATATTGAGGAAGAGACTGCTCGCTGGACTTCTCTTTCTCATCCCATAAGACTTTTGCACAGCCCCTTTCTTCTTAAAAATTATCTCAGAGAATTAATTCATTGGCTTCCCTATTGCCCAGTTACATTAATATAATTGAGCACTGCCATCTCATTTCTCATTTGCATTTTGTCTTAGACTTTTTTCGAGTGGTTTTTAACATATATATTAGGGTATAGTAGAAAGGACACTGCACAGGTGTTAGGGATATGCTCACATACATGTACACACATACACACACCCCCCTAGACAGCTAACATTTATACAGTTATAAATTATTGAATGCTAGGCATGTACCATATGCTTCATATACTTTCCATCACATGTGATGCTCAGAGCAGCGCTGTGAGGTTATCAGGGTCATCCCTAGACAGCAGCTGAGAAAGCAGGGGTAGGTTTAGCAATGCAACTAAGGCCACACTGCTGTAAACTGACAGAGCCAAGATCCAAATCCTGGTCTGTGTGGCCGTAACTACTTGCTCTTACTAACTTCATGATCTTGACTTTTTCCAGAGGGCTAGTGCCAAATTCAAGAGATCTCAACCCAGAAAGTCATCAGAATCCCCTGTAAAGCCCTAAACACTGATTGATGCCAAAGCCCAGAACATATATATATATATATATATATATAT
>NW_006921601.1:18976212-19000767 GCF_000298275.1 Orycteropus afer afer | reverse complement strand
TTGAACCACCAGCCTTCTGGTTAGCAGTCAAGTGCTTTAGGCACTACGCTACCAGAGCTATATATAGATATAGATATAGATATAGATATAGATAGATATATACACACACACATACATACATATATATGTGTGTGTGTATGTATATACACACACATACACACACACATTAGGAGATCTAGTGGCATAGTGTCCAAGGCATTTGACTGCAAACCAGAAGGCTGGTGGTTCAAACCCACCAGCCACTCATCAGAAGGAAGACTGGGCAATCTACTTCTGTAGTGATACTGTCTCGGAAACCCAAGGAGGGGTTGCTATGAGTCAGAGCTGACTCCATAGTAGTGAGTTTTTTGAGTTTTGATATATATATCATATAAGGGAGACATCTGGGTATGGGTATTGTCTATACAACTCCACATGCTCCTGGTGAAGAACCACTGGACATGTGCCTAGGGTCATGCAGCTTTTCCAAGTAGGGTCTAGAGAATGCACAATTCTTTTAACAGTGCTATTTCCACCTCACCACACTGAAATCACATGCTATGGTGACTCCAGTGGTCAAAATGGATTTACTCAAGGAATATCTGACATACAAACACTTGTTCACATGCACATACACATGAATGCCCACACACACATGCATATATCACACATGCATGCACTCACATGCACAAACATCAGCTCATCCCCTTTCAGTCATCTGTTCAGACTATGGGGATGGCTGTCCTGCCTTTGGTGAAGGGAGCAGGAAGGGTTTCACAGCCATTCATCAAAAGGGCTAGGATGGAACTGCCTCAGACCCTGAAAGATGATATCTCTACCAGCCCAGAGCACATCAGGCAGAGTGGGGAGCTGAGATCCTCTAATCCTGGGCTCCCAGGTTGAAAACTGGGTTTCCCTTCCTTCTGCAGTTACCAGGTAGACTAAAGCCACTTGTCATGAGGACCAATGGTTAGTCACAATGCCCAGTTCATAGGTGAATAAGCCAGAGGCGTGTCAGAGATGAAGCAGACATGGAGTGGTTACCAATTCTGGAATCATCTTTTATGAGGTCCTTTCTAGGGTGGCACATCTAGGTTGTCCATCTCTCCTACCCCCAATCACAAAGGGGTTATTAGAGGCAATGGGGCCTGTGCCTCCAGACAGGGGTGGTGACAGGGGTGGGAGGAGGACTTGTCAGGTATTTCTTCTGAAGAGGTTGAGGGCATAAAGGCTCTTCTGCTTCTCAAATTTTAATTTGCCTATGAATCATCCAGGAGTCTTACTGAAATGCAGGGTCTGATTCAGAAGGTCTGCAGCAAGGCCAGGGACTCTCCATTTCTAACAAGGGCAATGCAGCTGGTCCACAAATCATATTTTTTATTATAAAGAGTTTAGAGAACAAAAAGGTGGCAAAGAAAGAAAGAGAATAGGTGAAGACAAAGTAGAACCAGGAGATGTTGATAAATCCAATTCCCATCTCCCTAAACTACTGTGTGCATGTCAGAGCCATCTCTAACCATAAGGTAAAAGTCTACTCATAGGATAAGCGTCCTTCAACCTGAGCAAAAATATTACCTTTTCCCAGCCAGCCTGGCTCACTCACTCTTTGCACTAAGACTTGAATCTGTACGAACTCCTAAAGAAGCAAAATTGTCAAATGGACAACATTCTGACCAATTAGCACCTTAAGGGAGACATTAGAGATTCCATAGTAGAGTCTGGAAAAATGATGTAAATAAGAACCCTGGACAAGGAGTTAGCCTGAGCTCTGCCTGAAACCTGGCAAAGCCTATGTTGTAGTCCATTCAATAAATATTTAGTAAGCACTTATTAAGGGCTGGGTGTGGTTCTAGGTACAGGGGCTATAGCTGTGAATAACATAGGCAGAGCCCTTGCTCTCATGGAGTTGACGCCTAGTAGAGGAAGATACATGATAAACAAATACATACACACCAGAAGGAAAACAGCTTTGGCTCTGGAGAAAAATAAAACAAGGCAAGGTGATATAAAAAGGTAGATGAGCATTAATTATTTTATGGAGGGTGGTCAGAAATGGAAAGAATGCTGGTGACATGGTGGTTAAGCACTTATCTGCTAACTGGAAGATTAGTGGTTCAAACCCACCAGCTGCTCCATGGGACGAACATGTGGCAGTCTACTTCTGTAAAAATTTACAGCTTTAGAAACCCAATGAGGCAGTTCTACCCTGTTCTATATGGTAGCTGTAACTCAGAATCAACTCAACAGCAATAGGTTTTTTGGTTTGGAGTCAGAAAATGGACCTCTGAGAAGGTGACATCTGAGCACAGACTGAAGGTGAGAAAGTGAGTCATGTCACTATCTGGGGAAGGACATTCCAAGCAGAAAGAACAGCAAGTGCAAAGGCCCTGAGGCTCAGCTTCCTCATCTATGAAATGAGCAGGCTCAGCTGCAACCAAAAAGTTGACAGTTCAAACCCAGCAGTGCCACAGGAGAAAGACCTGACCATCTGCTCCCGTAAAGACTACAGCCTAGAAAATCTTATGCAGCAGTTCTGCTCTGTCACATGAGGTCGCTATGAGTTGAACTCGGCTCGACAGCACCTAAGAACAACAAGGAAAACAGGGTCTCTGTGAGCTAGCTCAAGGTTCTGGAGCTGGTACTGCTCTGAGTCAGGAATAGGGAGGCTCTGGAGGGTCAGGGTAAATGACCTGTCCTGTGTGAACAGGCCAGACGGTGAAACTACTGTCACAGCTCCCTCCTTTTTCACAGCCATACAGGCCTCCCTTTCTAACTCTTTTCAAGAGAAAATGCCAGTTGTTTTTAAGAAACAAAAATAATCTGTCCTGTTAAGGGAGAGATATTTTAAAACCACTGAATGGATTTTTCCTTCCCTGTTCTTTTTTTTTTTTTTTAATTGATACATATTCTTTCCTTCTAGTTCTAAAATAAGCACCCGTCTGCCCATATGTGAATCCAAAGGCAACACAGTCCAGAATGGCATGGGCCTGGGGAGAGCCAGGCCGAGGTCACTTGGAAGCCACTAGACCCGTAGAATGCACCATGGCGGCCCAGCCAGCCTGGCCTCACCCATGGTCTGCTTCCTCCAAATTCAGGTGACGAGACGCTCTTAAAAACAGCCATGGAATGTGGTGAGAGTTGGCACTGGCAAATGACAAATTTCTGACTGAATTCCAGTTCTTCAGAATGGAAAACCAGCAGCTTCCTGTTACAAAATGTACCAAGAGTTCATGCCTAATACATGGGTGTGGGCAATTCATATATGTCAAGTGTAAATTTTGTGAAAAATATAACAAAGCCAGCACATCGGTAGCAAGGTAAACATTTCTGGGGACTAGGTAAAATTTATATAGGTTTCTGCTCAGCACTCCAGAGAAAGAATGATTCCAAATGAGTAAGAAACAAGAACCAAAGGGGAAAGCCAGGCAGTTCACCAGGCAGCCAGGAGTCACTGAGTGCTCATGGAGATCTGCAATTGAAGAGTGACTGCTTCCAGGAACTAGAAAATTTGTCCTTCCCCATTAGAGAGAGCCACCTTTTCAATGAACAGAGCCCCAGGCTGCTTTAGAAGGCAATCTGCAGTTGTTAGGTGGCATGGAGTTGATTCTAAATCACGGTGACCCCATGTGTATAGAATGGAACTGCAGCGTAGGCTTTTCAACGCTGTGACCTTTTGGAAGCAGATCATCAGGCCTTCCTTCTGAGGTACCTCTGGATGGGTGTGACCTGCTACCTGCTCTGTCAGTAGACTAGTGCTTAATCATTTGCACCATCCAGGGACTCCTGGAAGACAAGTCTAGCTGGGTTTTACCACTTCTCACTTGCTGGACCTTAAGTTGCTTCTCCTCTCTGTGCCCTAAGTTTCTCTTCTCCACCCTCAACTAGATTTGGGATTCATAGACGCAGCAGAGAGGGAGCAGCTCAGGTGGGTAAGGATGCAGTCTCGGCAGTCCCCGCCTGAGTTGTAGGCCTGGCTCCACCTCTTTCCAGGCAGGTGAATTTGAGCGAGTTGCTTATGTTCTCTGTACCTTGGTTCACCTGTAAAATGGTAACAATAACAGAAGTACCTTCCTCTAAGGTTATTGTTTTTGATGATTAAATGACAAAATCCATACAAAATGCTTAGAATGTGGTTTCCAGGGGTTGAGGGGAAGCAGAAAATCAGGAAGGACTGCTTAACAGGTAAAGGGCTTTCTTTTGGGGTGATGAAAATGTTTTAGAATTTGATACAGGTGGTGGTTGCGCAACACTGTAATGTGCTAAGTGCCACTGAATCGTATACTTCAAAATAATTAATTTTATGCTATGTCAATCTCACTTCAATTTTTTTTTTTTTTATGTTTAGAATAGTGCCTGGCACATAGTCAAGTGCTCACTAAATGATGTTAATCTTATCTATTCCAAGCCAGGCACTTTGTCACACTAATTACATTAATCTGCATAACCCTTTAAAATGCTATTATTCTTCCTGGGAAAACTGAGGCCTGATAGGGCTGACTTGTCCAAGCTGCAGTTCAATAATTATTTACTGAGTGCCTACCATGTTCTAGGCTCCAACTAGCACTGGTAAAGTTAGACAGCTAGTAAACAAATAGGGAGGTAGGATTGTAATCATGGTCTCTCTGATTTCCAGCTTTGGGGGGGTGGGGTCTAAGAGGTGAAGGCCCTGGGTGGTACAAATGATTAGTGCTAGGCTACTAACCAAAAGCTTGGTGGTTTGAATCCATCCAGAGGTCCGTAGGAAGAAAAGTCTGGCAATCTACTTTCAAAGGGTCAACTTGTTGCTGTTGAATACATTCCAAATCATGGCAGCCCCAAGTGTCTGAAAGGTCAGAGCCACTGATAACCTCTGTGTTAGATTGGGTTCTCTAGAGAAACACAAAAAAAACCCAGCAAGGTATATATATATATATTTAGAGAGAGAGAGAGAGAGAGAGAGAGAGAGAGATTTATCTTAGGCAAATAGCTCACAAGCGTATAGAAGCCGACAAGTCCAAGCTGCAAAGTCCGTCTCTGTAGGTGGTGGGGCTTGCAGCCGCCTTTGTTTCCCGCAAGCACAGCGGAGCCGAGAGATTCAAGCTGGCATGCAGTATATTGGTTGTTGTTTCCAATAAAAGATGAATCCGAGATCTCCAGGGGAGCGGTGAGCCGCTCACTCAAGGAAGTCTGTAGTTCGGAATGCCGTTCTTCCAGATTGTCCTTGGAATATCATTGCAAGCAGGCCCCTAGGGAAACTCCCCTTGGGCAGACTGGCCACTCAGAACTCAGTCATCTGATCCCATCATGGGTACAACCACCCAGAACTGGGGTCCAGCCAAGTTGACACACAGCTCCAACCATCACAACCTCAAAGGCATTTCTACTCTGAAAGACAGGGGGATGCCATGAGGCAGAATCAACTTAACACCAACTGGTTTTGCCTTTAAGAAGCTGGCAGAAAGAGCATAGATTTGAAATCAGAGAGTCCTAATACTGGTTCTACCACTGACCAATTATGTGGTCTTGGTCAAGTTACTAACCTCTGAGTTTCATACATAAAAGGCATGCGACATCACAGGTCTTATTGGATTGTTGCGAGGCTTAAATATAGTGTCTGACCCATGGGAGGTGTACAAGGGTAGCCTGTTGTCACATTTATACCATCCACAAAGAGGTCATAGTTATCTGATTCACTGAGTCAAAGCAAAGGCTTTCTAATATGAAGGAATTATGAAAACTCAGCTTACTTACTTGGTAAATGAAGGAAAATGAACATAGCATTGGGCTTGTTCCAATTCTTTAAACCATCATCCCCTTCAGAGTGGAACATTGGATTACCATGAGTGAGGTTTAAAGAACACCGGAGAAGGAGTCAGCGGACATGGGCTGCAGTTTTTGCTCTGCTCCACTGAGCTGGGTAACCTTAGGTATGTCACACCCCTCTCTGGACCACAGTTTTGCATTTGAACAATGCAATCTGAAGTCCTGAGTCTCTACTCCTTAGGGGCTTATATCACTAAGCCAACAACTAAAGACTCATCACTAATTTTGTCACCTAAACCAAAACCAAACCCACTGCCATCAAGTCTAACTAATAGAAACCCTGTAGGACAGTAGAAGTGCCCCATAGGGTTTCCAAGCCTATAAATCTTGATGGAAGCAGACTGTAACATCTTTCTTCCATGGAATGGATGATAGGTTTGAACCATCAACCTTTCAGTTAACAGTGAAGCACTTAACCACTGCACTACCAGGTCACCTAGTGCTTTATTCCTCCAGTGCTTGCCTTCTTCAGTCCAGAGAGGGCTAACAAAAAAGGTTCAACCATGGGGTGATCTGACAGCTCTGCGACACTTGCAGCCCACACATTTTGATGTAAACATGTGTCACTTCCAGGTCTGAAAAGAATCAAAACAATTCAGCACAAAATGAGGACTTTCTGCAGAGCTGTGCTGAACAGTATCTGGCAGGAGGGATGGATGGAAATGAGGTCCTCCAGCTGTCAGGCACATAGGCCCCACTGATCCAGCAGCACAGGGGTGACCTGGGGGACAGCAGTGACAGCAGTGGGAGGAGATCATGCTCAGATCACAGCAGGATGTGGGCAAAGCCAAATGAGGCTCCTCATACTATAGACATGAAACTCTTGGTGACAGGCAGGGATAGGCACAGCAGGTCTGACCCAAAAGAGCCAGCAAGGAGGGCCAAGGCCAGGGAAATGGGGGACAGGCTCCAAGAAGAGGGTTTAGAGATTTGATTGTCTAAATCAGCACCTTAGCATGGCCTGCTCCAATTACTGGCAGAAGAAGATAGTGGTTAAAAGCACAAGTTTTAGGATTACAAAGAATTGGCTTCAAATATTGCCCTAGTCCATACTAACTGTGGACTAGAACAAGTCCCTCAACCTCTCTCAGGCTAACTCCTCATTGACTCTTCATTTTTCTCTTCTCTGATAAATCCAGATCAATAATATTGGCTCAGAAAGTCAGTGTGAAGATTAAATGAGACAATTTACATAAATGGCACATTAATGGGTAGCATAGTGCCTAAGGCACTTGACTGCTAACCAGGAGGCTGGCGGTTCAAACTCACCAGCCACTCCTCGGAAGGAAGGTTGGGCAATCCTACTTCCGTAGTGATACCTGCCTCAGAAACCCAAGGAGGGGTCGCTATGAGTCGGGGCCGACTTGACGGCAAATAACAACAACAACAACAGAATCATTATTCTGAGCAGCCTTGACCTGTCCTTAAAGAAAGAAAGAAATTCTGACTCATAGTAACCCCATGTGTGTCACAGTAGAACTCTGCCCCACAGGGTTCTCAATGGATGACTTTTTGGAAGAATTTGGCAGATCTATTTTCCAAGGTACCTATGGGTGGACCCCAACCTCCGACCTTTTGGTTAGCAGCAGAGTGTGTTAACCATTTGCATCATCCAGGGACTCTAGTCCCATCATAGGCCTCTCTACACCCTTCCCTTTTCCTGACCAATCAAAACCCTTCCTCAAGTCCTCCTTCCCACCAAAGCCCACGGTGTTCTCTCCCCTGTCAGCCATTCCAGCCTACTATACTACCATTTTCATACCCTGATAGATATTCTTCCTTTGGAACAACCAAATAGTCCAGACATTGTAAACAGGCTTTTGTAAAGGATCTGCTGCCTCCTTCTACCCAGCCAGATCAGGTGACTTTCCCTAAGACCCTGTGTTGAGACCTTTGATACTGACCTCTGCCAGTGTTCAGGGTGCCCACCCTGTATTTCCTACACTTGGCCATTGACCACCACATGACCTTCTTGGCTTATATCCCAAGTGGGAGCTCTGCAGGATTGACATGGTGTAGCCACAGCTTCATGCATACAGATGGTGCTCAAGATTCACCTTCCTCATTCTTGTTTTTTAATTCCTTATCTTCTGCCCACCGTTCTTTTCTTCTGCAAATATTGACTAAGCACCTACTATATGCAGATCCTGTGCTGGTACCAGCAGGGATCAAAACAGACCTCATGGAAGTCATGGTCCAGACTGTGGGGACTCCAGAACAGACTATGTGAGCACCTAGAAGAAATAATGCATCTTGATCATGGTGGTGATGGAAAACTTCCTGGAGGAGGTGACATTACAGCTTAACTTTAATGGGTAAAGGGTGAATAGGATGAAAAGCCAGCAAAGGAGACCCAAATGGTTGGGAAGGAAAGAGGTTTGAAGCAGAGAAAAGAGTTTGCTTTTACTCATACTCCTAACCTTCTCAATACCTGGAATAGTAGAATTCAGTCAGTGTGTTTGTTTTCTTTTAAATTTCTTTATTTAAAAAAAAAATTCTTTTATATTTACCACCTTGGAAACAGATTCATGCAAGAGATTACTGAATCAAATTGTATCTTATGATTTCCATAAAATGTCACAAACCATTCTCATGAAAGAACAAGGAATTAAGCCAAGAGTCTCATACTACATCAGAAAGGAGAGTAGGAGTCCAGATCCTAAACCTAGTGAAACAAACTTGGCCAGGCTATTGCAAGTACATTTAAGGGGGGGGGGGAGTCTTATTTCATTTATATTCTCATGGGTTCACCATAGATGTCAAGGGGATTGGTAAAATACACTGTTCAGCTAGGGCTTTGTTATATTTCCCAACATTTGATTTAGAAAAATTCCAAAACTACAAAAAAGTTGAAAGAATTACATGTATGTTCTTCACTTAGATTCACCAGTTGTTAACATTTTATGACATTTTTTTTTCCATCTCTCTGCAAAGATACTAAAACTGTTGCTATTAAATTGATTCCAACTCATAGAGACCCTATAGGACAGAGTAGAACTGCCCCCACAGAGTTTCCAAGGCTATAACCTTTATGGAAGCAGACTGCCACATCTTTCTCCCATGGAGCAACTTGTGGGTTTAAACAACCAACCTCTTGGTTATCAGCTAAGCACTTTAACTACTGCACTACCAGGATTCCTTCTCTCCAGATATAATCACCTTTTAAAAAACAACAGAAACAACAACAACAACAACAAAAATTTAAGAATGAGTTGCTGATATCAGGGCACTTCACCTCTAAATACTTCAAAATGTATCTCCCAAGAGAAAGGACATTTTCTCACATATCCATTAATATTGATAGAATAATACTAAACCAAACCCACTGCCACTAAGGGGATTTCAACTCATAGTAACCCTGTAGGTCAGAACTTGTCAGGGTTCTCAAGGCTGTAAATCTTTACAGAAGCTGATTGCCACATCTTGCTCCCATGGAGCTGGTGGGTTCGAACTGCCAAGCTTTTTTAGTTAGTAGCTGATTGCTTTAACTACTGTGCCACTGGGGCTCCTGACAGAATAATACTGTGTAATTTACCTTCGAATTTCTCTAACTGTCTCCAACATTGCCTTTCTGGCTCTTGTGGTTTTGCCCATCCGGAACCTAGTCAAGGATCTCTCATTGGGTTTGGTTGTGGTATTTCTTGGTACCCTTTCCTAAAATAATCCCCCAACTGTCTTCTTAATTTTTTGTCTTTCATGATGTTGACAGTTTTGAAAATTCCAGAGCTCTTCTCTTAAAGAATGATCCACAATCTAGAATCATTTCTGTTTGCTTCCTCATGCCAACAAATGATTCTAATCCAATTCCCCACTTTTTCCCTTCCTCTGTTCTGAGTCACCCCTATCAATTATGATCAATGATAATACTTAGTGGGCAAAGTAGTTATTGCTTTATGGCCTCAGAGGACTTGGACTATTACATATTGCAGGAGGGTTTAACTGATATTATTAAGCAAATAATATTTATTAAATATGGAAAGAATGTTGTATTTCCAAACTGGAGGGAAGGCCAAAATGGCAAATATACCAATCCAAAGGAAATTTTAAAGCAATTTACTTTGAAATAGTATTAACAATGCCTTCTCAGATGTTTTTTTAAAAGGGCATTCACACTCATTATTTAAGAACCTTGACTTTGGAGCAATCTGGGTTCGAATTCTGGGTCCACCATTTACCAGCTGTGCTACTTGGAAAAGTAGCTTAAACTCTCTCAGAAGGTATTTAGCTTCAATGATTTTTAACCCAGTGCCTTGTTCATAAATTTTGCACCTAGCCATCTCCACAAAAACTCTTTGAAGAAGATAGAGCAGGTATTATTCTCTCCATTTTACAGATGAGGCAAATGAAGCTTAGAAAGGCAATGTGATTAGTCGACAAACATGAAGCAAAGTGTCAAAAGAAAGAGTACTAGAACCAAAGTTGCTGACTCTGAGGACTGTCATTTCTGTTTCCCTTCAGGAAATAACATCTATCTCATGAGAATGTTGTGAGGATTAAATGAAACAATACATGAATGGTGCTTTGCATTACGCTGGTACAGAACCATGCTCAATCAGTGTCAGTTATTATTATAATTATCTTGATTGCATTGTGCTGCCATGAGTAACCAATTTTATTATAAAAAAGTTCCCTAGGAGGTGGGCTCATAACTATCTTGACCAAAGTCCCATTTCCACCCTATCTTCTACCCTCTCACTTAGATGCAGAGATTGGACTAAACCAAAATTCACAGAAGGCATTAAGGTTTCACTTGGAAGGAGAGAGTATTCTGAGGCTGCAGGACCATTGTCTGCAAGATACAAGAGAGGGACTGTTTTCCTTGGGAAAAGGGGCACTAAGTTATGAGTCATTCTTTCAGTTCTGTGTGGGCGACTTCGGGTTCCTGCAAAAACCTTTGTGTCACTCAGTATTGTCTTATGTGAACTCAAGCATGAAAGCCTGACCAAGTTTTGTTCTCAATATCACGTGGTCCTTTCTGACCAAGACATTCTAGGAACACATAGTCCATCCCCCTGAACACTGTGACCAAAAGACAAAGTCACCATTGAAGTAGGTCCTGTGGCTATGAAACACCACTGGGCAGCTGGCCATGACTTGGGGCACCTTAATGGCCAAACTGATCACCAGGCTTAGAGTCCAGCTCCCCATCACAACCATGCTAGCCACCAAGGAAGAGAACTTCCCTTCTACCTTCAGAAGGATCCATTGTTGTTGTTATGTGCTGTCAAATCAATTTTGACTCAGATACCTCATGTGACAGAGCAGAACTGTCCTATAGGGTTTTGTAGGCTGTTATCTTTACAGAAGCAGATCACTGCGTCTTTCTCTCATGGAGCCACTGGCTGGGTTCAAACTGCCAACTTTCCAGTTAGCCGCCAAGCTTTGAACCATTGTGCCACTAGTGCTCCTTTAAGGATCTATTGAAAGGGCCCAATCAATGGGAAATATTCCATTCTTGGTTCTGTCCTAGGTAGTGCCATCAGATTGGCCAGTGCCACTCAACCACCTCTACAGTGCTGGCTCAGACTGGATGTACAAAAGAGGTTCCTCACCAGTTTGATTTGCAGCACCCCCCTCAGCTTGATCGTGCTACAGAAATTTTACCAGAATGTGGGGGTTTCCTTCAACAACTCTGGATATGACCTCCTTGGAGGTCTGGCTATTGCTCTTAGTTTACCCTTATTCCCCAGTCATCTAACCAAAGCCCTGCTGTGCCCCTCGCTTTCCCAATGCAAACAAGCAAGCCATCTGTCCTTCCATGTAATCATTTGGGAGGCAGCAAGGTAGAATGGAAAGAACTTGAGCTTGGAGTGAGGCAGATCTGCATTCCAAACCTGGCTGTGACCTTGGGGAATGAAAACAGGCAATAACACACATTCCCTGCTTGTTATGTGCCACCCACTGTGTTCAGCAACCTACCTATATTATCTCACAGAATACTCACAGCCAACCTGTATGCATTACCATTTCTGCTCTATAGAAGAAGAAGCTAAGGTTTAGAGATGTTAACTAGGTTTAGAGATGTTAATTAACTTTGACCAAAGTCTGGATTCAAACTCAGGTCTGTCTCTCAATGAAGCCCAATCCTGCATGTAACATGACCTCCAAGTGATAACTTTGACCATTTTACATGGCTTCTTGTGCCTCATATTAAAAGATACTTATATAAAGAACACTGCAGACTACTTGGCACATAGCAGATGCTCCATCAATACCCCCTTCCTTGCTGCTGAGGCTGATTCTAACTTATAAAAATGTCTGACCTTAAGCCAAATTCTCATTTAGTTGATCAGCTTTTTCAGACTGGCTTCAGAAACTTCAGTTAGGTCTGATTAAAACATCTCTCTCAAGGTTACATCCTTCATGTCTTATACATAAATAAATGCGACACAGTAATTTGTGTGTCAGTCTTGGTCACCCAGAAAGAAAGTGTGAGAAATGGGAAGCAAGCCTAGCTGTTCTGAAACCTAGAAATTGGGTTCCTCTAGCTGCGTCTTTGATGTGTATGCTTACATGTCTGCAGTAAGCTGTTCCATGTGTATATATTTGTACATTGGTGTGTGTGTGTATCCAGAAGTAGATGTGTTTATATACATATATATACACACATATAATGATACCCTAAATAAGCCACTAGTACCACCCTTAAAGTATCTTTAGAAAATGAACCCATAGAATAAGCAGTAATATGTGAACTATAAACATTCTTATATGTTGGCAGATAACCACACTGCACATTTCCCTCCAAGAACAGAGAAAGAGAAAAAAGGGAATAACACAATAGCAAAAATATGCACTAATCAAATCCATAATCAGCTTTGATGATGGAGCAAGTGTTCTAATCAAAACATAGTGGGGCAAAGTTGCAACAGGTTGTATGCTTGGAGCTGCGCTCTCTTCCCAGGGGCCTTGTTCTTGCTTTCTTTTAAACATCTAACACACCCACAGAGGATTTCAATCACTTCTAATTACTTTTTTGAAGAAATGAGTTGCAAGTTGAGCACTAGCTGCTAAAAGTAGGAAATAGCAAAGTATTATATACTCTTTTTTCCCCTACACAACTGCATCTTTAAAATAGGTTATAGGTTCCCCTCAAATAACTCAAAAGCATTTCTTATCTTAAGGGCAGCCGGACAGGATTTCTGAGCTAACACAGAACATGTCTCTTAAACAAATTTGCACATGGTCCTAATTTATATGACATGCTAACAGAGCAGACACTATAAATGTTCATTTTGGAGGGAAGGCCCAGGTACCGCAGGACCAGGAAGGGAATTCAGAATGCATATTCCGCTGCAGAGCACCCTTTCCTCCACTGGGGGTCAAGACTCAGCTGTGATTTTGTGGGAAAGATTCAAGGGGAGGCTCTTGTGGGGTTGAAAGTGGGGTTGCACCTAACAGCTACTGGTTGATGAGTTAGCTCGTGTTATACTTTATGCAGATAGAAAGTAGGTCTGGGGGTGAAGGGGCTGTCACTGGCTGAAGAGAGTTGTGCATAATACTACAAGGCATGAGAACCACCTCCTTTCTTGTGTAACTACCACATTGAATATGTTCGACTGAAGTTAATAATAATAATCACTTATTTCCCAAGGGTCTTCTGTGAAGCAGGTCTTTCATGGATACCATGTCCCCAAACAAAGAAACCAAACTCACTGTGAAGTGATACAACCACTGTGGAAAGCAATATGGCAATTCCTTAGAAAGCTGGAATTGGAGATACCATTTGACACAGCAATCCCATTACTAGGTATATATCCTAGAGAGGTGAGAGCCAGGACAGGAACAGATATATGCACACCCATATTCATCACAGCACTGTTTGCAGTGGCAAGAGGATGGAGGCAACCTATGTGCCCATCAACAGAGGAGTGGATGAGTAAGCTGTGGTGCATACACACAATGGAGTGCTATGCAGCACTGAGGGGTGATGTGGAGTCTGCAAAGTGCTGCATGGTGTGGAAAGACTTGGACGACATTGTGCTGACTGAAGGCAGCCACAGAAGGACAAATATAGTATTAGTTCATTGTTGTGGAGGGTCACGGAAAGGTTCATATATGGAGGGAAACTTTCTTTGTTGGTTGCCAGGGGTGGGAGGGGGGGAACACTGGAAAAAATGCATTGACCTATGTCACTTTAGTTTTATGTATTTCACTGTACATAAACTATATTTCAATAAATGCATTAAAAATTTTTCAAAAAAAAAAACCAAACTCACTGCTTTCAAGTTATATCACTATGGAAACAGATTACCCAACCTTCCTTCCAAGGAGTGGCTGGTGGATTTGAACCACCAGACTGCTGGTTAATAGTCAAATGCCTTAGGCACTAGGCCACCAGACCATCTCCCCAGCTCCTCACAACCACCTGCATGTTCCGAATGCGTATCCATCAAGAAGTCAGCATGCAAATTCAATACTTTGACTGCAAAGCCTTTGTTCTTTCCTTACCATCACCTTTTTGACAGGAAGATACCAGCTTCCCTCCAACCACCCAGTTTGTTTGAAGCCACCTAGTTTGTGGTATTTTGTTATGGCAGCTGTAGGAAACTAAATAGAGTTAATAAACCTCCCTTTGCCTCTGTATCCTCATGTGTAAAATGGGGATAATACTTATCTCATTGGGCTGTTGTGAGGATAAAATGAACCATTTTATAAAAATCCTTAGAACAAATCCTGGCCCATGAAGTGTTAAGTATTTGCCATTATTATTGCTGTTGTTATTATTAGGTTAATAGGTTGCTATTGTTATAGAAAATGGATATGGCACACCTGCTTTAAGGATTATTTGAAGATGAAATGAGATCATATGTAAAGAGCCTGGCATATCAGGCATTCAACAAATGGTCTTGCCCTTCCCTCATCTTCCCAGTGCGGCTGGCACTGTACCAGATACATGATAGATGCACACCACCAATATACATCTGACTTTAAAGCTTGTGCTATTAACCATTATACAATCAGCCTCCTGCCAAAACTCCACTGAATAAAAGAAGAGACGGAGGCTCTGAGGCATCATTTCCCATTTAACTCATCATTTCTCAAATATCCTCCAATGATATATACTAGCTTGGAGGTCAGAGAATTACCAGATTTCAAGTCAGACACAGTCCTCAAGCTATAATCAGGAGGCTTTCCTGAAGGCTGGGTGGACATGATGTAAGTCAGAGTTTGGGTTGTCCAAAGAAAGCCAGACCCCTTTTGCCAAAGTGTGATACCAGGATGAGGATATGAGGAGAACAAGAGTCAGCCCCCTGCCACTGGTACAAGCCCCTAGGGAACCCCACACATTGATAAGGAGAAAATAGGCAGGTAAAAATCAGGATAGTCCACTGGGAAGTGGCCAGTTTCCTCAGCAGTCCATCCATACCATCTCTGTGGTCAATGCACAAGGACCCTCTAAGGGCAAGAGACAGGGAACTGGAGGAATTCTGGGAATTGTGGGCAAAGGGTGAGGGAGGGAACAGACCATGCCAGCCCTTTGGGGGAAGCTGGGGAACATTTTTCAAGGGAGACAATGACAAATCTTCTTTCCAGAGCTTGCCCACTTCAGATATTCCGATAATGTTTGTTAAATGAAGGGTCAAATAGGCAAAGGGTAGAACAGCTGTCTGGATTTGAACAACCTCGGCCTCTATTTTCCCTCTCATTCCTCAGTCCTCCTCATCAGCTCGAGAGTGTGTGTCACATCCTGAGTCACCATTCCAGCCTCCCATGCACCACCCACCACACCTCAAGCTCTACCGCTGAGGATGAAGGGGAAACCCCCTGCAGCAGTCTACCCCAACACTCATCCCATTTCAGACCCACTGGACAAGCCTTATGGACAGAAAAAGAGAGCAGAGCATACAATCCTCAAAGAGACAGGCCCCGAGAGCACTGGAGGAAATCTTGCCTTCCTCCCACACGCCATCACTCAAACCTGTCAGCTTCCAAAAATGTTTAGCAAGTGCACCAGCAAGGGGCTTGCTTATCAGCCTGGTGTGGGAGCTTAATCTGCTTTGAGGGCCTTCACCAGCCCAGAGTTCCAGAAGTCTGCTAACAATTAGCCTCCAGTTCCAGTCCCTCCACCAGCAAGGCTAGGAATGTGTTGAGCTCTAGCCTCTGATCAGAGAAAGCTCCAGGAGAAGGTGGAGACAGTGTCAGCAGAGAAATGCCTGCCAAGAGGGTCAGCTGGTCTGTTGCCACTACCCTGACACCAGCCCCAAACCACCTCCCCCTCTGCCTTTCCCGCCTCTCCTGACCGGGGACAGTCACATCCGTCAGGTCTGCCTGTCCCCAAAAGTCCCTGTTGACCGACTGCCAAGAAAATACACTCCCTCCTACCAGAACAGGGGAAAAAAAAGCAAGGAGGAGGGCAGGAGGCCAAGAAAACCCGATTGGCCCTTGCTGATTTCCTTAAAAGAGATTGCCTCCCCAGAGTCTGCCACCAGGCCGAATTGGGTGATGTAGGCTCTGTCTGGTACGGCAGAAGTCACCGTCTCCCTTCAGACCATCCCCTCACCCTTGCCAACTGACACCCTTGCCCACAGGCTACCCAGCACCATGATCTACCATCCAGGAAGGAGGGGCTTAGCTGTCTTAGAATGGCGGCCACCCTTACCCCCACCCCTACCGCCACAGCCAGCCAAGACGCTAGGAGTCTCCAGCTGCCTGTCTCAGTTGGTGAGTTCCGGGCACTCATACTGCAGCGGTAGCACCGTGCCCGGAATCCTGTCAGCCCTAGGAATGGGCAAGTCTCGCAAGCCATCTTCAAGCCAAGTAAGGCAGGTTCATCGCCTCCCCCAGCCCTTCTTTCCTGAATCTTGCAGCCAGGAAGCCAGAGGTGTGTGTGTTGGGGGGGGGGGGCGGAGGGGAGTCGAGCCCAATGGGAAAAGAGCAAGCCACCGATCCTCAGACCATTCATTGGCAGGGACATAACCTCTGCAGAACCGACAGACAAAACCATGCTTCTTGGAGCCAAGCCGGTGAACATGCAACACCTGACATTTCCAGTGGGGCACACGTTTCTTGAGAACACCTTGGCGGTGCCCACCAAAAGCCACCCGCAGGTGTGGCCGCACCGCGGGTCTCACAGAGCTCCTCAGGCAAACCTTGAGCACCAGGGCCACACCCACCAGCCACCAGCCAGCCCACTCTTCTCAGGCATCCCCAATTCTGCCGGCCTACGGCTCTGCGCCCTCCCAACCACAGGTCTTCCCTTTTCCTCATCTAGCTGTAGCATTCATCTAACCACCCCCAAAGTATGAACCCACCCGCCCCAGATAAGTAACCTGGCAGGCAGCGCCTCTCACCTGGGTATCGAACCCGTTTTCCACAGAGCCGCTCTTCCGCAGAGGGAGCCCCTCCCCCGCCGGCTCCTGCAGCCCTTGCGATTTCAGGGGAATCTGGCTTGGGTAGGAGGTCTTGCTCACCTCCACCTTGCTTCCTAACTTGAGGTAGCAGGGCTGGGGGCCGGCCCGGGCCGGGGGCACGTGCAGGATGGGCGCGGCGCTGTGCACCGGTTTGGGCAGTCCCGACTTCATTTTGGAGGCGACCAGGATGGCCGGCATCTTCTCCCGGGGCTTCGGTTTTCCCAGCACGTCCCTGGCAGCGGCGGCGGAGGCGACCGCTAAAGGCAGCGCGGGCAGCAGAGCAGGCGCCGGGCCTCGGCCCGCGGGGCGCCCACTAACAGCGGCGGAATAAAAAGTCCCGGGTCAGGGAACTCTGAGAGAACGGGCTAGGGTGGCTTTGGGGTGCCGCGATGAGAGCCCGGGACTGGAGACTGCGCTCAGCGGACCCCCACCTGGACAGATGCTGCAGCCGGGTCTCACGCCCCTCCTGGGCAGGCGCTCAAGAGCTCTCGGTGCTCAGGGGCTGCTGCCTCTTGCAATTTTCCTTCTGGAAAACCAAGGCTTGAACACCCATATTATCTTGTCACTGCATCTCCGAGGTGAGGAGTTCCCTCTGGAAGGGAGAGAGGCTGCGGGTGTGAGCGGACGAAGGGGCGAGCCGAGGTGCGAGGAACGGAGGAAGGAGAAGGCGGGCGCACCGAGCCCAAGACGTCTCAGCCGAAAGGTATAGCTAGCTACCTCCCTGCTCGCGAGCACCGCAATGTCACCCGCGTCGCAGAGGCGCGGCGAGAGCCCTCGAAAGGTCTCTCTTGGCGTGACAGTCACCGCTGCCCAAAAGCCCCCCGGACAGACAGCACCTTAGCACCTGCGGATCTGCACATGCTCCGTGCGCTATAGCGCAGCAAGGCTGTGGCCGTGGGGCGCGGACACCCGGACCCGCGGCTGGCGGGTTGGGCAGAGCTGCGCTCGTGAGCTGCAGCCGTGCTTTCCGAGAGGGCTGCGCTGGCTGCGGGGCTCCGCGCAGGGGAGTACAAGCTGCAGCCCGCGCGTCTGCGGCGCGCGCTGACAGCCCGGGCCGCCCTGGCGCACCCATTGGCTCGCTGAGGGCCAATCAGCGGCCGTGGTTCTGCCTGCAAAGGGGGCGTGGCCTCAACTCCACGGCAGCCGCCGAAACTCTGGGGCCTCGCTTGGCCGCAAGTACAAAGCCGGCTGGTGGTTGCTCTGCGGCACAGCTCCGGCCGCGCGCTTCCCTGCAGGCCGACACCCCCGCGTCCCTGAAGCCTTCTTTTGAAAAATGCCCTTTCGAACGCAAACGCCCGCCTGAGGAAGTGTGTTTGCTTTTTCAAATTGCTCAGGTCATCTTAACGGTTTGAAGCTTCCGGAGTACGCCTGCCGCCTTGCTGCCCCCCATCTGGCCTGGGTAGGGCCTCTCCTTGTCTCCTGCGTAAAGGACGCGCCAGCGATGTTGCCTGTTTTCTGCCCGCTCTTCGTGGCGGGCCGGGGGTGCCTCTCAATAGCTTCCTCTCCAGCTTTCAAAGGATGCATATTTCACTTAAATATTTGAAGTATTTATAGGCAAATACAATACCCAGGGAAATCTGCTGTCCAGAGACAGTTCCTCCTTGCAACCTACCACAGACTCTAAGAGTGGCGGAGGAAGCCAAGAGAAGGTTCCATGATCCCAGCAAACTCCTGCTAAACCAGGCAGTTTCATGTGGGAGTTCCTGCCCGCGTCTGGGACGCCCTGGCCCCACAGGTTCCTCGGCTTTAATTTGCCTGAGGATTTCTCCGTCGCTCTGGGTTCCATCCTGGTCGCGCTGGGTCAAAATATGGGAAAATTGAAAGGGAATTGAGGAATAATCCTGGCAGGCCAGAGTCCTTGAGGTTCATGGCCCCTACCCTGGAGAACTGCCTGGATTTAAATAGGACAAGTTCTTTAGAGTTATATGTATCCTTATAAAGTTCTGCTTTTCACATTTAGTAAGGTGGAGCATTGAGTGCATTTATGCAACGCGCTATTGTTTGGATAAAATGAGATAGTCTTTTAGCACCAGTACCTGGCAACGGGATGTTGTGTTGGATACCATTGAGTTGATTCAGACTCATAGCAACCTATGGGACAGAGATTTGCCCCACAGGATTTTCTAGACCTGGTTGCGCGGTGTTTAAGCGCTCGGCTGCCAACCAAAGAGTCAGCGGTTCAATCTGCCAGCTGTTCCATGGGAAAAAGATATGGCAGTCTGCTTCCATAAAGATTACAACCTTGCAAACCCTATGGGGCAATTCTACTCAGCCCTATAGGGTCCATGTTGTTGTCGTGTGCCGTAGGGTCAGCCCGACTCATAGTGACCCCTCCTTGGGTTGCCCAGGCGGTATCACTACAGAAGTAGATTGCCCAATCTTCCTTCCGAGGCTGGAGGGTTTGAACCACCAGCCTTCTGGTTAGCAGTCAAGTACCTTAGGCACTGTGCTACCAGAGCTCCTATAGGGTCCCTAAGAATTGGAATAGACTTCACAGCAGTGAGTCTGTTTGTTTGTGTTTTAACCTTTGTTGTTGTTGTTGTTATGTGCCGTCGAGTCAGCCCCGACTCATAGCGACCCCTCCTTGGGTTTCCGAGGCAGTATCACTACGGAAGTAGGATTGCCCAACCTTCCTTCCGAGGAGTGGCTGGTGGGTTTGAACCGCCAGCCTTCTGGTTAGCGGTCAAGTGCTTTTAACCTTTAGGGGAGCAAATCACCACTCTCTACAGCAGAGTGGGTGGGTGGGTACTAACCACAGACAGACCTTTCCAGTTGCAGCCCAGTTTTTAACCATTTAGCCACCGGGGCTCCTCATTCATAAGTCATTATGGAATTATTACCTCTGTTTTTAAATCACTACTACTTTTCATCCAGTCATCTCTGCTTATAAACTCTTTGCCTCTCTTCTCTTTGAGAGTCAAATTTTCACTGTATATCCTCTCTTCAGTCTGATTTACAAAGTTGATAGAACTGATTTATAATTATCCAGACCACCGGAAACTTCAAAGTGTAAAACAACCTATGTAGCATTAAGGAATGAGAAGTTACCTTCTTACCCTGGCTTGCTTCCTCTCCCACCTTATCTCCTACCCATTCTATGTACAGACTTTCTACTCTAGCTAGGGTGGAATACACGGCCCTGTGTATAAGCTGGAGCCCTGGTGATGCAGTGATCAAGCACTCAACTGCTAATGGAAAAATCAAGGATCAGAACCCACCAGCTGTTCCACCAGAGAAAGATATGGCAGTCTGCTTCCATAAAGATTACAGTCTTGGGAACTCTATGGGATAGTTCTACCAAGTCCTATTTGTTCACTATGAGTTGCAATTGATTTGGTGGGAATAGGTTTAATTTGGGTTTTTGGTATATAAGCTTGTCTCAGGAACCCCCCTAACTATGAAACTAAATCAAACATGATCCTACCACTTTAACACTCTGCCTTTGCCATCGGATGCCACCTCCGGTACTATTGTCTTGCCTTATTTAACTCTTATTACTCTTTCATGTGTTTCTTTATTTTCTCCTTAGAGAATAAGCCTCTTGATGTTAGGGACTGGACCTTAACTCTCTTTCAATTCTCCAAGCATGTAATATAATGCTGTGAACAGAATAGCTACCAAAATTGTCAAATGATTAATGAATGATGCTAGCAGCTATTCTGAATAAGGATAGGTTGTCTTTTAGATTCAAGACCATAAAGTCATAAGAAGTGTTATGCTGTATTAAATCTGAGGACTCTTATGCCCAGAACTCTGGTTCTGACAAATGTACCAAGTTAGAGAAATACTGTTTTCAACTCTTCAGCTTCTAAATGTCACTGAGAACTTCAAACCATGCCTAGGCTCAAAGTGTGGTCCTCAGTTCACCAGCAGCAACTTTTGGGAACTTGCTAGAGAAGCCTTACCCAAGACCTATTATTGTTAACCCTTTGCTATGGAGTCAATTCTAAGTCATAATGACTCTATAGCACAGTGTAGAGCTGCCCCATATGGTTTCGAAGGCTGTAATCTTTACAGGAAGGAGCTCCAATGGTGTGGTGGTTAAAGCATTTAGCTGCTAACCAGAAGGTCGGCAGTTGAAATCCATCACCTGCTCTGCAGGTGATGAGGCAATCTGCTTGCATAAAAATGTACAGCCTTGGAAACTCTATGGGGGCAGTTCTACTGTGTCCTATAGGTTTGCTATGAATTGGAATTGACTCAATGGCAGTGGGTCTGGTTTTTTGGCTTCTTTAAAGAAGCAGACTGCCACATCTTTCTCCCATGGAGTGGTTGGTGGGTTTGAACCACTGACCTTTTCGTTAGCAGCTGAGAGCTTAACCACTGTACCACCAGAGTTTCTGTTGTTATTAGGTGCCATCAAGTCAATTTTCAACTCATAGCAAGTCCATGTGACAGAGTAAATTGACCCATAGGGTTTTCTATAATCTTTATGGAGGAATCTTGGTAGCACAACAGTTAAGTGTTTGGTGAAAGATTGGTGGTTGGAACTTACCCAGCAGCTGTGTGGGAGAAAGACTTGGCAATCTGTAAAGATAATTGTAGTTGTTATCTGGTGCAGTTTGGTACAGGTGGCAATCCCCTGTAATAGAGCAAAACTGCCCCATAGGGTTTTCTTGGCTGAAATCTTTATGGGAGTAAAACCACCAGGTCTTTCTCTAGTAGAGCTGCTGGGTGGATTCTAACCACCAACCTTTCAGTTAGCAGACAAGTGCATAACTGTTGTATCACAAAGACTCCTTATACCCCAGACCAAGAGAATAAAAAACTCTGAGGGTGGAGCCCAGCAATCTATGTTCTAACAAATGTTTAACCCAATGATTCTGATGTATACTAAAGTTTGAGAACTTTGGGGCCAGTCCCTGGAGACGGACATCATGCTTAGTAGAGAGTCAGTGAAACAGAGGAAAACCCTCAAGGAGATGAATTGACACAGTGGCTGCAACAATGGGCTTAAACACAGGGAGGACTGTGAGGAAGGCACAGGACCAGGCAGTGTTTTGTTCTGTTGTACATAGGTCATTATGAGTTGGAACAAACTCAGTGGCACCTTACAACAACAAATGAGTGTATCATGCATTAAGTGCTCTTCCAGGGCTTCTTAAACCTTACTGTGCATTAGAATCACTGGGGATATTGTTATAATTCAGATTCTGACTCAGTGGGTCTGGAATGAGGCTAAGATTCTGCACTCTAAAGGGTGTCCATGCTGGTGGTCTTTAAATCACACTTTGAGCAGTAAGGCTAAGCCATAGGTAGCCAAAGGTTTTCATCTGTGGTTAGCTGGTACTAACTTTTTGTAGCACTGTGCTGAACTGGATTCTGAGGGTGCGTCTATCTAGTTTAATTGGTGATAGGTGCCTGATCAATTAATATTATCTGCCATGAGCACAGAAATGGAAATGGTGGCATACATGCTATGTATTTTTAACCTTTGATTTTGCATTTAAATAATAATTACTACCAAGGTAATTCTTTGGGTTTTAAGACCCCTGAAAAACAGTGCTTAAAAAAAAATGCTAATATAAAATTATTTTATTTGTATTAAAAATACTTCTTTCTAATATTTCAGGATTTGGTGAACTTACGAGCACTTGCCTTAATGTTGTGTGCTTTATACACAAGCAGTCCGCAGGCTACGACCAAGATCCAGAGCCAAGTGTATCTTTAAGTCAAATTTGTAGGTAAGTTGAAAAAGTGCGTAGAGTTCTTATTTAGCCTTTCTTTAATGCAAAAAAGGAGGTCTGGTGGCACAGTGGTTAAGGTATTTGACTGCTAACCAAAAAGCTGATGGCTCCAACCCATCAGCTACTCCACACGAGAAAGATGAGTCAGTATGCTTCCATAAAAATTTACAGCCCTGGAAACTCCATGGGGCAGTTCTACTCTGTTCTGTAGGCTCACTATGAATTGGAATCGACTTGATGTCAGTGGGTTTGGTTTTGGTTTTAGTGCAAGAAAAGACTCCATGCCTTTTCAATGATTCAAAAGCTGTACCTTGATTGTGATGAAGAATTTGTTTTGAGTAGGGGTTGGTTCAGCTATTTCAAAGTGAGGCCAAATTTACATAACATTAAAGGGCAAATAGGAGTCTTACTGGTGTTCATAACCCAAGGACTGCCTGTACCTACACTCTATAATTTTCTACCTTTATTGATTGAAGACAATCTTTTAGTCTGTTTCCAAATTTCTTCCCCTGCCTCCTCGTCTCTTTAATAATTTTATTTGCTCTTTCCTGGAACATTTTCATCTCCTCTCTGTATCTTTCCTAATAAACCTTTATTTTTCTTATTTAAAACAAAATAATTTATCATCCTCACCAAACCAAACCCACTGCCATTGAGTCAATTCTGACTCATAGTGACCCTATAGGGCAGAATCGAAGTGCCCTATAGGTTTCCAAGGCTATAAATCTTTACAGAAGCAGACTGCCTCATCTTTCTCCTGCAAAGCAGTTGGTGGTTTTGAACCATAGACCTTTTGTTTAGCAGCCCAGTGCTTTAAAACACAGCACCACCAGAGCTCCTTTCATTATCACCAGGCAAGGAGAAAAAAAGCTATTTTCTTTTCCTAGGGGCAAATTACCTATTCCTTAAATAAGAGCATATTGAATTAAATAAATAGCCTATAATATTACTCCTTCAGCATGGACTCTGTGTAACATGAATGTCACTTTAAATCTATACATTTGGCAAAGTACTGAATGTCAGCCTGATCTGGAAATGATATACTATCCAGATTTTGAAGAGTTTTGTTTATTATTATTTTTTAATACATGAACCATCAACAAATACGTTGAAATAGCCCACCATTTTAAATCCTAACTTTGACAACCATTCTTTTTCCTCTGACTGGGGACATCTTAACTTTCAGTGTCACCCAGATGTCAGCAATTCGGTAATTGGAAACTTATCACCAAAGCTCTCAGGATCACTATATCTTTCTGAGTATGGCCATTTCGTGGTCGTGGGAGCCATCCTCAGACCAGAAAGAACTAACTGCACTCCTCGCTGAGCCTCTACATCAGCTGCCAGTGATTAGTTGAGTGTGAATTGGGCTTTGGAGCTGACCTGTAAGTGACCAGCCCTGTCAACCCATCCTTCATCTGAGTTAAAGATCCCTGGCTGCATCTGACCTCCCAAGAAGAGTGTGCTATGAAGATTGGGAACAATCTAAATCCCAACTTATATAAAAAATGCAGGAATCTAGGGGAAAAGTAAACAGTCTCTTGGAGACTCTAAACTGTAAAAAAGAAAGGGAAGAAAACTCCAACACTTCAATAAAAAAAGACAAATAATCCAATTAAAAAATGGGCAGAAGACATGAATAGACACTTCACCAAGGAGGATATTCAGGCGGCCAACAAACATATGAAGAAATGCTCACAATCATTAGCCATTAGAGAGATGCAAGTCAAAAC
>NW_006921601.1:18951740-18974978 GCF_000298275.1 Orycteropus afer afer | reverse complement strand
GCTTGCAAGCTGCCATCTAGATGCAACAATGGGTCTCTCCTCATCCAGAGCAAAGAAGAATGAAGAAAACCAAAGATTCATGGAAACAATTAGTCCTAGCAACTGGTATACCATGCAATCCGTAGCTTATATGACTATCAGACCAGAAGAACTAGATGATGCCTGGCTACCACTGTCAACCATTCAGTGAGAGATCTATGTAGGAGACCCTGGAAAGAGAGGGAGAACAATGTGGAACAAAACTCAAAATCATTTTGAAAAAAAAAAAATGGGTGAGGATTTTGCTGGTCTGATAGAGCCTGACGGGACCCCTGAGACTATGGCCCCTAGCTGCCCTTCAGGTCTGGAACTGAACCCACACCTGTGGCTTCCAGCCAAGCAAAAGACAGGCATATGAGCATTTACCTGAGGTAAATAAACTCCTTGGAGAGAACAATCATGGGAGAAAGAAGGGCTGTTTATGCACAGGGGGATAGCTCAGGGGGCAGGAGTGCATGGAGGGTTGGACACAGGGAAGAGTTAACTATCAGGAGGAAGTGGAAAGGGAGCTGTTGCATTGGGGTAAATTGTAGTCAATGTCATGAGACAAAATGTGTGTGAACTGCTGTATGGAAAGTGAATTTGCTCTGTAAACTTTCACCCAAATCACAATTAAAAAAAAAGAAAAAGAATCTTAGCAATCTTCCCATCTCTGCCCTCACCCCATCCCTGTTTCTAATCTGCTTTCTTCCAGAGGGGTCGGTATGCAAATTACTTCACACAGTGGTGATCTCTGGACTGTTTGTGAGAGCTTCAGAGTGCTGGTCCCCCCTAGTTGCGGGTGCTGGAGTGTGAGGAGTATGTGTGAATGTGTGATTGTGCTTGCAGACATTTGAGGCAATAAGCCAGTTGCTATTGAATCCACTCTCATGAGTGACTCTCATGAGCCCTACTTAGGGCAACCCCATTTGTGCCCTCAAGGCCATTCTTCCAAGGTGCCTCTGGGTGACTTGAACCTCTAGCCTTTCAGTTAGCAACTGAATGCATAACTGTTTGCACCACTCAAGATCTCCTTTTGAGACAATGATCAAACCAATATATAGGAAGCCATCAAGTAATCAGATACAGGGTGTCTCAATTATTAATTCAGTGAATAAATTGTTGAGTGCCATCCATACTAGGCTCTGTGAGCATTATGATGGGAAGTAAGTAGAAATAAAGTGTTGTTCCCTTCCCTCAAGATTGAAAGAATGATGCAGCTGCTGTTTCTCAGGTGAGCACTGCCCTTTCTCACAACTAAAAAAATGGAGAACTCAAAGTCTAATAGGAAAAACAAACAGGTACATACGTAGCAAATTATATAACCAATACTTTATAATAGCAGTGCGAAATATACAGTGATAAATGAGGCACACAGAAGGGTCAGCTGTTCATGGGGTTTTCAACTACTTTGATTAATTTCACTTTCTAACTAATAAGGAGCTCTGGTAGCATAGTGGCTAAAAGCACTTGACTGCTCACCAGAAGGCTGGCGGTTCAAACCCACCAGCCACTCCTCGGAAGGAAGGTTGGGCAATCCTACTTCCGTAGTGATACTGCCTCGGAAACCCAAGGAGGGGTCGCTATGAGTCGGGGCCGACTCGACGGCACATAACAACAACAACAACAAACTAATAAGACTGAAGAACATTGGAGAAAAATCTCTTTGTTTTCCATTTGTTTGTTGAAACTCTGAAATATATGGGTCTACTTTCCTACCCTGATAAGCCTAGAAAATACTCCGTTGTTTATATCTTGCCTCATTCCACAAAGGATTGGAGGAAAGTCTATGTTTAATAAAATAATGATGAAATGTAACTAAGAATAAAAGTAGCAGAGAAAATATATTTTTATTTAACATTTAGACTGACTACTTTTGCCTTCTGTTACTGGAGGAAGGATGTGTGGGACACAAATCATGTCAGTGGAAGTGTAAACTGCATATCACTTCATTCTATATTCATGAATTTCAAAGGCCGCCAGTCCTACTCTAGAGATGGCCTCCGAGTATATGGTTTTCAGCAACAACAATAATGACAGAAAAAACAACAACAACAACAACAACACTTGTACCACCCAGGGACTCAAAAAAAAAAAAAAAAGAGAAGGAAACCAATTGCCATCAAGCTGACTCTGATTAATGGTGATCCCATGTATGTTCAAGTAGAATTGTGCACCACAGATTTTTTTTTAATAACTTTTTATTGTGATTTGGGTGAAGGTTTACCTAGGAAATGGATTTTCCATTCAACAATTCATACACATTTTGATTTGTGATATTGATTGCAACACCCACAATGTGTTTAGCTGCTTGTGTTTACCATTTCCATTCATCTTTATTTCCTATTTCTTCCTGCCTCCAAACTTTAACCCTGGGCAAGTGCTCTTATTATTCTAAGGAGAACATACCTCCCTGGTGTTATTGTTCAGCTTATAGGCCTGTCTATTGTTTGGCTGAAAGTTGCACCGTGGGGGTGAGTTCACTGCCAGGCTTGAAGGAGTTCCACTAGTCTCTATCAGATCAGTAAGCCTGGTCTTTTTTAGTATTTTGACTTTTGTTCCACATTTATCTCCCACTCTGTCTAGGATCTTCTATTGCGATCTCTTTCAGAGTGGTCAGCAAGTGGTAGCTGGGCATCATCTAGTTTTTCTGGTCACAGGGTCATGGAGGCTGGGGTTCTTACAGTCCTTTGGACTGTTTCCTTGCATCTTTGATTTTCTTCACTCTTCTTTGCTCCAGCGGAAGGAAGGTTGGACAATCAACTTCCATAATGATACTGCCTTGGAAACCCAAGGAAGGGTCGCTATGAGTCGGATCTGACTCAACAGCAGTGAGTAGTCATTGCTCCAGATGGGGAGACACCAATAGTTATACCTTAGATAGCTATCCAAGCTTTAAGACCCAGATGCTACTTACCAAAGTAGGATGTAGAACATTTTCTTTGTGGACTGTGTTTTGCCAGTTGCCCCTAATATCCCCTAACATTGTGGTCCTGAGCCCTCAGGCCTAGTGACTCATTCCTGCAAGGTGTTTGGTTATAACTGTTATTGTTGTTGTTTTGTGCTGTTGAGTCAACCCCGACTCATAGCGACCCCTCCTTGGGTTTTCAAGGCAGTATCACTATGGAAGTAGATTGCTCCATCTTCCTTCCGAGGAGTGGCTGGTGGGTTTGAACCGCCAGCCTTCTGGTTAGCAGTCAAGTACCTTAACCACTATGCTACCAGATAGCTAAGTTTTTATAACTTTGCCCCCTGTATGTTCTACTATATTCAAGAATATATTTGCAGCATATATAAATATATCTGTAGAAATATATCACACCTATAAATATCTGTGTGTGTAATCCTATTTGCCTTTCTACACACATTCAGCTTGCGTATCTTGCTATATATCCAATCATAGATTATTGTTGTTACTGTTATTGCAGGATTGTGTACGTAATAGTATTTACCTCTGTTACCTTTACCTCTTGTGTTCCTCCCACTGTCTTCCTTTGCTTTGATCATTTTGTGCTGACATCCACTTTGCTGTATATTGCCTTCACTCAAGTTAATATTTGCCTACCCTCTCTTCCTTTACCATCCCTCTTAACCATCCAAGAATGTTTGTTTCTGTGCCCATGACCATGTATAGGGTTGGCAGTTAATATTTCTACAAGTGTATTTGTATGTTCTGTAAGAATTCCTAGGTATATAGTAGAGCTAGCTGACAAGGGACAAAGTTATAGTCATTCTTGGCCACAGCCAGCTACCCAGAGGGAGCAAATAGTTGCACTAGTGGGCTCAGGACCATGGTCACAGGGGACATCAAGCTTAATTGGCATAACATACCACACAAAAACATTATTCCACATCCTACTTTAACAAGTAGCAACTGAGATCTTAAAAGCTTACAAGCGGCCATCTAGATGCAATGATGGGTCTGTCCTCATCCAGAGCAAAGAAGAAAACTAAAGACACATGGAAACAATTAGTCCAAGTGACTGGTAACACCATGCGATCCTCAGCCTATATGACTATGAGACCAGAAGAACTAGATGGTGCCTGGCTACCACTGTCAACCACTCGGAGGGACATCTATGTAGAAGATCCTGCATAGAGTGGAAGAACAATGTGGAAAAAAATTCAAAATAATTAAAAAAAAAAAAAAGGGACCAGGTTTGCTGGTCTGATAGAGCCTGATGGAACCACTGAGACTATGGTCCCTAGCTGCCCTTCAGGTCTGGAATTGAACCCACTTCTGTGGCTTCCAACCAAGCAAAAGGCAGGCATATGTGCTGAACATTTACATTAGCAAGATACACTCCTTGGAGAGAGCAATCATGGGAGAATAGAAGGGCTGTGTATGCACAGGGAGACAGCTCAGGGGGCAGCAGTGCATGGGAGGGAAGGACACAAGAAAGAGGTAATTATGGGAAGGAAGTGGGAGGGAAGCTGTTGCATTGTGGGAAATTGTAGTCAATGTCATGAGACATTGAGCTGCTGTATGGAAAGTGAATTTGCTCTGTAAACTTTCACTCAAATCACAATAAAAATTTTAAAAAAGAAAAAGAGTGCTTGCTTCTGTGTGAAAATCTTTTCTTGATTTTTTATAGTCGTGAAAAGGGGGAAGAATCTTAATGAGATGGATCGACACAGTGACTACAATGATGGGCTCAAGCACAGCAAGAGTTTTGAGGATGGCGCAGGACTGGGCAGTGTTTCATTCTGTTGTACATGGGGTCACTGAGCTGGAGATGACTCGATGGCACCTAAGAACAATTTCACTCAGCATAATGTCCTCTAGGTTCATCTGTGTTATGAGGTGTTTCTCAAATTCATTATTTTTTAATGATGTTCGTATTCCATTGTGTGTATATACCATAATTTGTTTATCCATTCATATGCTGAAGGTCTCTCAGGTCATTTCCATCTTTTTGCTATTGTGGAATAATGCTGTAGTGAACATGGGTATGCATATATTTACTCATGTCACAGCTCTTATTTCTCTAGGATGTAGTCCTAGGAATCTGACTGCTAACTAGAAGGCTAGTGGTTCAAACCCACCAGCCATGAAGGAAGGTTGGGCAATCTACTTCCATAGTGGTATCGACTTGGAAACCCAAGGAGGGGTTGCTGTGAGTTGGATCCAACTCGACAGCAGTGAGTTTGGTTTGGAGTTTGAGTAGTATTTCTAGATCATATATATATGGCATTTCTATTCCCAATTGTGTAAGGTAGCACCATACAGTTTTCTACAGTGGTTGCATCATTTTCCAATCCCACCAGCAGTGTATGAGGGTTCCAATCTCTCCATACCCTTGACGGCAATTGTTTTCTGTTTTCTTGAACTTTGCTATTAATGCTGGGGTGAGATGGTATCTCGTTGTTTGGATTTGCATCTCTCTGGTGACTGATGATCACAAGCATTTCTTCATGTGTTTGTGGGCTGCCTGAATGTCTCCTTGGTGAAGTGTCTATTCATGTTGAATACCCATTTTTTAGTTAGAGTGTTTGTCTTTTTGCTGTTGAAATGTTGAAGTTTTCTATAAATTTTAGAGTTTAGTCCCTTGTCTGATATGTCATTGCCAAAATTTGTCCCAGTCTGTAGGTTTCCTTTTCACTCTTTTAGTGAAGTCATTTGATGTGCATACTTAATTTTTAGAATCTCCCAGTGATCTAGTGTCTTCTGTTGTTTGTGCATTTTTTAGTTATGTTTGATAGTTTATTTATGCCATTTACTAGAGCCCCTAATCCTTTCTATCTTTGCCCCTTGTCTGGTTACCTACTGACACTCTGACAAGAATATATACCACAAATGGGATGGCCTTAACAAACAGGAGTTTATTCTCTTACAGTTTGGAGGCTTTAAGTCCAAGTTCAAAGTGTCAGGCTTTAGGGGCTGGGTGAAAGCCCCTCAACCTTGGGGTTCAGCTCTGCCTCCTGCTCCCGGCCCACTGGAGCTAGAGGCATTTCTTCACTCAGACAGCTGCTGGCTGCTGAGGCTGCCAAGCTTAAGGTTGACAAGTAAAAAGGCACAGTCCCAACGATCTCAAACCACTCGGCAGGCCATTAATTCAAGTTCATTGTAAGTCCCAAGGTCAGCAGAGCATGGCAGGCTGCTGAACAATGACACAGCTACATACAGGGTCCAAGCATGCCATAAGCTAGAGACCATGCCCAAGGCTTCTCCTTATATACAGGAAGCAGACCACATCCCAAAGGCAGCTACTCAGGTGCTTGTGGTAGATTCCCACCATGGAGTTGATTGCCAGTCTCATCATGGGTAATAACTACCACCAGCTGCCCAGCCACTCAACCAGGCCCAGCCAAGTTGACACACAAACATAACTACCACACCCCTATTTTTTCTTTGATCTTTATAGATTTACATTTTACATTTAGGTCTTTGAGCCATTTTGAGTTAGTTTAGCATGAGAGTATGGATCCTGTTTCATTTTTCTGCAAATGTATATCCAGTTTTGCCAGCTCTGTTAAAGAGACTATCTCTTCTCCATTTAATGGGTTTCAGCCCTTTGTCAAAGATTGGGTGTCCATAGGAAGATGGATTTACTTCTGGGTTCTCAATTCTGTTTCATTGGTGTTTTGGTTCTGTAGTGCTGCTCTAACAGAAGATACCACAAATGGGTGGCTTAATAAATAGGAGTTTATTCTCCTTTTAGGAGGCTAGGAGTCTGAGTTCAAAGTGCCAGCTCTAGGGGCTGGATGAAAGCCCCTTAACCTTGGGCTTCAGCTCTGCCTTTTTCTCCCAGCCCACTGAAGCTGGAAGCTTGTCTTAACTCAGGCAGCTGCTGGCTCCTGAGGCTGACAAACCCAAGGCCGACAAATAAAATGGCACAATCCCAAGATTACCAAACAACATGGCAGTCACTAGTTCAACTCCAGAGACAGTCCCAAGATTGGCAGGAAACATGGCAGGCTGCTGACTAAAGACTCAGCTAAACGCAGGGTCCAAGCATGCCAAAAAGCTGCAGAGACTTTTCTTAATGCTTCTTTTTATATACTGGAAGCAGACCGCATCCATAAAACAGCTACTCAGTTGCCCCAGTAGATTCTACCATGGAGTTGATTACTGGTGTCATTATGCGGAATAACTACATACATCTGCCCAGCCACTCAAAACCAGGCTCAGTCAAGTTGACACATAACCTTAACTACCACAATTGGCCTGTGTGTCTATCATTGTACCAGTACCAGGATGTTTTGGCTACCATAGATGAATAGTAGGTTTTAAGATTGGGGAGTGTGAGACCTCCTACTTTGTTCTTCTTCATTAGTAATGTTTTGCTTCTCTGTGGTCTCTTTCCTTTCTATATAAAGTCAGTGATTAGTTTTTCCATCTCTTTAAAGAATGATGATGGAGTCTGCAGCGGGATTGTATTACATCCGTAGATTTCTTTGAGTAGCATTTACATTTTTACACTGTTAGTTTTTCTATCCATGAGCATGGTATATTCTTGCATTTATATAGTACTCTTGTTTTCTTGTGGTGGTATTTTGTGGTTTTCTTTCTAGGTGTTTTGTATCTCTGGTTAGATTTATTCCTAAGTAATTCATCTGTTAGGCAGCTATTATAAATTGTATTGTTTTCCTGATTTCCATTTCAGAGTTCTCTTTGTTAGTGTAGAAGAATCCAACTGATTTTTGTATATTGATCTTGTACCCTGCCACTTTTCTGAATCCTTCTATTAGTTCCAGTAGTTTTTTTTTTGTTGTTGTTGTTGTCGTTAAATCTCTGGGATTTTCTATGTATAAGATTGTATCATCTGTAAATAGAGATAGTTTTACTTCTTCATTGCCAATTTGGATGCTTTTTATTTCCCTTTCTTGCCTTATTGCTGTGGTACCCATAGTTTTCGATGGCTGATTTTTCACAAGTAGATTTCCAGGCCTTTCTTCTGAGATGCATCTGGGTGGACTTGAACTTCCAACCTTTCTATGAGCAGCCAAGCATGTGAGCCATTTGCATCAGTTTCCTGGGAGATGTTTAGTGTGAAGGGCCCCCCAATATACAGTAGTTGAAACAAAGCAAAGAGACTCCTGAGTGGCACAGAAGATGCAAGGCCATGTGACAAAGTAAAACACTTTCCTTTCCCCATAGCAATAAAGACTGCTAAGCTATCAAATACTTTGAGTATATTTTTGTTTTTGTGAAGAATTATTTAAAAAAAAAAAAAATGCTGAGAGAGAACCATGGGAGAAGGAAGGGCTGCTTATGCACAGGGAGAGAGCTCAGGGCGCCAGAGAGTATGGAGGGATGGACACTGGGAAGAGGTAACTATGGGGAGGAAGTGGGAGGGAAGCTGTTGCATTGTGGTAAACTGTGGTCAATGACATGTGACAATGTATATGTGAACTGCTGTATGGAAAGTGAATTTGCTCTGTAAATCTTCACCCAAATCAAAATAAAATAATAAAAACATAAAAATAAAAAAAAATTAAAATAAAATGCTGAGTTTTGAGTCATTTTGAAGCATTTTGGAACAGATGGAAGAAAAGAAGAAGACAAAATAGACATGAGTAAGATTCCAAGTTTAATGGGAGCAAAAATTTAGAGATAGGAGTGGCCATTAGTATGAAAACTGCACACCTCCATCATGGTCCTCCTATCCAATGTTTGCAGAATCCTAGGGAGGAAATTTTTTTTTGAGGCGGGGGGAATGGATTTCTTTTGTTCATTCATTCATTTACTTAATTTTAGCATAAATATACACAGCCATATACAATTTCAACAATATCTGTATGTATGTACGTATAACTCAGTGATGTTGATTACATCTTTTATGTTGTACAGCAATTCTTACCATCTTTCTCCAAATTGTTCCACCACCAGAGACTTAAACTCACTTCCCCTAGGGAGGGAATTGTGTTCTCATTTGATGTGGGATAAGATTATCAAGGAAATTTAACTAAAAACATTGTCCAACAAATAGTTGGAACCAGGGAAACATAAAGGAAAGGTGAATATCAAGATGGGTTGTGTGGGTGGCTCCTTCCTGTGCTGCCTCTTCCTTTTGACTGGTGATTGGTACCAGCAGGATCGACAGGTATTTAAGTCTTCTACCAGGAAGCTCCATAGCCACCAGTGGAACCAGAAGTGGGATGATGAAAACCACAAGAAAGCCCATTTGGGCACAGCTCTAAAGGCCAACTTTGGAGGTGTTCCCCATGCATAGGGAATTTTGTTGGAAAAAGTAGGTGTTGAAGTCTAACACCCAAATTCTGCCATTGAGAAATGTGTCAGGGCCCAGCTCATTAAGAACAGCAAGAAAATTACAGCCTTTTTACCAATGATGATTGTTTGAATTTTATTGAGGAAAACAAAGTTCCAGTTGCAAAGGTCATGCTGTAGGTGACATTCCTGTAGTCTGCTTTAAGGTTTTGTCAAAGCAGCCAACGTTTCTCTCTTTTGGTCTTATACAAAGGGAAGAAGCAAAGGCCAAGATCATAAGATTTGATAAGGAAAACTTGGTGGTAATAAATTTTCATATGCAAAAAAAAAAAAAAAAAAAATGCATGAACTAAAGGGTAAAGTAGGAGAAGAGGAAAATAATGGGTTATCCAGTCCATACTGGGTGACTTGACCACAACCCAGTCAATGTTCATGGTTTGCTGAAGATCTTCCCATATTTGGAGTAAACCTTGTCTAGGAGTTCACCTGTAGGTAATAAAGAGTTGAATATGTCCAGATTCTAGACTGGATCCTACCTGCAAGTATTTTGCTTGCTTGTCATTTTTAATTCTCTACCCACTTTTTCTCTATCACAGATGAAGTAAAAGTGTTTATCAATTGAGAGGCCAAATTGAGTTTCAAATTGATCTTTTAAAAAATCATATTTTACAAGCAGCATCTAAGATACAACTATTGGTCTCTCCCCTTCCAGAGCAAAGAAGAATGAAGAAAATCAAAGACTCAAGGAAACAGTTAGTGAAAAGGACTAAAGGACTGGTGGACCACATGAACCACAGCCTTCACTAGCCTGAGACCAGACAAACCAGATGGTGCCTGGCTATCACTCCTGAGCACTTTGATCAGGATCACAATAGAAGGTCCTAGGCAGAGAGGGAGAAAAAATGTAGAAAAAAATTCAAAATCATAAAAAAGATCACTTACTGCTCTGATAGACTGGTGTAATCCCTGCGACTATGGCCCTTAAACAACTGTCAATCATGGAACTGAACCCACCCCTCAGGAATCACTTTCCATCCAAACAATAGACAGTCCTATAAAGTGAACAATAACACCCATGAGGAGTGTACTTCTCAGGATAATCAGCCATATGAGACCAAAAGGACAGTATTTGCCCAAAAACAAAGTTCAAAATGTAGGAAGGATCAGGAAAGAAGTACAGACAGGGAACATTAAGTAGAAAGTGGGAAGAGAAGAGAATCAAGTAATGTCACAAAACAAAATGTATACAAATTGTTGAATAGAAAATAATGTACTCTGTAAACTTTCACCCAAAGCACAATAAAAATTAAAAAAAAAAAAAAACCAAAGCACCCTGTATTTCTCATTTGGAATTATCCACTCTTCTTCCCACACATTAAACCACACAACCAGAGCAGACTCAATAATAATAATGATGCTGTAAGAACTATACTTTATGAAGTTATTCTTAGTATCTGCCAGGGATTGTGGTAAGTACTGTACAAAGCATGTCTCTAATTCAACAATCCTATGAAGTAGATGGTTGTTGTCATTTTCATTTTACAGAAAACTGAAGCCCAGAGAGAGTTAAGTATCTGACTTAAAATCCCACATCTAATTAAGCGTAAACACTGAGATTTGAACCCAGGCACTCGGACTCCAGAGCCTGGACTCTAACCACTAGACACTAGACTCTGAATGGGATAGCCATCATAATGGTAACAACAGAAATGCCCTGCCCCCAATACAGTAAAAATTTGCCTTATACACACTATTGCTGTTGTCTCCACAGCACTTCTGTATGGTGGCACAACTATCCATTTTATAGAAGAAGAAACAGGTGGAAAGGTTTGCGAGCTACCCCAGGGGTACAAATGAGAGTAGTCTTAATACTGAGGCAAGAAATGACCACCACTCATGAGGGCCTGTTTGCAATGATGATCAGGCTCTGAGGCCCAGCTGCCTGATGGTGTTGACGGAGGCAAAGACAACTTGGGCCACGGTCTTTAAACAAGAAGTCTGAGAATCACATTGAGTATGGATTAAAGAAATGAATGCCTGAATCCTCTAGCAAAACTAGAGTCCTGAATCTGTGAATCTGCATTTTAAACACTCACTCAGGTGATTGAATCAGCTGCCCCTCACTTTGTTTAGCAGCCTTGGCTGTACATTAGAATCACCTGGGGAATTAAAAAACTCCAGGCCCCACCCCAGACCAATTAAATCAGAATTTCTAGGGATGGGGCGCAGTACTGCACCTTATTAAAATTCTCCAGGTGCAGCCAAATTGAAAAGCATTGCTTTAAACAATTCTCCAAAGGCTTTGCTCTCACAACACTTTAGAGTGGGAGCAGGTACAGACTGTGGCAGTAATCTTTATCATTTTTAATCAATCTGGAAAAATTCAGGCCTTTTGATGTTTTCTGTATGAGATTTTCAAGTTACATTCAGCCAGTCTGGCTGCCCATGCAGCCCAAATGTAGCCAGGTGATTATCCAAACGCTGCCTTCAAGTCAGCTCTGTGAGTGGGATCATGCAGGGTGCTGGCCTTGGAGCGCTGAGCTACGATCCTCCCTGAGGCTCCCTCGACCACATTTCCTCTTTTGGTTACTGCTGTCATCCCGGGAGGCTTCATGCCTACTCTCTGACTCTGCTGAGGCACGGAGCCTGGTAAGCATCTGCTAGGCCAATTTCTGACCCACAGGAAATGGTGGGCGGTACCCAGAGTTCAGGACTCCCAGAGGAGGACTTGGGCAGTTAACCATTAAAGTTCTGTGCTAATAGAAGATGTGGTAGCATGAAAAATACCCACACAGAGGATAATATTGAAAAAAAAAAAAAAAAAATCATTTAGATCTTTGATATATAGTATGTGATTTTTAAAAAAACGTTATTTCTAGTGGGAGCATTTATCTTATTTGCAGGTATACTAGGCTACTATTGAAATTAGTTTGCTAATGTATTTACATGTGTTTACATACATAACATTTTTTATATTTAAAATAAGCAGAAGGAAAAGGAAGGCATCATATTACATTGTTAACAATAGATACTTCTGAGAGGCAAATTCTAATTTTCTAAGTCAAACCTATTGCCATTGACTTGATTCCAACTCATGGTGACCCCATGTGTTACAGAGAAGATTCCATAGGGTTTTTTTTGGCTCAAATCTTTACAGAAGCCAGACCTTTCTTCTGCATTACCACTGTTGTTGTTGTTGTTATGTGCCATCGAGTCGGACCCGACTCATTGCGACCCCTCCTTGGGTTTCTGAGGCAGTATCACTACGGAAGTAGATTGCCCCATCTTCCTTCCGAGGAGTGGCTGGTGGGTTTGAACCGCCAGCCTTCTGGTTAGCAGTCAAGTGCCTTAGCCACTATGGTTCAAATTGCCAACCACTAGGTTAGGAAATGGAAGGAAGGTTGGGCAATCTCCTTCCATGGTGATACTGCCTCGGAAACCCAAGGATGGGTCGCTATGACTCGTAGCACACTCGATGACAGTGTGTTTGGTTTTTGGTTTAGGTTAGTGAAAAACAAAACCAAACTCACTGTTGTTGAGTCGGTTCCAACACATAGTGACCCCTCCTTGGGTTTATGAGGCGCTATCTCTACGGAAGTGGAGTCCCAGTCTTTCTTCTGAGGAGTGGCTGGTAGGTTTGAACCCCCAGCCTTCTGGCCAGCAGTCAAATGCCTTAAGCATTACACTACCAGAGCTTCCACTAGTAGCCGAGTGCAAATTGGTTTGCGCTACCCAGAGCCCTTGAGGGGCAAACTGTTGTTGTTGTTGTTATGTGCCGTCGAGTCAGCCCTGACTCATAGCGACCCCTCCTTGGGTTTCCGAGGCAGTATCACTACGGAAGTAGGATTGCCCAACCTTCCTTCCGAGGAGTGGCTGGTGGGTTTGAACGGCCAGCCTTCTGGTTAGCAGTCAAGTGCCTTAGCCACTATGCTACCAGAGCTCCCGAGGGGCAAACTAGGGGATTGCTAATTGCTTCTTATTTTATATCATTGTTTTAAAAAGGTGGAATTATGGATGATCTTAACTTACTTTTCCATGGAATAATACATATTTTTCAAATAATTATGTCTATTTGTTCACTTTGATTTATTTAAGTAACACTTACTAAACCCTATTGTAAGCCAAACACTATGTCAAATATAAGTGATATGGAAATGGATAAAGCTAGTTTGTATCCCAGAGAGATGAAACCTTCTCCTCAACAGACACTTTGCCTTGCTATCAGGGACTAAAATCCAGTTTAGTTAAATATAACTAAGTCATAAGTCAACTGTGAGGCAGGATCTCTCCTCCTAAGACACAACCAGGAACCCTTGCTCCAGAGACTGCCTACTTTCCCTTCTGGGAAGCAGTTCCTAATAGTATCATTCTCTACACAAGTGCCAAGACCACCCCTGAGCAAAGAGACTAGGAAATCGATTCTTGACTGATCTACCAAGCTACCTGTACAACGAATGGTGCTGGCCTGAAGACAGGGTCCCCTTCCTGCAGAGAGAGAGAGAGAGAGAGAGAGAGAAGAGAGGGTGGAAAGTGGGCCCAGCATGCCTGAAATGAACCCTGCAGGGCACATGTAAGAGGGAATTCTAGTAATACCACCCTCTTGGCTGAGCTCAAAGCTCGGCTAAAAACCGTCAACAAAGCCAAGACACCCATGAGGATCTCTTGGGCCCTGAGATCATTTGAAGCTATTAAACATAAACAGCTGTGTTGATTTCCACCAACCCCCCCCCCCAACCCAGGCAAATAAAACCTCAGCTTGATGGATGGAAAAGAGTAAAATAGTACAAGGATTCTCTTTTATATTTTAACTTAGATATCATTTTATGAACAGTAGGACAAGACACTATTTTTTTTTTTTTTTTAATTGCCTGGCAACTTTCTTGAAGCTCTATGTTGTGCAAGGAATTTTAGACATTCACTGTCCAAAGATAAATATATCAGGATTTTTCTCCCCAAAGCAGTCTGGCAATGCCTCAAATATGAACTGAACAAAGTTAGTCTCCTTAACCTGCACTAAAGACTGCCAAACATTGCCACCCTGCCTTCATTGTCTCCACAAAGACCATCTCTTCAAACTCCTGAGATGTTGAATGAACTCTCATTTAGAGTGGTGTTTTGGTTACCTAGTGCCACTCTGACAGAAACATACAACAAATGGGATGCTTGAACAAACAGGAGTTTATTCTCTTACAGTTTGGAGTTTTTAAGTCTGAGTTCAAGAGTGCCAGGCTCTAGGAGCTGGGTAAAAGCCCTCAACCTTGGGCTTCAGCTCTGCCTCCTGCTCCCAGCCCACTGAAGCTAGAGGATTTTCTTCACTCAGACAGCTGCTGTCTGTTGAGACTGCCCAAGGTTGACAAGTAAAAAGGCACAGTTAATTCAAGTCTACTGAAAGTCCCAAAGTCAGCAGAGCATGCCAGGCTGCTGAACAACGACATAGCTACATACAGAGTTCAAGCATGCCATAAGCTAGAGACCATGCCCAAAGCTGCTTTTTATATACAGGAAGCAGACCACATCCCGAAGGCAACTACTCTGCTGCTCCCAGTAGATTCTACCATGGAGTTGATTACCAGTCTCATCATGGGGAGTAACTACCACCAGCTGCCCAGCCACTCAACCAGGCCCAGCCAAGTTGACATACAAACTTAACTACCACAAGTGGTTTGCTCACTAGGGTTTTATCCTTTCCAGAGGAAAGGAGGGGCTTGAAGGGTTGGGTTTGGGGATGGAGAATCCAGTCTTCAAAGGCATCTGGCCTGCAAGGCTGACTTCCTGCCAAGTTATCAAAGACAGGCTTCGAGAATCCCCTCCCATGACAATTTTAGCTCTTTCTTTGTCTTTGATCTTTATTCTTGACTTTCAATACTGTCTAGGTTTCCACAACTCCAATTTTTCTGTTTTCACTATAGTAAAAACTTTGGCCGTACACACTTATAACAACTCTTTGTTTCCAGGGTCAGAATGGAGTGAAGAAGAGGGAGTGGTTCACTGCAGTCAAGCCTCACCAATCTAATGGATTGATTGAGCAAGGTTCATTTCACTTCTCTGAACCTCAGTTTCTTCATCAGTAAAATGAGAATGTTGATAACAATTTCACATAGTTGCTGCAAGAATTTGAGATAATTCTTTGTTTCCAAACAAAGGGATTGGTATGAGCCCAGAACCTTACAGATGCAACAAACCAAACCCATTGAGTAGAACTGCCCCATAGGTTTTCCAAGGCTCTAAATCTTTATGGAAGCAGGGTGCCACATCTTTCTCCCATGGAGAGGCTGGTATGTGAACTGCCAACCTTTTGGTCCACAGCCAAACAATTCAACCACTGCAACACTGGGCTCCTTTGTGGATGCTATATTTGTTCATTAATTCAAATAATGTTTTAGGAGTACCAAATACAAGACAGCATGCTAATCACTGACTGTATCATCTTAGCAAGGACCAATGTTCTTTGCTCTTCTGATGGAGCATACAATGTAATCAGGGAAATGGACAATAATTACATAATCACATCAGTGAATATATGATTACTAAATGATTCTTACTATGTAAGCAAGGTAAAAAAAAAAAAAAAGAAAACTTGGATCCCTTTAGACTGTCAAGACAGCGAAGGCTTCTCTGGAGAAGTGATGTTGGGGTGAGGTCTGAAAAGCCAAGGTGAGAATGGGGCTTTCATTGCTCACTGCCAGGGTGCTTGGTGTGGAGGGTTCGGCAGAGAGGGGCAAAGAGCTGAGTCTCTGTCCTGCATTTGCCCTGCCTGCCCATATGGGGTAAGAGATAATTTTGGGGTCTCAGTTGCTCTTGTGGAAGCCCCTTAGTGAAGTGGAAAGAGTTGCATAGATGTGCACAGACAGGGTTCTGCCACTCAACTGGTTGTGTGATTGTGGCTTAGTCACTTAATGTTTCTGAGCCTGTTTCCTCACCTATAAAAAGTTACTAATAAGACCCACCTCCTGGGATTTTTGGAGAAGATTAATAAGAAAGCAATAAAGTAGGATATAGTGGTTAAGAAGAGAATGACTGGACTTTAATGGCACGAGTGTGAGCTCTAGCTCTGCTACTTACTAGCACTGTAATCTTGGGCAAGTTATTTAACCTCCCTATGCCTCAGGGTCCACCACTTGTCTGTCAGTTGGTCCTGCTGTACTGGGTTGCGAGTTGCTGTGAGTCTAGAGGCTATGCCACTGGTATTTCAAATACCAACAGGGTTACCATGGTAGACATGTTTCGTTGGAGCTTTCAGACTAAGAAAGACTTGGCAGAAGGAACAGGCCATCCACTTCTCAAAGAATTGGCCATTGAAAACCTTATGAATAGCAGTGAAACAATGTCTGCTATATTACTGGAAAACTTTATGAATAGCCCTGAAACATTGTCTGATATAGTGCCATAAGATGAGACCCGCAGGTCGTAAGGCACTCAAAATATGATTGAGGAAGAGCTGCCTCCTCAGAGTTGACCATAATGACATGAATGGAGTAAAGTTTTCAAGACCTCTGTTTGCTGATGTGGCATGACTCAAAATGGGAAGAAATAACTGCAAACATCCATTCATAATTGAAACATGGATGTACAAAGTATGAATGTATGAAAACTGGAAGTTGTCAAAAATGAAATGGAATGGATAAAGATCAGTATCTTAGGCATTAGTGAGCTGAAATGGACTGATTTTGGCAATTTTGAATTTAGACAATCATATGATTTACTTATGCCGAGAATGACAAATTGAAGAAGAAAGGCATGGCGTTCATCATCACAAAGAATGTTTTGAGATCTATCCTGAAGTACAATGCTGTTGGTGATAGGATAATATCCATATACCTACAAGGAAGACTCATTAATATGACTATTATTCAAATTTAAGCACCAACCACCAAAGTCAAAGATGAGGAAATTGAAGATTCTTACCAACTTCTGCAGTCTGAAATTGATCAAACATGAAATCAAGATGTACTGATTATTACTGGTGATTGGAATGCCAAAGTTGGAAATAAAGAATCAGTAGTTGGAAAATATGGCCTTGGTGATAGAAATGACTCTGAAAATCGCATGATAGAATTTTGCAAGACCAATGACTTATTCATTGCGAATAACTTTTTTCAACAACATAAACAGTGGGAAAGGAACTGTAGGCTGAATGCTTACTATATTCCAGGAAATAGATAATGATAGCAGTAACTATGTGTCAATCATTGATTTAGTGGCTTTATATATATTAATTCATTTAATTCTTTGGTAACCCAATAAGAGAAGTACTATTACAAGCCCATTTTACAAATGAGAACCTTGGGGCACAGAAGGGTTAAATAACTTGTCCAAGATCATAATGCTAGTAAGTTGCAGAGCTGGAGCTCACACTTTGCAGTATCCTGAGGTCTGGGATCTCTAACTCCAGAACTGAGGTCTCTGGAATGGACCGGGCAGGGAAAAGCAGCTAGAGAGAAGGTGCAGGGACCTGTCCCTAAACATTTTCCTTGGTTCTGCAGGCAGGAAGAGGCACAGAAGAGGTTTTGCCTCTCTCATGTCAGCTCATCCCACATCTGCCCACTTCTCACCTGGCCTGGGTTAGCAGAAGCCTGAACACCCCTGCCTACATCAGAGACATGTCTGCTTTCTCCAAGGAGACACCCATTCAGAGTGCAGCACTTACTCTCCTGCCATGGAGTGCCCTCCTCCATTGGCACTCGCAATTGCTGCTTTTATCCCAAAGGCATGAGACCCAGGGAGATGCCTCTTCTTGGGAGCTTTGCTTTCTGGCCCCTCCTCTCTGTGCTAGTGTCTTACTGACTCTTCCACATCCACAATTAAAACAAGTAAACAGGATCAACCCAGGCACCATGGTAACCCAGGCACAGTAAGCCACTGTGGCAGGGGTTGAGTGGGAATAAAACAGCTATGTGCCCGGGGCTTGATATCGTTTCATATTTTTAAATAGGGTTGAAAATAGTATTTCCCTCTTTCAACAGATGAAGAAACGGAGGCTCTCAGATAGGTAAAGAGGGAATTTGCTCAGTGTACGGGAGTTCGTGTATACAAATGTGTGCCATCAAGTTAATTCTGACTCCTAGCAACCCTATAGGACATAGTAGAACTGTCCCATAGGGTTTCCAAGGCTGTAATTTTATGGAGGGAGCTCTGGTAGCATAGTGCCTAAGGTACTTGACTGCTAACCAGAAGGCTGGTGGTTCAAACCCACCAGCGACTCCTCAGAAGGAAGGTTGGGCAATCTACTTCCCTAGAGATACCACCTCAGAAACCCAAGTAGGGGTCACTCTGAGTCGGGTCCTGCTCGAGGACAAATAACAGCAACTAACAATCTTTATGGAAGTAGACTGCCACATCTTTTCCTGTGGAGCAGCTGGTTGTTTCCAATCACCAACCTTTAACCACTGCATCACTCCTTGGTATAGAAATAGACTTCTAAACATCTAGAATCTTCTGTGTTGCTCCCCTGCTCCTTCCTGTCCTTAGCCCTACACACACACACACACACACACACAGTCCTCATGTAGCTTGCATCTGTCAGGAAGTCATGCCAACAGAGGTGTTGAAATCCATGGAGAGTCATGATTTGGCACCTGTGGAGTATTTTTCAGCACTTTGCAATGACAGCTTATTCGTCCACACAACCCTTCCAGAAAGGCTGTGTCCATGCCATAATGTTGGGAGGAAATTAGAGTAAAGGCTGTGAGTAGTTGTAGCCAAGCTGCAGTTGAACTTTTCACCCCTCTGCTATTCAAATTCCAGGTGACCTTGGGAAAGTCACTCCCTTCTTTTGAGCTTCAGTGTCCTCATCTACAAAACAATACGGTTGTTTAACCCGAGCTTAGTATATGGTAATGTGGTTAACAAGCATCAGAATAGCTACCTTACACTGAGGGCAGTAGGCACATTTATGAGGTGCCTTATGAATAATATCTCCAATACTTAAACCGTACATTAGGAATGGCCACACTATTCTACAGATAAGAAGACTGAGTTCAGATAGGTCAAGGGACTTGCCCACAATAGTAGGTAGTAGAGCTGAGGTTCAAACCCAGGATCTCTGGGCAATGCTCACTTGTTTACTGGCTGTGAGAAGGTAGTCTGTCTTCTGGGTTAGATAAGGGTGGTTTGTGGGCAGGGACATGGGTTTTCAGCTCCTTTGTGACTGCCCCTCAACACTCAGCCCTGTGCTCAGTGATGAGGGGACACTGGGCAATAGTGGGAGGAAGGTTCTGGTGGGTATAGGTGCTGGGTGGACAGCACAGCTTCCAGAGAAGGAAGTTCCAGAGCCAGCTTCTCCAGGCCTGACCCTAGGTGTATCGATGATGTGTGGAGACCAGAATTCAGTGGGGAAAAGGAGCAGGAGGCCCTTCTCATATTCCTCCCCATTTGGCATCAAGCTCCTGTCAGGGCCAATTGCCATCACAGAGCTTCTGCACCTCAGCACTCTCTCCCAGAGACACTGACCTACTTTTGTTGTACAGAAACGTATCCAGAGCCCCTGGCTAATGCCTTCTTACTCTAGTTGTTACAGGTGGGAGTTATTCCTATCAGGTACCGAATAACTTCTAGTCTGGGTTCCGAAGGCCCTTCCTCTCTAGCTTCCTCTCTCAACTTTTGTTTTGTCACGTGCTCCAGGCATTTCCAGACATGCCACACTTTCTCATATTTCCACACATGAAGGGGCAGGACAGTGCAGCGGTAATGGCAAGCCTTCTGAAGGCAGACCTCCTGTGGTCCTATTCTGTTTCTTCCACTTGTTAGATGCCGTCCTGTCAGTTTCCACTCATAGTGACCCTGTTGTGCAACAGAATGAAACACTGCCTGGTCCTGTGCCATCCTCACATCATTGCTAGGCCTGAGCCCATTGTCTCAGCCACTGTGTCAATCCATCTCATTGAGGGTCTTCCTCTTTTTGCTGACCCTCTACTTTACTTTTTTTCTACTTGCTAGCTGTGTAACCTTGAGCAAGTTACTCCAACAATCTGTGCCTCAGTTTCCTCATCGTTAAAATGGGTACAATTGTAGTGTCTATCACAAATGTTCATTGTCAGGATTAAAGAAGAAAATATATGTAGAGAGTGCCTTTTAAAAGCTCCCCAGGTGATTCTACTGTAGAGCCAGGGTTTGGGAGCTTTATAGCAAACTGATCTCCAAGAGGGTAGAGAAAGATTCTTATATTTAGCTACCTAAATATTTAGCTACCACAGTGCCTGGCACAAAACTGATATTCTAGAAATGGTTTTTGATTGACATTTCTCCAAAGAAGATATACAAATTAACAGTGCTAGTGTTTGTTGCTATTGAGTCGATTCTGACTCATGGTGACTCCATATGTGCAGAGTAGGACTGCTCCATAGGGTTTCCAAGGCTGTGACCTTTCAAAAGCAGATTGGGAGGCCTGTTTTCTGGGTGGGTTTGAACCTTTAACGTTTCTGCTTGTAACCCAGTGTTTAACCATTTGATTTTTGAAATGAATAGGTGATTCTATTTATTTGGAAGATTAATGTATCAATAATCCTTTCCCCCAAACCAGACATCCTGTTACAACCAAGAAGTGATTTCAATGTAAAACCAGCAAACTATGAGCCTGCTCATCAAGAGACGACCAGGTTGAGAACTCCACTATGAAATCCCTGTAATAGTACAGACAGATTAGAATTTTTGGGAGATGAATATGTGTCCTAACCTGAGTTCCATATTAATTGTTCAATTTAAACATTGCCTTACTCTGCTACTTGTAGCCATAATCATATAAGAATCTTGTCCCTGCGACCACATTCCTAAGATCATAAAACCAAGACAGGAACAGCTCACAGGACGGGGCAATTGCATTCCTTAGATCATGAGACTAAGGACAAGACACTGCAAAAGAAATAATGCAAATATAAATTTACTACTTAAATGCCCTTTCCTAATAACAGGCCATTCTTGAGATGTCTTGCAGCTCACTATCTGTGGCCAGTGTTAACCAGTTTTGGAGCCTGTGCACTTCTGCCCCTCCTTTGCCACCTGATGAACTAAGATGGCCAATCCAAGATGAGACCAAGACTCAAACCAAGGGCAAAAAACAGACTGCGTGTAGCCTGAAGGAAGCAGAGGAACTTATCACCATCTTGTTCTGCTTCCTGACCTTTGCAAAAAGGGTCAGGATTTTATGAATACCTTCCTGCACAAGGTCTTGTGAAATCAAACCAGGGCTTTAAAAAACTACTATAAAAACCCCTAGCCTGTAAGGCTCGGGGAGACACACATGGTGTTGCCTTTGGCTCTGTGTGTCTCCACCTTGCAAGGTTACTATCCTCTTATTATATTTCTAAGCTACAGCTGACTTTCTGGTCATTATTTAGAACCCAGGCTGCAACAATGCCGAGCTGAATTCAACCCTGTCTATGTAAATAAAGTCGAAGTTGAAAACTGACTTCTGGACAAACTAGGAAAAAGTAGACTAGATGAGACCCATGCAACACACAAAAGAGAAGGAAGCTTCAACAGCAAAGACAGACTTGGGGGGTCAGTCAATATTTGGTTGCTTACTCTAAGATTTCTTGGTTGGTTTAAATAGGCTTCCAAATATCAGAGACCATGCCAGGTTCAGACTTAAAATGGTCAAATCCATTTCCTGAATCCTTACACCTAATTTTAAATGGAAACACTGGGTGGTGTTTCTGACCAGCTGTACTGCAAGACATAAGTTATTCTTGGCACATGACCTGGGTGCCAAATGGCATTGAACCATCATTCCAGGTCAACGCCCTGCTGAGAATTTGCATTTCCACCACAGGTAAACTGAATTAGAATCTACAATTTAACAAGATGCCCAGATGATGCTTAAAGATCCCCAGGTGATTTTTATGTAAACATCAAAATATGAAAACATAGATTCTGATTCGGTATGTCTGGGGTGGAAATGCAAATTCTCAGCAGGGGGGCCAACCAGAATGAATTGGTTCAAAGCTCTAGTGGCAGATGTCTTACGTGACTGATGTTCAATTAGGCTGCTGAGATCTAGGACAGCATTTCTATGTATGGTGGAAAGGTCAAGGTGGGTGAGTGTATGACCCAGCATCTCAGTATCACTTAGCAGTTTGCTTCTTCTCCTGTGCTATTCTGTCCAAAAGTGAAGATCTATTAGCATATGGAGTATAATGGCATTCAATGAAGAGGGCCAGGGTGCTAGCTTTGCATTAGTCAAGATCAATGAAAAAAAAAGTAGGCCAGCCAGTGTTCTTTAACAGAGCTCAAATGCTAACCCACAAAAGACAAAATCCTTCAAAATACATGACAATACAGTAAGGGCACATTTCTCCAGCCTGTACACTGCACCCAGTCAAGATTATAGCAGCTGGGCTGTATTAAAATCATACAATGATCTGAAGGTGTGACAATAAACAATGTCAGGAAAATGAATACCTAGAAAGAAAGACTAGCAACAAGCATTTCTCAAATGCCCAGTCTGTGTTAGGCACTCTACAGATAACATCTCATTTAATCACTGCAGACTGAAGAGTCCCTTGGTGGCAGAAATGGTTAAGCGTTTGGCTGCTAATCAAATGATTGGGGGTTCAAGTCCACCCAGAGGAGCCTCAGAAGATGGACTGTTGATCTGCTTTTGGAAGATGACAGCCAGGAAAATCCTGTGGAGTGCAGTCCTACTCTACAACACACGGCATCACCACGAGACTGAATTGACTAGAAGGCAACTGCTTAGGTTAAGATTAATTTGTTTACGTTCAAAGTTAACTCCTTGATATTCTCAATAATCTTTTCATATTGTCCTCCTGTTTTCCTCAGAATAACCTGGAAGTCCAGCTTGCAAACGTTCTACCTACAATGAAGACGCTTTTTTTTTTTTTTTTTTAATTTTATACCCTCAAGCTTACAGTTTGGGAAAAGAAAAACAATAATCAAATAAATCACCCAAGTGAATGTGAAATCACGATACCCTAAGGGCATATTGGCTATGCTCCATCAGGGAGATCAGGGAAGGCTTCCCTGAGGAATTAGACTAATTTTTGTAGGAGTGTCCACTTTATTTTTATTTATTTAATTAAATTTTTATTGTG
>NW_006921601.1:18945793-18950968 GCF_000298275.1 Orycteropus afer afer | reverse complement strand
GGGTTTGAACCTCCAGCCTTCTGGTTAGCAGTCAAGTGCCTTAGGCACTATGCTACCAGAGCTCCTTTCATAATAGTAGTCTCATACAATATTTGATTGACTAATTTCACTCAGCATAATGGCCTCTAATGCTAACATCTCCATGCTATGAGATGTTCTAAGATTCATCATTGTTTTTTAATGTGGCATAGTATTCCATTGTGTGTATGTACAATAGTTTGTTGACCCATTCCTATGTTGATGGGCATTGAGGTTGTCTTTTTACTATTGTGAAAAATGCTGCAATGAATATGCGTATGCATAGATCTGTTCATGCCACAGCTCTTATTTATCTGAGATATATTTCTAGTAGTGGGGTTTGTTGAAGACATCTTTTTAAAGAAAACCACAGCCTGTCCTGGTAGAGTCTCCATTCAGTGTCCTCTCTCCCTTAACTGTCCTTCAATAAATAGAACAGTGTTGAGTTCAAATGTTTCCCCACTCCCTGGGCTGGGAACTGATACACTTGTTATTTAACCAGAAAACCATATGAACTTGGGCCCCACCTAAAATGGAGAAAGGGCAGAGGTGTGGGTGGGGGAGAGAAATCAGTATTTGTCAAATGGAAAAGGACTAGATCATAAATAGGAAAAACGTTTTCAATTTCACTCACTGGCAATGTTTTGTAAATACCCTTTTGTTTTATTTTCCCCAAAAAATGACTTTGGTGGCCTCTAAAGCAGGCTGTTGTGAACTGACTCTTTGAAGGGCCATGGTGTATTTATGGTACATTTTAGATTCTAACAGTGAACAAATGAATGCCTTGTTCATGTCAGCCTGGCACTCCTGGCTGACAGAGACATAAAAAGGGCATGGAAAATTATTGTTTATATTTCCCCTAGCTACCATTGCTCCAACTTCATGATAATGGGGCAAGTTTACGTTACAAACAATCCATCTGCTATCTCTCCCAAAACACAGCCCCAGCCTTCCCATCACAAGGGGACTCTTGCAGTAGGTGAGAGTCATATGCAGTCATGGCTTCAAACACAGGGGAAACTCAGAGCCCAGGCAGAGAGTAGCTGGTAGTAGATAAGTGAAATAGAGAAAATGAATCTAAAAATATAGGAGGATGGGGATGGGCATCAAATGCCCCATTCAGTTGGCAGGTTCCAGCCATGGGTAGGAGCCCTGGTGGTACAGTGGTTAAGTGCTCAGCTGCTAACCAAAAAGTTGGTGGTTCAAAACCACTAGCTGTTCTGTAGGAGAAATATGTGGCAATCTGTTTTCATGAAGATTTCCACAGCCATCTAGTTGATGCAGACTCATACCAACACTATAGAACAGAGTAGAACTGCCCCATAGGGTTTCCAAAGCTGTAAATCTTTATGGAAGCAGATGGTCTCATCTTTCTCCTGCAGAGCAGCTGGTGGGTTTGAATCACTGGTCTTTTGGTTAGTAGCTGAATGTTTTAACCACTACATCACCAGAGCTCCTTACAGCCTTGGAAATCATACAGGGCAGTTCTACTCTATTCTACAAGGTCACTATGAGTTGGAATTAACTCAGTGCCAACTGGAACAATGGGTAACAGGGAACTATTGAGCTGGCAGAAATGGTCTTGGTCAGATCCCCTGCTGAGCCTGGACAGGCAGCAAAACTTGTCCCGACTAAGGGGTGCAGCCCTCTGTTTACAAGCCTTGGCTGCCTGGGTTTGGAACACATTAAGTGTATAAGAGCACACAGAATGCTTACCACCACCAATATGATTTTTGTTATTTATGTATTATTTGTTTGTTTATTGTGCATCCCTGTTCCACCTCTCACCACATGTACACATACACACACTAGAATATGAACTCCATGAAGGCAGGGACTTTTTTCTTTGTTCCTTGCTGAATGAATCTCCAGAGCCTACCACAATGCTTGGCACACAGTAAGTATTTAATAAATACCGGTTGATTGAATGAACGAAATGTAATTGCCTATATTGTCAATGTGCAAAATAATGCCTGCAGAGATAATGATGCTAAAGCATTAGACAAGATTTGATTTGCTCATTGTAGTCTACTCACTAAGGCAGCAAACACAATCCAAGTTTAGAAGGATTTGAAACAATAAGGAGGGAGACAAGGAAAGGTTCCTGCTTTACCAAAAAGTACCATTGTCAGAACATCCCTATAAATGTGGATGTTTTGTCTATAGAACACAGCATATTCAGATGTTTCCAGATATTCATATATTTAGCATTAGGTAGTAACAAGTTCTCAGACAGAAGAAGCAAAAGCAACCTTTGGTGGAGGAGCCAAATGACCCTACTTCTCAGATATGGGTTTCCAGGGGGTATGTGAGGACAGAAAGGCCTGGTGAGTCACTTGCAGGTCGCAGGTTGGGGAAGAAGTTGTGGCTAATATTTTGGTTTAGACAAGACTCACAACTCCCCAGGGTGAGGCCCTGTGCAGGTGTGGGGATCTCCCCCAGTGAGTTTGTGTGTATTGCAGAAGCTATTGGATAGAACCCACTGATGTCTCTGGCAGGAGAACAGCCACACTCCAAGTCACAGAGGGCCCACAGATGTCAACCTGGCACTCTGCCATGGAATCATGGCCTGTTTCTCTTGTGGTCACTGCTGGTCCCATGCAAAACTCTTCAAACCACCAGACCAGACAGAGGCAGGACCAGAACAACGTGGAAAGAATTCTCAGCCCCTCTCTAATTGAAGGCAGAGTGCACAAACCTTCAGTGCATTTAATTAGTCCCAGGTATGTTTGACCCCGTAACCAGCAAGAGAGGGTTTTTGTGTGTATGCCCAGAGAAACCCAGGGCTACCCAGCAAGGAATCAAGAGAGGAAAGTTTTGACTTTGTCTTCTGTTTTCAATTGAATTATGTCCCCCAAAATATATATTGTAAGTCCTAACCCCTATATCTGTGGAAAAGGAGCTCTGGTGGTATAGTGGGGAAAGCATTTGGCTGCTACCCAAAAGGTTGGTGGTTTGAAACCACCAGCCACTCCATGGGAGAAAGATGTGACAGTCTGCCTCCATAAAGATTTACAGACTTGGAAACTCTATGGGAGCAGTTCTATTCTGTCCTGTAGGGTCATTATGAGTCCGAATTGATGGCAGGCGGTTTGGTTTTATATTTGTGGAAGGAGCCCTGGTGTTGTGGTGGTTAAGTGCTCAGCTGCTAACTGAAAGTTTGGCAGTCTACAGCCTTGGGAACCCTATGAGGCAATTACTCTATCCTATAAGGAGCTCTCGTGGCATAGTGCCCACGGCATTTGACTGCTAACCAAAAGGTTGGTGGTGCAAACCCACCAGGTGCTCTGCAGCAGGAAGAAGAGACAATCTACTTCTGTAAAAATTTACTGCTTTAGAAACAGTGGGGGTCACTATGAGTCAGAATCAACTCCATGGCAGTGGGTTTGTTTTTTGGTGTAAGGTTGCTATGAGTCAGAATTGACTTGATGGCACTGAGGTATACCTGTGAGCCCTGGTGGTACAATCATTAAATGTTCATCCGTTAACTGAAAGGTTGGTGGCAGTTAGAACTGACCAGCAGCTCCTAGGGAGAAGAGACCTAGTGATCTGTTCCCATAAAGATTATAGCCAACGAAAACCTATGGGGCAGCTGTACTCTGTCATATAGGGTCATGGAATGGACTCCAAGGCACACAACAACATAACCTATGTATCTAATCCCATTTAGAATAAGGTTTTCTTTGTTATGTTAATGGACCCATATCAGTGTAGGGTGTGTTTAAGCCGATCACCTTTGAGGTATAAAACCAAAATCAAACTCACTGCCGTTATATCAGATCTGACTCATAGGGACCCCTCCAAACCTGAGGTGGTATCACTATGGAAGTAGATAGCCCAATCTTCCTTCTGAGGAGTGGCTGGTGGGTTTGAACCACCAGCCTTCTGGTTAGCAGTCAAATGCCTTAGGCACTATGTCACCAGAGCTCCTCTTTTGAGGTATAAAAGGAGTTTATAAGGCACAGAAGCAGGGACAAAGGGGGAAGACAGATGTCAAATGAAGACCATCAAGGAGTGGAGGACCAGAAGCTGAAAGAGAGATCTTCCCCAGAGCAGACAGAGAGGCTTCTTCTAGAGCTGGCATCCAGAATCCGGGCTTCTAGCCTCCTAAACTGTGAGAAAATTAATTTCTATTTGTTAAAGCCATCCACTTGTGGTATTCTCCTATAGCAGCACTAAGAAACCAAGGCATCTTCCTTGTTTCTACCCAGGCTATTGCATCCACTAAACACTGGGGCTGGGTGGATTGGGGGCTGCTGCTCCTCAGGGCCTGGGGTTGGAGCAGGCATTCCTCACCACTGAGTAGGGTGGACATCAAAGTATTAAAATAGATATAAGTGAATCAAGTCAATGCACAAGGCCAGACTCCAGGTTCCTTCCACATCCTTCCTTGATGCTCATGATAGTCAATACCATGCATTTGGCAACTGTGACAATTTCTCTATTTCAGGTCAGCACTCACATTATAAAAGTCTCATGGGAAAGATACTCTGTCCAGTTGCTACACTGACATCCACACCCACTCCACACATTCTGGCAAAGCTGATGCCTGTGGATGATGAAGGCTAGGTTATCTGAATTATTTTAAATAATCTGAAAAGAGTTTATATTAAGATATTAAAATAATGTGAAAATAAGACATTTTTCAGGATCTGTTCCTTCTCTCATGCATGAATTTTCTCAAAAAAAAAATAACTGCTTGTGTGGTCATCACAGCAATGCCACCAAAGTGGACTTGGCCTGGCCTTGCTTTCTACTCAGCCAGGCTGCCCTATTCTTGCTAGCCATCCTCATCCCCTCATAATGCTCACAAATTTTACCCTGGACCGGGTACTGCACTCCACCTTGCACACTTCTTCCCAAACTTCTCCTCATATTCCTGGGTCCAAGTATCTTGCCTCATCTTCTGATGATGTCTGTGTACTTATCCCTTGGATGTCACACATTACTTTGACTTTGGCATGCTGACCTCCCTGACTATAATTTGCATTGCCTCCTCTGACCATACTCATCTCTAGCTGCTGCAGGGACTGGCTCAGCCTGGCCTCCAGGACCCAGCACTGGCCTCCTATGCTATCTTGCTAGTTTCTCAAAGCTAGAGTAACCATATTATTTTTCATCCAAATTAAGCTCTTTTGGCAGTGGGAAGGGATGCTA
>NW_006921601.1:18944664-18945117 GCF_000298275.1 Orycteropus afer afer | reverse complement strand
ACAATATATGCTGTTCACTTCTTTATTCCATCACCCATCTGGTAGCTTGCATGTTGCTCTGATGCTGGAAGCAATGCCACTGGTATTTCATATACCAGCAGGGACACCCACAATGGACAGGTTTTAGTGGGTCTAAGACAAACTAGGAAGAAAGGCCTAGTAATCTACTTCCAAAAATTAGCCAATGAAAACCCAATGGATCACAATAGAATATTGCTTGATACAGTGTGGAAAGATAAGCTCCCACAGTCGGAAGGCACTACAATAGCTGCAACAATGATCTGAAACAGGCTGATGATCAGGAAGATGGCACGGGACCCAACAACGTTTTGTTCAGTTGCATGTGTGGTTGGAGCCAACTCAATAACTGACAACAACTCCTTTACTCAATGTCACTCAGACTTGTTTACAAAAGTACCCCTAATGACCATATAGTCACAGGGGACATCAAGC
>NW_006921601.1:18940585-18943271 GCF_000298275.1 Orycteropus afer afer | reverse complement strand
ACTTGACGGCACATAACAACAACAACAACAACAAGCCTCCTCCAAGACCCTTATGGGGTTCCATGATCATGTATTACAAGGCCCTAGATGGGATCCTTTGAGCTTGACAGTGGGCCAGCGTTAGGGGAGACACTTTCCAAATGAGACCATTTTTTGTCGATCTTATCCCTCTTTCATCTCATTCCATGCTTCCTGAAGAAACCAGAAGGCAAGACCCCTAGCAGGCATACCTGGAGTGCTGTGGTCTGGAAGGAGGATGAGGGCTGAAGAATGGAGCCTCTAGGTTGGATTGCCTAGACTCAGCTAAGCACGGCCACCACAGTGAGGCCTGATCTAACTCTGCAGGTAGAGTAAAGGAGTCATTCTCTGTGCTCTATAGTCTCGCTGTACTTCCCTCTCACCTAGCAGAGTCCTGTACCTCTCATACAACACACACACACATACACACACTCAGTCACACTTACACAATCACATACACATGATGGACTGTGACAAAGCTGTCTGTTCCAAGAACACCAAGCCACTCTTCCTTCTCCTCTGGAACCAGCAGCCATTAGCCATGTCAGAGAGTTTGGTATAGCTTATGTTGTATTCCTCCCCTCCTCCACCTCCCTTCTGCAGACTATAATTTCCCTGGAGATGAAAGGATAATTTGAAAATTAACTTCTTATTTCAGCCTTTCTCCATAGCTCCAGGGAATATCCTCAGATCAAAACTCACAGGGCCTGGGAGGGAATGATTAGGAGAGCGACTGCTGGTGATGTTCTATGTCTTGACTTGGGTGGTGGTTACACGGGTGTGCTCACTTTGAGATAATGCATTCATCTGTATGTGTATAATGTGTGCTCTTTTCTGAATGTGTAATACTTGAACAAAAATTTAAATTAAACCCAAGCTCAGGACCTGGGTATAGCTGGGAGGGAAGACAGTAACCTGCAGATCTGCTATCTGGATAAGGAATCTTGCTAGCTCTTTCCTGGCTCTCACATGTTAACGTGGCTGAGAATCAATCTCTGGGGCTGATGGTGCTGCCAAGGTTTCTGAAGATCCTGGGCTGAAGGCCTGCACTGTCTTCCTGCTTCCAGAGAGAAAGCTGTTTTGAGAGCATTTTCATCTTAGATCTCGAGCTGCCCCTTCTAAAGCGCTGGGCATAGTCAAAATCCTAGGACAACAGAATCAGGGAACAACAGAGAAGGAAGGGTAAGAGTTTAGTGTCTGGGGTCAAACAAACCTATGTTCAAACCCTGGGTCTGCCGTTTTTTAACCATGTGACCTTGGGAAAGTTATATAAAGTTAATAATCTTCAGTTTCCCCATCTGTAAAATGGGGCTAATAATAGTGTTTACCCCATATAGCTGCTGTGGGAATTCCCTGTACTGCATATAAAGAATTTAGTCCAAGGCCTGGTAAACAATAAACCAAAAAAAAAAAACAAAAATTGTTGTCAAGTAGATTTCAATTCATAGTAACCCTATGGGACAGAGTAGAACTGCCCCCAGAGAGTTTCCCCAGCTATAAATCTTTTTGAAATTAGACTGCCACATCTTTTTCCTGTAGTGCAGCTGGTAGGTCCAAAAAGCTGGCCTCTCGGTTAATAGCCAAGAGATTTAACCACTGTGCCACTAGGGCTCCTTCTGGCAAACAATAAGTACCCACTAAAGGCTGAATGTTATAACTGTGCCCAACCCCCTCACTTTATGTCAGAAAACAGACTCACTGAGCCCAGATGTGACAATGACAAGGACCATCAGTCAGGTCTTCTGGAGCCCTGGTAGCATAGTGCCTAAGGCGCTTGACTGCTAACCAGAAGGCTGGCAGTTCAAACCCACCAACCACTCCTCAGAAGGAAGGTTGGGCAATCTATTTCCATAGTGATACCACCTCAGAAACCCAAGGAGGGGTAGCTATGAGTCGGGTCGGACTTGATGGCACATAACAACAACAACCAGGCTCAAGGGGGTATGTCTGAGTGCTGCTCCTCTTGTGACAGGTTAGAGAACAAAGATTGACTCTTGGACTGAGGTGAGTCCTTCAGAGACAGTAGTGATGAGAGCTAAGCCCACAGAGCAGTGACCTCATGCAGGACATTAACAGCAAGACCACAGCATGAGGAGCAGAGGGACACTGCAGAAGAGAAGGCCCCTAGGGATGTTCTCTGGAACACATGTAAGTCAATACTATGGGAAATCCATCAGAAATATGATAAGGCTGATTTCCAGTAAGTAAGCCTAGACTGTGACAGTAAGCACAAAAAGAAAGTATAATTCAGTTTTAAATTGAGTTCAGGGACATATAGGTTATACATTACCTTACTTTTCTGTCACAACAAGCCTTTAAGGGAAATATAGCTAATTATTATCCCCACTTTACAAATGAAGAAACTAATATTCAGGGAAGCTATAGCAGTGATTTCTAGTTCTTTAATTTCACAAATCAGTAAATTAAAAATAAAGCAAAATAAAAATTGTGAGTGGACTATACAGTAGGTAAGGAGCTTTGGTGGCATAGTGGATAAGGCATTTGGTTGCTAACTAGAAGGTCAGTGGTTCAAATTCACCAATGCTCCACAGAAGGAAGATGGGGTGATCTACTTCCATAAAGATTTACAGTCTCAGAAACCCTGTGGGGATCACTCTGAGTTGAAAATGGCTCAATGGCAGTGAGTTTGAGGTTTGTTTGTTTGTTT
>NW_006921601.1:18899536-18936558 GCF_000298275.1 Orycteropus afer afer | reverse complement strand
CTTCTGGTTAGCAGTCAAGTACCTTAGGCCCTATGCTACCAGAGCTCCCTCTTAAAATAATAGTTTAGCTCAACTAGTAAAGAATGTCTGCCTTGGGCATTTTACTCTTTTCAAATCTATCTATATGGGATCAAATTGACAGCAGCAACTCAAAAGAATAGATAGAAAGCTTAGAGGAAAGTGGTTTTTTTTTTCAAACTTTTTATTGTGACTTGGGTGAAATTTTACAAAGCAGAGTCCTTTTACATTCAACAGTTAATACACATTTTGTTTCATGACACTGATTACAATTCCCACAATATAACAGCTTTCCTCCCACTTCCTCCCTGTGGTTACCATTTCCATTACCATTCTTACCTATGCATATCTGCCTCCCTAGCTTTCTCCCTATGCAAATGCTGCCCTTCTGATCCCTCATGGTTGATTGTTCTAAGGAGTGTCTCTCCCTGGTGTAGTTGTTCGGCTCTTTTGCCTGTCTATTGTTTGGCTGAAAGTTAAGCCACAGGAGTGAGTCTAATTCCAGATTCCAAACCTGAATGGTGACTAGGAGCCATAGTCTGGGGAAGGCCATGTGCGGGGAGGGTATTTCACCAGTCTCTGTGAGACCAGTAATCCTGGTCTTGTCTTTATAGTGTTAATGGCAGAGGAACAACTCAGAAAAGGAGGGTAAGAATGACTGCACAACTCAAAGAATGTGATCAAATCACTGAATTGTACATATGGAAATGTGAATTGGTGTATGTTTTTGCTGCATATATTCTCAACAAGAACAAAAACAAAATATTTTTAAAAGAAGACTCAAAGACAAGAAACTTGAAACAAGGAAACTAGAAGACATTCTAATCAGAGTAAAGGAAAATTCAGATTATCCTTGTTCTTCCCATTTATGTGGTGACTGCTGAAATGTGGCCCTGTACTCTACTGGAGTATGGAGTAGAGGTTGGGACCCCCAAGTGCTGAGTGAATTTCTCATGGCCACCCAGCCAGAAAGGGGCGGAGCCAGCTCACCTCCAGAAAGGACTCAAGTCAGGCCCTTCATGACACCCCACACTGCTTTGTTGTGCAGGAAGGGCTCCGGCCATGGCTGTGAAGATGCACAGATCTCCCCAGATGCTCTCCAGGCTGCTCCATGGGACCATCTGTGCCTCATGTGATTCTTCCACACACAGGCCTCTGGGACGGGCTCAGCTATTTATGTGAGAAATCCACCAGTAACCCCAGCACAGAGGACTTGACTGAGCTCAGTGCATATGTTTTCCCTGCTCCAAATTATGGCCTCTAAAAGTTCAGCCCTTGCTAGGACACAAGCAGCTAAGGGGAAAGGCAACTCAATTCAGGCTTCACTCTTGGGAAAACCCAACTGGGTTGAGCTAGAAGAAGTACATCGCTGAACCTACATTCAGGTGCTGCTTCCTTGAGACTTTTCCCAAAGATACCTGCTTCCAAAACCAAACTCACTGCCATCAAGTCAATTCCAAGTCATAGTGAACCCCTTTGGGTTTCTGAGGCAGTACATCTTTTTGGAAGTAGATTGCCCAGTTGTCCTTCTGCAGAGTGGCTGGTGGGTTTGAACCCCCATCCTTCTGATTAGCAGTCAAATGCCTTAGGCACTGTGTCACACAGAGCTCCTTAGTAACAACAGACCCTACTAATTACCTTATTTCCCCTGACAGGGTGTCTAATTCCACAAGAGTTTCCAAGTTGGGATTCTAAGACAAAGGCTGGAGCTAACTTCTTCCCCACAACACCAGGAAAGTTGAGCCATTAATGAAAATAATCATGTCAATAAAGCTCAGAAAGACAAGTCAGTCCAATCCCAGCTCCTCCAGCCAGTTCTCGTGGAGAGATAGGACTAGCCCATGTTTTGAGAAGGAGAGGAAACTTTAGGTGTTTCCTCATCTCTCAAAATCTCAATTTCCTCATCTGTAAAATGAGGACAATCAAGATTTATCCTTTACAACTGCTGTGAAAATGAAACTGATAATTGATGATGATTATTTCAGGGCTCAGCACCTTGTCATTATCTACTCATGACCCAATTAGAGGGAAGCATATGAAGGACTGGTAGGGATAGGCCAGGACACACCCTGAGGCATGACAGTGACTCCTGATTCCAGACCATCTGTGTTCCAACCCTGCTCTGCCTCTCATTAGCAAGTTGTTTAACTTTTCTGTGCCTCAGTTTCTCTATTGGAAGTGGGGATAATGATGATACCTGAAAGGGGTGTATGATTATTAAATTCACTTCTTAATGTAAAGTGCTTTGAATAGTACCTGGCGTGTAGACAATGCTCAATAAACACTGGCTATTAACAGTAGAATGAAGTGACTTATCAGCAGTCTGAAATAAATTCTTAAAATGCGGACTTCGGGAGACCCATTTTTCTCTTGCATTTCTAAAATGAGGAGTCCCTGGGTGGTGCAAATGGTTAAACACTCAACTACTAACCGAAAGATTGGTGGTTAAACCCACCCAGAGGCACCTTAGAAGAAAGGCCGGATGATCTGCTTCCAAAAGTTCACAGCCTTGAAAATCCTATGGAGCACAGCTCTACTCTGCAACACCTGGGGTCTCCATGAGTCAGATTGGCAGCGGCTTTTTTTTTTAAATTTCTGAAATGACACGTGCTCTGGTTACCTAGTGCCACTCTGACGAGAATATACTACAAAATAGGATAGCCCTAACGGGAGTTTATTCTCTTACAGTCTGGAGGCTAGAAGTCCAAGTTCAAAGTACCAATCTCTAGGAGCTGGGTGAAAGCCCCTCAACCTTGGGGTTCAGCTCTGCCTCCTGCTCCCAGCCCAGTGAAGCTAGAGACTTTTCTTCACCCAGACAGCAGCTGGCTGCTGAGACTGACAAACCCAAGGTTGACAATAAAAAGGCACAATCCCGATGTTACCAAACCACACGGCAGGCCATTAATTCAAGTTCATTGTAAGTCCTAAGGTGGGCAGAGCACAGCAGGCTGCTGAACAACAACACAGCTACAGGCAAGGTCCAAGCATGCCATAAGTTAGAGACTATCCCCAAGGCTCCTCCTTATGTACAGGAAGCAGACCACATTCCCAAAGGCAGCTACTCAGCTGCTTGTGGTAGATCCTACCATGGAGTTGATTGCCAGTCTCATCATGGGGAATAACTACCACCAGCTGCCCAGCCACTCAACCGGGCCCAGCCAAGTTGACATACAAATTTAACTACCACAACAGGTGAACAGAGGGCACAAGTCATTCCAAGCCAGGGAGCTGTGTTTTAGGATAATGCCCCATGTCATTTGCCTTATAGACTTTACCTCTGATCTTCACAATCACCCTCTGAAACAGGTATTATTGTCTACATTTCACAGATAAGGACATTGAAATTCAGAGAAGTAAAGTAATTTGCCCAAGGGAACCCAGGGGTAGGTACAGAATCAGGATTCGAATGAAGTCTGTGTGGCTCCATCTCTTCTCTAAAGAGAATGGGCTTTGAAGCCTCCTGTGTGGTGTGTGTGTGTCACCACCAGTTCCTTAGCACTTGCTCAGCTCCACTGGTCTGGCTGGAGAGGTTGATATTACAAAGCTGGATGGCAGGGGGGGAGGAGAAAAAACCAAACTCTCAAAACAATAACCTATGATTCAGGCTGAGTCTTCACTCAGGCGGTTACAGGAAACTGGCGGGATGTAGACAGCTTTAGTCACTTAGGAATGGCCAAGCCCCTGACTCAGGGGCAGCAGGATCACGCTGCTCAGGACAGAAGCCAGCAGCATTTTCAATGCCAAAGAGGCAGAAAAAAGCTCTGGCAAGGGGGGCTGGGGATGAAAGGAACGATGAGCTGGGGCTAAAGTGAGGTGCCAGGCTCCTCCCAGTCCCTGGAATCACACCAAGCTCCAGAGTCTGACACTCCAGTGCTCCCCTGCCCCTCCTCCAGGCAGATGAGAGGTCCAGGATGGCCCTGGTTCTCTTTACCACATTCTTTCCTTTCTGGAATGTCCTTGCCCCTCGCTGCTGTGCCTTAGCCCTGGGACCCAGTGTGTCGGGTAATCCTCCTGGGGGCTTCCCTGATGCTTTCAACTCTGAATTTAGTCCTTGATTCCTCAAATATTTACAGAGCACATACTATGTCTCAAGTTCAATGTCAGATGCTGGAAGTGCAAAGGTGGATTAGGCATATCCACATCCTCAGGAAGCTCATATCTAGTGTTCATTTCAGTAAGGAACCAGGCTCCCACAGTAACTAGACAAAGGAAGGGCTCTAATGTGGGGTGCACAGGGCACTGTTTGGGGTCCTAACCCACCCTAGAAACCAGGGGAGGCTCCCTGGAGGAGAGGATGTTTGCGTTGAATCTTGAAGAGCAAGGATTAGTCAGGAGATGGTGGGGTGGGCTGGGGAACAGTACAGATTAATCACTCTCTCATCTCAACTCTTGAAAACTTCAAACAAAAACTTAGCCAAGTAATATAAGTTTACTGTCAAAAACAAACAAAAAATAACAACACATAACCCCAAAGGAAAGTAAGAGTCACCACAAATACTCTCAACATTTTGGAGCTTTTCTTCTAGCCCTTTACTTTGCCTATTTCTAGGCTGGTGGTTCAAATCCACCAGCCACTCCTCGGAAGGAAGGTTGGGCAATCTACTTCTGGTAGTGATACCACCTCGGAAAACCAAGGAGGGGTGGCTATGAGTTGGGTCCAACTCAATGGCACATAACAACAACAACAGGTGTATAGACACCTACATTGATTGTATAAAAAACCAAGCCGTCTAGTTGGATCTGACTCATAGCAACCTCTAGACACCTAGATTTAAAACATGTTAATCTGATTGTTTTGAAACCTGCTTTGTACATTTAACAATATATTATATTCTATGTCAATAAGCAATAATTGACTTAGTACAGGAGTTAACTTCTCTGGCCCAAAAAGAGTTTGTTTGGCTAATGGAGGTGCTAGAACGTTCTGCATTTGAACACCTAGCACTGGGGCATGTGCTAGCTAGTCCTCTGTAGGCCTCACCTCTCCTTAATGTCTTTCATGTGGCCTACTTCTCTATTTGCATCACCTGCTTGGCCTCTCCAGGCATTGACATTTTGGGCTCCTGATGCCACATAGTATTTCCGAATACAGATGTACCTGGTCCCTTGCTGACACTTCTCCTTTGGTTCTGCCAATCTCTACCTACAGTGATTAATATACATAGTGATTAATATATATTGATTAATCATGTTGTGATTAATCATGTAGCTGACATCCCTCCTCTATTCATCTGTGAGCTCCTCAGACACAAGCTCCAAGCTCCATGTCTTACATTTCTTTCTCTCCCCCTCCACAGCAGCTCTGCACAACAGGTAATCCCTAAACATTTGATGGAGGGAGGAAGAAGGCTTGATTTCTCCTAATCCAGGCAAGATGTGCCCGCTTCATCCAGATCCTGCAGCAAGGACATGGGCTCCAGAGTAAGCCTGTCTGGGTTCAAACCCTGCTTCTACCACTTACTCCAAACCAAACCAAACTCATTGCCATCAAGTCAATTCCTACTTATAGTGACCCCCATTGGGTTTCCAAGTCTGTCAATCTTTACAGAAGCAGACTGCCTCATCTTTCCTCCACAGTGGTTCTAACTGGTGAGTTTGAACCACCAAACTTTTTGGTTAATAGCCAAATGCAAGCTATATGACACCACCGAGCGCCTTTCCACCACTTACTAGGTTTTAGAATTACTTAATCTTTCTATGCATCAATTTTCTCCTCTGCAAAATGGGAGTATTAGTTGTATCCATCTCACAAGGTGGCTGTGAGGGTTCAATCAACATGAAAAGACACCATGGCAGAAGCTGACATGCAGTAGGAGTTCATAATGAATGTTAGCTAGTATTGCTTTTATTGTTACCATCATTATTATCTTGTGATCTGAACATGAGCTCTGGTTCTCAGCTCCCCTCTGAAGGAGGTTTTCCTTTTATCATTTTCAGCTCCACCTCTTCAGTATTTCTGGGGCAAGTGTCTGTCTCCCTGGAGAGATGGGTCTTTGACTGGTCCTTTCTTCTCCTCAAAGGAGGAGGATACTGGGAGCATGGCCAGCAGCTACCAGACTTTTGGAAAAACCTCAGTAGGTTAAACCCAAGGTCAGCAAACTTTTTCTATAAAAGGTCAGACTGTAATTATTTTAAGTTTTGTGGGCTATACGCTCTCTGTTCCAACTACCCAGTTCTGCTGTTGCAGCACAAAACTGGCCATAGAGATTATGTCATTGTCATGGCCATGTTCCAATAAAACTTTATTTACAAAAACAAGCAGTGGGTCAGATTTGGCCTGTGTACCCTAGTTTTCTGACTCCTGGGTAGACTAATCAAAGCCTAGCTCAAGCAGTTAGGGCCTATGGGTCTCCTTTCCTGTCTGCGATTCTGAGAAGCATCTTTGCTGACCTAAACCTCAGTTGCCTCATGTAGCAGATGAGGAGACTGGAACGGATAACTTTTAAAAGCCATCCTATCTCAAAAATGTGATAATACTATGCCTCGCAAGCTGTGTGACACTGGGCAAGGCCTCTCTCTGAGCCTGTTTTCTCCTCTGTAAAATGAAGGGGGTCATAGATTATTGAGTTCTGACCATGTGCCCAGTAGGAGCCCTTGGGCTGAGGAAGGCCCTGAGTTTGCTGTAGAGTAAATCAAAGGACTCAGGTGCCCCGACCACGTCCAGATGCTGCCTTTTGTTACCTCACTCTCTTCTCCCCATTGCCTGGGACCTCTGCAAGCTGTCACCTGTGGTTGGGTCAATTATCAGGTGCACTTTGTGATATAATCAGGTTTCTCTTGCCCAAATGGCTTGCCTGGAAATCCCTCCACAGCCAGACTGCAGTGATGTAGCTTTAATTACTCCAGACACACAAGACCACTCTCTCTGCAGAGCCCAAGGTGGCTGACCAAACTACACGGGAGGATTACTGTAGTCTGGACCAAATGGCTGTGGACTTCTGAAGGCCAGCATGGACGCACAAGTTCCCTGCTCTATAATGCCAATTTTATAGCCCCATTGTGGCTGGCAGCCTTTATTGTGCTCCTCAGAGGCACTGCCTTTGCTGCTGGCATGGTTAACATGCACACACATACTCAAATATACACACACACTCAAATATACACACACATATAGTCACGGGGTACTCTTGTGGTCTTTGCATCCTAGGAAATGTCTTAAAGATCTAAGGAGAGTCAGGAAGCTCTCTGGACCCAATAAAATGCTGCTTTTAGCCCCATAAAAACAGGGGTCCACAGCTCTGGTTTGACCCATAATGAGACAGGCCTTAGAAGATGAAGTGAGTCGCCAGTGGGAAACCAGAGTCCTTGTGGTCTGACCACTGAGGGCTAGGACTGGGAGAGCCCCGGTTCCCTGGGCACTGAGGTGCCAATGGCAATGAAACCACCATCAGCCTGCGCAATACACCCGGCAGATGCCTCCACCCCATAGAACCCGTGACATCCACCTCTTCCCTGGGGTATTGGGAAAACAAAGGCTGTGACCCAGCACTATTGTACAACAGGGAAGGCCGGAAATCAAGCTGCAGGAAATAGGTTGCTATGGTTTCCTTGAGCATAATGCCATAGAAATTGCTTTCTAAAAAAAAAAAAAAATTAAGATTCCTGTTCTTTTTTCAGGGAGAGGTGGGCAGGAAAAAATAATGTTTCTGTGGAGTCAATTCTGACTCATGGTGACCCCATGTGTGTCAGAGTAGAACTTTGCTTCATGGGGTTTTCAATGACTGATTTTTCAGAAGTAGATTGCCAGGTCTTTCTTCTCAAATGCCTTTCAGTTTGTGGCTGAGTGCTTAACCATTTTCACCAACCGGGGACTCCAGGGAGACACTTCAATATTTATAATCAGTCAGGCATTGAGCTAGGTTCTAGATCCTCACAGCAACAACACCAGGTTGGTAGTATTAACTCCATTTTGCAAATGAGAACATGGAAGCACAGAAAAGCTCAGTAACCTGCTCACAGACACACAGCTGGAAGGGCAGAGACATTTTTGAACCTAAGATATTCATATTCTAGTGCCTTCTCCTTTCCCAATATATATACTGGGAGTGAGGAGACCTTGAAACCCAGGCTACCCTAATCATGAGGCCAGGCTCTGGAACAGGTAAAATGATGGAGGGGCAAGGGGACTAAATCAGATAAATCAGAGACTTGAGGAATGAGGGTCCCAGTAGCTCCCAATATATGAGAATAAGGCTCTCAAAGTAGATGAAAGGAGAACAGGATTTGGCATCAAATCGCCTGAAGATGAAGTCCCCTTTCCCTACTCTCAGTTTGTGCCTCAGTTCTCACATCTATAAAATAAGAGTAACAATTGTTTCTGCCTCACAGTGTTGTTGTAAAGATTAAATGATTAATACATGATAAATGTGTGGCACAGAGTATATACTCAGTAAATGTTAGCATTTTGGCTGCGTTTCTATTATTAATTATATTATTTGTGAAAACTTATATGCTATGCTCTATATCTGGAAGAATACATCATGGCCCCTTGCGGTGTAGTAAATTACCCAGTATGGCTTTTCTAGCCATAAGGCTTTGTAAACTCCCTGGTGGAATTTGCCATAAGCAACTGAGGAGCTCCTGATAGTTGAGACTGGCACAAAGCAAAGTTCTGGGAAGTTTGCTCTCTCTCAGGTGCTTAGAATTCTGATGTTATGATTGGTTAGTTTGGCCACTCTGCCAGGCTCAAAAGGAGTCCTTCTAGAGGCAGAAGGAGTCTCTCTGACTGCTGGCTGAGAAAGACATGCTGCTGAGGGAAACACGCTCCTGAGAGACACATGCTGCTGAGAGACACCAAGAGACACATGCTGCTGGGAGAGAGACATCGAGAGACATGAACTGCTGAGAGAATGACTGAGAGAGACTGTTGGCTGAGAGAGACTGAGCATTTTTCCTGAACTTGAATTGTAGCCTGGTGCTTCCCTAATAAACCCCATAATATGTGAGTTCTGTGTGGCCACTGCAGCAAATTATTGAATCCAGCAGAGAGGTCATAGGTGCTGCGGGAGGAATGGTTGGTGTCAGGGCTGGAAAGAGACGGCATGTCTGGCCTCTCAGGGATAGGCATTGGGCTACTGATGGTGATTCTGTCTTCCACTTGTGGGGTTAGAGGAGGTCAGAAGTTGTGGCCTTCCTACCCCTTTGGCACCCCTGCTTTCTAGGAGCTCATAGACTGTGAAAGAGACAGGAAAGACCCACGCACTGACTGTTCACTTATAAAATGATGCCTCACATAGTGGTAGTATGTGGAGTGGGAGTCCAGAGAGGGGCAGCCAATTGCTGCAGGGAGTATGCATATGATACCTGTTTGTGTGTGTGCATATGTTTGTATGCATGCACATGCGTGTATGTGTGTGCACCTGTGTGTCTAATGGTGGACAGGGAGGCTTTCTCAGGGAAGTAGCACTTAAATTAAGCCTTAAAAGACAACTAGATGTTTAATTAAATAAGAAAGGGGCAAGGCAGTCTGATAAGGAACAACAACACATACAAAGATATCAGGGCATTTTTAGAACATGTGATTCACATTTAAAGTGTATGTACATGGAGTGGAATTGTTGGGGGGATGGTAGAAGGGTGGGTAGGGTGAGAGATGGAATGGAAAAGGAGACAGGGGCTATATTATACATGTTATATAACCTTTTATTCAAATTTACTCACCAACAAATAATGCCAAAGATGAAGAAACTGAAGATTTTTACCAACTCTTGCAGTCTGAAATTGATCAAACATGCAATCAAGATGCATTGATAATTACTGATATTTGGAATGTGAAAATTGGAAACAAAAAAGAAGGATCAATCATTGGAAAATATGGCATCAGTATAGAAATGATGTGGGAGATCACACAATAGAATTTTGCAAAATCAAAAACCTATTCATTGGAAATACCTTTCAACAACATAAACTGCAATTACACACATGGACCTCACCAGGTGTAAGACATAGAAATCAAATCGACTACATCTGTGGAAAGAAATCATAGAGAAACTCAATATCATCAGTCAGAACAAGGCTAGGGGCTGACTACTGAATAGACCATCAACTGCACATATGCCAGTTCAAGTTGTAGCTAAAGAAAATTAAACCAAGTCTACAAGTGCCAAAGTATGACGTTGAGTATATCCCACCTGAATTTAGAGACAATTTTGAGAATAGATCTGATACAATGAACACTAATGACTGAAGGCCAGACGAATTGTGGGATGACATCAAAGACATCATACACAAAGAAAGTAAAAAGTCCTTAAAACAACAGGAAAGAAAGACAAGACCACAATGGATGTCAGAATAGATTCTGAAAATTGCTCTGTAATGTAGAGTAGCTAAAGCATATGAAAGAAATGAATAAAAGAGCTGAGCAGAATATATCAAAGGGCAGTTCAAGAAGATAAAGTATTATAATGAAATATGGAGTTAGAAAATCAAAAGAGAAGAACACATGTGGCATTTCTCAGACTGAAAGAACTGAAGAAAAAATTCAAGGCTTGAATTGCAAGATTGAAGGATTCTATGGGCAAAATATTCAATGAAGCAGAAAGCATCAAAGGAAGATGGAAGGAATATATCGATTCACTGTACCAAAAGAATAGGTGATGTTCAGCCATTTCGGGAGGTAGCATATGATCAATACTTATGGTACTGAAGATGGAAGTTCAAACTGTACTGAAGACATTGTCAAAAAACAAGCCTTCAGGAATTGATGGAATGCGATTTGAGATGTTTTCACAAATAGATACAATGCTGGAAGTACTAACTTGTCTGTGCCAAGAAATTTGGAAAACAGCTACCTGGCTAACTGACTGGAAGAGATTATATTTGTGCCCATTCCAAGGAAAAATGACCCAATAGAATATGGAAATTATCAAATAATATAATTAATATCACATGTAAGTAAAATTTGCTGAAGATAATTCAAAAACAGTTGCAACAGTACTTAGACAGGGAACTGCCAGAAATTCAAGCCAGATTCAGAAAAGGACACAGAATGAGGGACATTACTGCTGATGTCAGATGGATCTTGGTTGAAAGCAGAGAATACCAAAAAGATATTTACCAATATTTTTTTGACTATGCAAAGGCATTCAATAGTCATAATGTAATACATTATAATACATTATAATGTATAATATATTATAATAATATAATGTATTATAATAATTATAATACATTATAATGTATTATAATGATCATAATACATTATGGATAATATTTAGAAGAATGGGAATTCCATAACTCATAATTATGCTTATGTGAAACCTGTACATAGACCAAGAGGCAGTCATTCAAATAGAACAAGAGGATACTGTGTGGTTTAAAATCAGGAAATATGTGTGTCACGTTGTTTCTTTTCACCACATTTATTCAATCCGTATGCTGAACAAATAATCTGAGAGGCTGGATTTTATGAAGAATGTGCATCAGGACTGGAGGAAGAACTATTAACAACTTGTGATATGCAGTTGACACAATATTGCTTGCCACAAGTGAAGATGACTTGAAGCACTTACTGACGAAAATCAAAGATCAGTATAGAGTACACCTCGACATAAAGAAAGCAAAATCCTCACAAATGGAGCAATAAGCAACATCATGATAAACATAGAAAACTGTGAAGTTGTCAAGGATTTCATTTTATTTGGATTCACAATCAATGCCAATGGAAGCAGCAGTCAAGAAATCAGATGACATATTACATTGGGAAAATCTGTTGCATGAGACCTCTTTAAAATGTTCAAAGGCAAAGAAGTCACTTTAAGGACTATGGTGTGGTTGATACAATCACCTCATACGCATGTGAGAGCTGGACATTGAATAAGGAAGACTGAAAGAGAGTTGATGTATTTGAATTGTGGTGTTGGTGAAGAATATTAAATGTACTGTGGACTGCCAGAAGAATGAACAAACCTGTCTTAGAAGAAATATAGCCAGAATTCTTCTTAGCAGCGAGCATGCTGAGACATAGTCTTACATACTTTGGATATATTATAAGAAGGGACCAGTCCCTGGAGAAGGATATGGTGCTTGGTAAAAAAAAAAGAAAAAAAGGAAGACCCTCTATAAGATGGATTGACACAGTGGATGCAACAACATGCTCAAACATAGCCATGGCTGTGGGATGGCATAGGACTTGGCAGTGTTTTGTCCTGTTGTACACAGGGTCATTATGAGTCAGAACAACTCAATGGGACCTATCGACAACAATAAGCTATATATGCATATGGTTGTCGTTGCTAGCTGCCATTGACTTGGCACCAACTCCTGGTGACCCCATGCACAATGGAATGAAGTGCTCTATCCTGCATCATCTTCATAATTGGTTGTGCCAGACCATTGTGATCCACACAGTTTTCATTGGCTGATTTCTGGAAGTAGATCTCCAGGCCTTTCTTCCTAGTCTATCTTAGTCTGGAAGCTTTGGTGAAGCCTATTGCAAATCATGGCAACACAGAAGCCTCCACTGACAGATGTGTAGTGGCAGCACATGAGGTGGATTGGCTGGAATTCAAACCCGGGTTTCCCATGTGGAAGATGAGAATTCTACCACTGAACCACCACTGCCCCCATACACTATATACTATATATACCGTATCATACTAAAGGATCCCTGCTGGTGCAAATGGTTAAGTGCTCAACTGTCAGCCCAAAGTTTGGCAGTTCAAACCCACCCAGTAGCTCCAGGCAGAAAGACCTGCCAATCTGCTCCTGTGAAGATTGTAGTCAAGAAAACCCCCCATGGGTAGTTCTACTCTGTCACATGGGATAACAGGAGTCAGAATCATCTTGATGGCACCTAACAATAACAACATATAACACTAAGGATCCTGGGGGTATCAATGGAGACCCTGTGGGAGTGGTTTAGCAGTGAGGCTACAGGAAAAACTAGCACTCTCAGCTAGGGAAGCACTCTGCTTTCTTTGCAAGAATTTTCTACTTTAATGCTCACCCTCAACTCCACAAGATGGTCCAACTATTCCCGAACTTTACAGATGAGGCAACTGAAGCTCAGCAAAGTTCAAGGTCAGATCTGAACCCAGGCAGTTTGGCTCATTCCCCCAAAATAGGTGCTTTACCTTACTGGACAGAGAGCACATTCAGAGGCTGAACAAGAAGCCCAGGAAGAAGTCATGTGGTTGGAACAAGGACAGTGGCCCTGTGGGTGGAGGCTGAAGGTAGAAGGCCTGATGTTCCAGGCAGAGGAGTGAAGAAATCCCCAGGAAGCCCGAGGCACAGGAAAGCCTGCTCTCCGGGTGACCTCACTCACAGAAACTTCCAGCTGTCACCCAGTGCCCATTGAGAGATTCCTTTCAAGGTCTGCCCCCACTTTTCTGTTGGAGGCGGTGAGCCTGTCCCAGAACTATGCCTCTGAGAACACACTCCCCACAGCAAAGCCGGGAGAAGGAAACAAGAGTTCCCCCTCTCTCCCCAGGCAGATTCGACCTTTAGAGTTAGTCACTTGTCCATTGAGAAAAATTGCTGGCTGGGAGCTGCGGGTGTTCTTCTCTGCCAAGGGTGGTTGTCAGGGTCAAAGGCTGGCACCCAGAGTGGAGGTCTTCCAAAGAAGGAAGATATATGCATAGACCCCTTCTGAGTGCTTATCCTCACATCCCTCTTGTGCATAAAGCATTTGGAGTGGAAATGAAAATACCATTTGGGTGATAAGCCTAGAGGAAAAGCTAGTACTCTCTGCCAGGTAAGCACCCTGCTTTCTTTGTAAGGATTCCCTACTTTAATCCTCACCCCATCTCCACAAGATGGCCCAATTATCCTCCCACTTTACAAATGAGATAACTGAGGCTCAGCAAAGTTTGAGATCAGATTTGAACCTTGAAGTGGCTGCTGAGCTTTCTGCAGACAGGCACCCAGAGTAGGCACGGCAACCTTCAGGCTCATCTCAGGAGGTTTCTAAGTAGCTCAGATAAAATATGGCTTCAAGTTTGTGAAGAAGAGGTAGCAGAGAAGGACTTGGGACCAGCGGGCAGAGGGTCGAGGAAGAACAGGACAGGCAGCCAAGAGCTCCTTCTACATCCCTGGGCGGGAGGCACTTGGTTGCTTAGGCCAGGCCTGACGATGATGCAGAGCTGCTTTCCAAGTGCCCCTGAGTTGCTGTTACTTAATTAGCTCCATGGCCATAAAAGGCTGGCTCAGCTCAGAGGAGGCGCCTGGCCTCAGAGAAGCAGCAAACTGAAGTGTCATAAAAACACAGCCTGGAGAAAGGAAGGTGCTCAGGGTGGTAAAATCATATCATCCTGGGTATTGCTGTTCTAACCTTCTTTGCCCATCCTGGCCCTGAAAGAAAGTGGGGACACTTTCCTGAGCCCTGGCAACTGACATCCACTGCTGTGCCCAGGCTTAGCCCATCACAGAAGGAAGGCAACAGGCCCCCAGAGGAGAGAGATACAGCCAAGAGATTTGGTACATGTGTTGTTTAAACAAAACCAGAAAGATGATGGGCAAAAACTTCAACTCTCTATCTAAAACCATTTCAGGGATTTCTGTAAAATTGACTCTTGTGTCACCCAGTCTTTCCCTCATCCCCCAGTGAAGCGCCCATGTGAGAAATTTCTTACAAAATTTAGTGCCAAGAAAGCCTATTTCCTAAGGAGTTGGGTTAACAGGGTGGTGAGGGCAGAGATTTGTGATCAAACTCCTCTTGGTTTGGGGCACTTAAACTTTGTGACCTTACAGAAGTCACTTTACCTCTCTGATCACTCTTGGTTTCCTCTTTTGCCAAATGGGGATAATAATAGAATCTACTTTTGAACATTATTAGAAAAATTAAAAAATTTGTGTCTAAGGCACCCAGCACGCTGCCTGCTGCAAAGTAGATGCTCAATAAACATAGGTATCCATGAATATGCTTATAAAATGCAATGTAACCTCTCTTAAATTTCTGGTTCTATAAATGAAGATAATAATATTCATCTTCATAAGCTTGCTGTATGGAAACACCTTCAATGATAATGACGCTCAGTAATTTTTTATCCCTTTTTCTCTTCCTCCTTTGCTTTTGCTTACATTGCCTAAGCTGCTGGTAGCCTCAATGCCAACTGCCATGTTGAAGCCCACTCTTGAGCTTCAGTTGTTCCTGTATGCATTCAGTGTTTTGTATGCATTGTGGTTTGTTGCAACCTGTCTCAAATCTCTTTTGCAGAAAGGCCAGGAGCAAACACACAACTCTTCACAATTCTGAATTTTGCCCCACGGGAACTCTTCTGTCCCTCTTCTGCTTGTCTAACACCTAAATCCTCTTTCTGAAACTCACTGCCATCAAGTCAATTCTGACTCATATCAACCCCTCCTTGGATTTCTGAGGCAGTATCTTTATGGTAATAGATCGCCCAGTCTTCCTTCCAAGGAGTGGCTGGTAGGTTTGAACCAACAACCTTCTGGTTACCAGTCAAAGGCCTTAGGTACTATGCCACCAGAGCTTCTTGCTGAAAGGTACCATGAACTGCCAGCCAGGAGCTGCACAGCCCCTGACCCCCACTGAGTCTGAGACAAAGAGTACTCTGCTTGCACATGGCCTACTTGACCCTAAGCTGGTAGCTGCAAGACGTTATCAGCTCACAGCTTCTCTTAGCCTCCTTCTCTACACCCTCCCACTGCCACTGGGTCTGTGGCAACGAGAGCGTCTTCCTGTCCTCTATCTCATGGGCCAAGCAGGTAGGAAAGAGTCTTGTTGGTTACTACCATCAAGCCACTTGACATGGCACACTAACTTTTGCAGACACTCTCAGGAGGCAGGTATCTTCATTACACCCACTTTATGTGGGAAATTAACACTTAGAAAGGTGGGAAAACTTGCTTAACCAAGATCAGTTAATGGCAGAATAAGGAATAGAAACCAAGTCAAGGGGGAAAATGTGCCAAGGGTGCAGCTTTGACGAGTACTCATGTCCAAGTGGGCCAGCCTCACCTCTGAGAGTTATGTGCAGATTCAGGACCTTGTGCTTTTATGAGAACGACAAACAGAAGAAATGAAACTGCCACATAAGTCCCAAATATTTCTTGATCATTGACTCAAGACCTGGCATTGTAAATGGTGGAGGATGTTCAATGCACCACACTTTAATTGGGCACTTACTCTATGCCATACACCATGCTAAGCTCTCTCCACTTGTAGTTTCCTCGATATTTAGTGACAGTTCAGCCCTTCATGCCCTTACTCTCACTGGTTCCGCTGCCTGGATCTCATTCCTCTTCTTTTTCCATCTCATTCCAGCATGTTCAGATACATGTCAAAAATTGTCCCCAGGAGGTTTGCATCCCCACAGTACCCTTGTGGTACCCATCGCTCTGTATTGTAATGGCCCTGTCGATGGATGGTGCATATGGTTAAGCATTAAACTGCTACCCAGCACGTGGGTGGTTTAAACCCACCCAGAGGCACCTGGGAAGACAGATAGAGCAATCTGCCTCCTAAAGGCCACAGTCTTGAAAACCCTATGGAGCAGCTGTACATGGGGTTTCCATGAGTCAGAATCAAATTGAAGGCAATTTACAATAACTCCTTCTAGATATAGATTAAGTTTTATATACCTTTGTATTTCTCATACATAAGTAAGTAGCAGGGGCTCCCAAAATTTTGTTTTCTTAAATCAGGAATCAGCAAACTACAGTTGATGGGCCAAAGCTGGCCCATGGGCTGTATGGCCTCTGAGCTAAGAATGATTTTTATATTTTTAAGGGGTAATTAAAAAATAAATAAATAAAAATAAAAACTAGAATATGTGACAAAGACTGTAGGTGGCCCTGCAAAGCCTAAAATACTTTTTATCTGGCCTTTTACAGAAAAAGTTTGCCAACCACTGATGTAAACTGCTGAAATTAAGGCAAGGGGGCAGGGCAGTGCAGCTAAGGGGAGGAGGGGGTTTCAGAGTCGATGTAAAGGAGTTTATCTGGATGCAGGAGAAAGACAAGAGCTGTAAGGACAAGACCAAAAAAAGGAAAAACAAAAACCAAAACAAAACAAAAAACACCTCACTGCTGTTGAGTCGATTCTGACCCATAGTGACCCAGGGAAGGAGTGAACTATGCCAATATGCAGCTGGAACAGGGAATGCTTAGAGAGAGATTTCTCAGAGGGAGCTGAATTCAAAGGGTGAGTAGGATTTCCAAAATCATCATAGATAAGGGCTATTCCCCACTGAGGGACAGGATACAAAAATGAAATGAGGCTCTGTATAAAGACAATGCTACCTGAGAAATCACCCCATAAATTAACAGAAAAGTCAGTGGTTAGAACCACCAGCTGCTCCATGAGAGAAAGATGTAGCAGTCTGCTTCTGTAAAGATTACAGCATTGAAAACTGTATGGGGTAATCCTACTCTGTCACTATAAGTTGGAATTGACCCAACAGCAACAAGTTTTATGTATACTTGAGGAGTCCTTGGGTGGCAAAAAAGGTTAAGCACTCAAAAGGTTGGTGGGTTGAACCCACCCAGAAACCTTGGAAAAAAGGCCTGGCAGTCTTCTTCTGAAAGGTCACAGGCTTAAAAACTCTATTAAGCAGTTCTGTGTACACATGGGATTGCCATGAATTGGAATTGACTGGACAGCAACAACAATGCATTCTTGGGATGGTTACATGCAATGGGTTTTTAAAGTATGGGCAAGTTGTTGGTGAGACAAGAACAAGAGCAAACAGTCCCAAACTAGGCATTTGTAAGAACTAGATTGGAGCTACATGACATGAGAGTCACCATCTAGTGCTAGCAGCACTCACTGATCACCACCACCTTTTATGATAGGCCCAGATGTACTTTCAAAATGCCTCTCACCCCATGCTTCAGCCCCTTCCAACCATTTGAGCACACATAGGAAACGTGCCCTTTCTACCATCCTTGGACTACATGGAGGCCCCAGACTCTTGGCACAGCAGGGGTCTGGAGGAGAAGGGCCAGTGAGCTGTCCTGGGGAGGACTGAGGGGACAGGCAGGGCTCTCCACGAGCTGTCTTAGCATCCCACAGGGTCTGGGTGAGCCGGCTTGTGGCTGGAAAGTGCTTAGGCCAGGCTGTAGGGAAAGACAGGGTGTCATTATTTATCCACACAAAGTGCTTGGTGGTTGTTACTTCTTTATTAATAATTTCCTGTGGGCTCAGAGGTGCCCACAGCCACAGCATCACCTCACTGGCCACTCCCACCTCCACAGTGGCCCAGCTGCAGCTTCAAAGGCAATTCCTTTGTTTGGGTGCAGAGGGACCAGGCAATTAGCACCCGCCTCCTCCCTCCTCTGCCCAGTGAGTCAGGAAGATGCTTGGTCAGCAGCTCCTTCTCCTGGCCTGGCCTCTGAGGACTTCAGACACTCGTAGTCTGTGGGCAGCATCAGTGAGGAGCTGTAGTGTGGCTGCAGCCTTCTCTGGTGAAATGTAGCAGAAGAGAGCACACTGGTCCCCCTCTCCCCAGAGGGCCCTGTGCGATACAACGGCAGATGTCTCATTCGACAATTATTTGTAGAGCTCTAACCACACGCAGACATAGTGGGAGACACTGGGGACAGGAGTGTTCTCTTGTTCTCTTTCTCATGGAGCTCACAGTTTGGTGGAAACAGGTAATCTCACGAGAAACTCTTCAGTGAGTTCAGGATCAGGTGAAGGGCAGCAAACTCAGTGATTAGGGGTAGAGAGAATCTGGCTAGAGGAGTAGAGGGCTAAGTAGAGACAAAAAGGATCACTAGCAGTGACTGGACAGAGGCTGGTTGATGCAAGGGGCTTGCAATTCATGCTAACCTAAAGGTTGGAGGTTCAAACCCACCCAGTGCCTCCATGGAAGAAAGGCCTTGTGATCTGCTTCCATAAAGATTACAGCCTAGACAACTCTATGGAGCACAGTTCCACTTTGTAGCACATGGGTTCTTGATAAGTTGGAATTGACTCAATAGCAACAGGTGAGAAGTCATTGGAGGGGAATATGAAAGGAAAGGTGGAGAACATTCTGGGCACAGGGAAGAACATGTGCTAAAAGAGGGATAATAATGTTTGTGGCACATTTGGGGGCCTGGGAGTCAGAGGAGGCTGCATTATAGTGTGCAAGGTGGCCTTGATGAGGAGGGGCCAGAGTTGATCATCTCATGCAGGTAGGGGCTAGCTAGATCATGTGGGACCTTGTGGCAAACTGAAAGAGTTAGAACGTTTTCCTGAGTGCCTTGGTGTTCATGTGCCGGGTCAAAATGTAGAGCAGTGGTATGATCAGATCAGCATTTTAGAGAAATTTGAAATCTCCCTGGATGTCAAATGGGACTTCATTTCTGACCCACTGGGCACCACTCAGTGCAAGGGAGGAGTCCAACCTCACCATAGGCTACTATGGGCAGGCTAAGTCCAATTGTAGGCACTTCGCCTTAAAAGGGTTTTGAATGATCTGGAATTTTCTAAGAGAAAAGACTAGGCTAGGGCTCCCTAACCAAACTCAAACCACTCAGCCAGGTGCTTCTGGCTCAGGGCCCATATTTACAGGTACTTTAGCTACATGACAGACAGGATCTTACCAGAGGAGGGAGAAAAGGAAGGCTGTGAGCTGCATAGCACCCAATATCTGGCAATTAGTAGTTGATCTATATAGTTAGCACTTATGCAGAGCCTGCTATGTACCCAGCCCTGTGTTTTACATAAATTCACTCACTTAATCACCCTAAGACTCTATGACGGAGGTGCTATTGTTATCGACATTTTATAGATATGGCATAGAATCAAGATGCTCTTCAATAGGTGAATGGATAAATAAACTGTGCTATATCCATACAATGGAGAATTATTCAGCAATAAAAAGAAATTATCTAGCAAGCTACAAAAAGACATGGAGAGGCTTAAATGAATATTACTAAGTGAAAGAAGTCAGTCTGAAAAAGCTACATTTGTGTGATTCTAGTCATATGACATTCTGGAAAAGACACAGGTATAGAAATAGTAAAAAGATCCAGCAGTTGACAAAGGGTCGGGGGGAGGGAAGTGGGATGAATAACTGAAGCACAGGGTATTCCAAGGGCAGTGAAACTATTCTTCATGGTACTGTAATGGTAGATGCATGGCATTGTGTTTTTGTCAAAACCCATAGAATTGTACAATGCAGAGTGAATTCTAATGTAAACTATAGATTTTAGTTAATAATAATGTATCAATATTGGTTCATCCATTTTAACAACTGTACCACATTAATGCAAGATGTTAACCATAGGAGATAACTGTGTGCAGGGGGCAGAGAGAGAGGTCATATGGGAGCATTTGTACTTCCTGTCAATTTTTTGGTATATCTAAAACATACATAAACAAAGTGTGATTAATTAAAATAACAGCTGAGGCACAGAGCCATATAGCAAGTAAGAGATGGAGACATTTTAATGAACAAAAGAAGGGATGAAAATGGGCATGTGAGGCTTAGGAATAGGCAAGTATTCAATGAGATGAAATGGAGCTGATAAGAACAGGGGGTGACAGTGAACATAGGTGTCCAGTGTGTCTGGAGCCTGTGGTGGGTGCATAGTGGAGCCCACCTTGCAGACTTTTTGTTCAATTTAATGACCTTTCATACCAAGAGTACCCAGGACAGCTTCTAGCACTGAAGACTCACTCCACAAATGTTAGTTGTTGGCTGCACCATCTCCTTGTAACTGGCGCACCTGCTCTTCACCTCTCTAACTGCTGTATGTGGCAGTCTATCATCTGTCCGTCCATCCATCCATTCATCTACCCATCTGCTCATCCTTCATTTTGCTGGCTTCCCAAGAGGGTGGGCAGTAGATGGAAATTCAAGGTTTTCTAATTGTCTCTCCAGGTCTGCAGTGGGTCTGCCATGCGGAGGGAAACACTTGACAAGAATGAAACAGGACATTATTCTCAGTTAAATGTGTCCTGGCTCAGCAGAAGCCTATTTAATACCCCAAGGGAGAGAGCCAGAGAGGCAGCAGCCTCATTTGGATTCTGTCAGCAGATAAACTGACGGGAAAGAAACTGTATTCTGGTCAGCCACCGCTTGGACGCCTGGGCAAGGCGACTCAGCGTCCTCCTAACTTCAACCCAGCCTTGAAACAAGGGTGAGTCAAAGGACTTAAATGAAGGACAGGAAGGAGGGGCCCCCACCCTGGTTTGAGGTGACTCAAGATCAATATTGAGCTTCCAAACACACCTCAAATCATTGGGCTGCACAAACCAAGATTGCTTTTTAAGGTGAGTGATGGAAATTCATTTCACCTGAGAAATGCGGATTTTATTTATATGTGAAGGAACAAAAATGTTCTCTTTTGCATGTTCCAGAACATTTCCTTTCCCGTTCTGCCTACTCATTTTCCCTCCTTGTCCTTTTGCTTTGCCAGCTTGATCCTCTTGGACCTGGGAAGCAATGGGGAAGGGAGACATTCAAAGGTGCTGTGGGCTGGGCTGGGGGAATTTGGGAGGCTTTAGGTAAGACAGGCTCCCAGGGAAAATGTATAAGGGCAGTAGATTTGAGTGCTAAAAAATCATGCAAAAAACAAAACAAAATAGAAAAAGCCCCACCTCAAGATGTGTGACTCTGAATTTCAAGTTCTTTTCATGGTGTTTGAGAAATACAAATAAAGGACTTCATTTGGCTACTGCACTGTGTTCTTTTAACCCTGACATTGCTCTATGTCTGAATCTGTGTGTCACTGCTTTGTAAGCTTTGCGCTTTTAGCTAATCTCACAGTAAAGAAGTCCAGAAAACACACATTGATACTTGAGTCGGTGAGTTCCCAGTTCCCCAGAGACTAGCCATTGGCATATCTCATTCATTCACTTATTCATTCATTCACTCAACAGCTCTTAATAAGTACGTATTTTGTTTTCAGAATTGTGCTGGCATAGGGGACCCAGGATGGCTTCTGTTCATCCCCCCCGTCCCAGCCATGCCATGCCCCCAAACCAACTAAGCTGCCTCCTCATTGCCACTCTTTCTCCCTACTTCCAAGTATCTCCAAAGCACACCCACAGCTATTAGCCATCCTCAGGCCTGAAGAATTTGCCAACTTTCCACCTTGCCAATAGTCAAACACTCCACTGTAATTATTTGCTCTAATGTTTGTCTCTCCTGCCTATGTGTATCTCAAAGTCAAGGATCACATCTTACTAAGCTTTCAATCCTCAGAGCTCAGCATATGGTCTGGCACAGAGCAGGCATCAGTGAATAACTGAATAACTCCTGCTTATCAGTTTGATTTCATTCTACAGTCAGTCAACAAGAAAAGGGCACTTCCTATGTGCAAGCACTGGCTCTGAGGACCCCGTCATGAACAAGGTGGACACTATGCCCACTGAGCTCACAGCTTCTTGAGGGAGACTGACAATGACCAAGAGATGATCATAAGAGGGACATTGTAAAAAGAGAAGGGCAGAGTCATGAGAACAACGACAGAAGGACTGAATCTAGTCTGGGAGAGTTGATTGGGATGCGGTAAGAGGTAAGCTGGCATGGCCTTCTGCAAGAAGTGATGATTAAATCGATGGGAATTTGCTATATTCAGCAGTTCTCAACCCTAGCTGCACACAAAGATCACATGGAGAATGATTTCAAAATATCTATGACTCTCCCATGTAGGAGCCCTGGTGGCACAGTGGTTAAGTGTTCAGTTGCTAACCAAAAGGTCAGCAATTCGTACCCATCAGCTGCTCCACAGGAGAAAGATGCAGCAATCTGCTTCTATAAAGATTTATAGCTTTGGAAACCCTGTGGGGAAGTTCTACTCTGTCCTATAGGGTTGCTATGAATTGGAATTGACTTGATGACAATGGATTTTGGGTATGACACTCCCAGAAATCCTGATTCAATTGGTCAGAGGTGGGGCCCAAACATCAGCTTTTTTATTTTTATATTTTAATTAAAGGTCCTCAAGTGATTCTGATAAGAGGCCAGGGTGGAGTCTCATTAAGTGAGATGAAGGTGACAGCAGGGAGTGGGGAAGCATTCCTAGCAAATCTGTGTGAAGATCCTGAGCTGGAAAGGAGCATGACACTGTTGAGGATCTAAAAGAAGTATAGTAATTGTGTCAATGTCCCTGAGCTGTAAATGGGGAAGTTGTTATGTTGGCAAATGTCCTGTTGTGTATGTTTTGTACAGCAAGGCTGGGGCAAAGGGAGGGAGAGAGTGCACCATCTCAGATCTAGTCCACATTAGGACACCACAAGCTCTACAGTCAGACTGGGAGCCTACATGGCTAAAGAGAAAAGCAAACATTCAGGCCCCAGGCCATCCACATGCAAGGCAAACCACCCAAATCCCCTTGATGGTGGCACTACACAGTGGTAGTTACTCTTGCTGTATGCAGGCTACTGGAGGAAGAGAAGTAAAGAACACCTAGCCAGGTAGGGACTGTGATCACACCAGCAGTGAGAGTTGGCCTTTCTGTACCATTCTAGGTATTGATGGATGTGAATCTGTCTTCTGTTATATGAGCTTCTCATCTAGGCCAGTAGATCTCAACATGAGCTGCCCAGTAGGTTCATTTGGGGAGCTTAAAAAATACCAATGCATGGTCCCTACTCCAGGTTAACTGAATCAGAATCCCTGCTGGTGGGGCCAATGAAAAATGATGTGACACACTGGAAGCTGTCTAATATAATGGAAATAGCATGTGATTGTTAAGTCAGAGGGAATTAGGTTCACATTCTGGCCTGAAGCTTTTCTATTTGAACTTGCGTAGCTATTCAACCTCTCAGAAGCTCAGTTATTTTATTTGTAGAAGGTGATTTCTAATACCTCCCTTGTAGATAAGTGAGGGATTTGAGAATAACAATGTGAAAGGTCCAGTTGCCTAGAATGGAAAATCATTATGCAAATGATGGTGATGATGATAATGATGATGATGATGATGATGTTTCATTCTTTGAAATTGTTGTCATTCATGATCTTAGAATGACATAATCTTCAATTATGGTTGCAGTTGATCATAAGTATCATATCCATATTTTATATTTTTGTTGATAAAAAAGTTTTTGATAAGAGTGATAAGAATACCCTGCTAAATAAATTTCATTATTGAATCCATTCAGTCATGCTTTTTCTGTTCTTCCAAGAGGAGATGATACTTTTGATGGTAAGAAGATTGGGGTAGATTTGTCCTCATATCCATACCTTATGAATCAGAAATCAAGGAATGTTAATAGTAATGGCAGGCAAGTGTCTATAATTTCTTAATGTTTTTACATATATTGATTTTAATATGAACAATGCTTCCAAAGAAGTATTAATAGCCCCATTTTATGGAATAGACTATTCCTTAGAAAGAATAAGGCACAAGGCTTTCCCTGGGTTGAGCTTCCTGAATGGTGCTGTCATGGGAAGGAGGAGAAGCTCACGAGCTGTCAGGATGCTGTGAGCAGGGACATCAGGCAACCGCCCCCTCAACCAAGGAACCATCTGCTTCTCAGCCTCAGCTCCCTTAGAAACAGTATCAGCTCCAGAAACCTGATAGGAGTGCTCAGTACCAGCTGGAGGAGGAAAAGAGGATCTCAATCAGTTGTCTAGAGTCCAGGGAGCTTTGGGAGCCACAGAGTAGGAGCTATCCCTAAAGTGGACATGGGCATCATGCTTGGACAGTTTTCATAGCAAATGCCTCATCTTTTGTGTAAGTGGTGGTTTTGTTATCTTAACTTGGTACTGGTCTCCAAAATGGCTTTCTCTCTGCTCAGGCCTTCCTGCAATTTTTCTCAGGCCTAGGGCTACCTCTCCTCACCACCTCCCACAGGAGATAGATGGCGTGAACCATAAGCCCTTGCTTTTTCAGTCTCACAAGAAACCTGTTGCAGCAGAGATGGTAACCACATGTGCTACAGAGTAGAACTGCTCCATAGGATTTTCTTGGCTTATAATCTACAGAAGAAGGAATTCTGGTGGTACGGTGGGTAAGAAATTGTGTTGTAACCAGAAGGTTGGTGGTTCAAACCCACCAGCTGCTCAACAGGAGGAAGATGAGGCTCTACTTTTGTAAAGATTTATAGCCTTGGAAATCTTATGGAGGTCGCTGTGAGTCAGAATCAACTCAATGACAGTGGGTTTGGCTTTGGAATCTACATAAGCAGTTTTTCAGGTCTTTCTTCTGTGGTGCCACTGGGTGGGTTTGAACCACCAACCTCTAAGTTAGTAGTCAGACACAAACCATCTGTGTATTTTCAGTCCCATAATACTCAGGTCTCAATTTCAATTCTGCCACTCACTAGCTATGTGACTTAAGCAAGTTACTTAAATTCTCTGAGCTCTACACGTTTCTTCTATAGAGTAGAGGTAGTTAAATCTATCCCTTATGCAACTGCACTAAGGATCAAGTGTTAAAATGTTCTAGCACATTGCAAGCATGCAGTAGGTGATCAATAGAAGTTTAACTATTGCCTCTTTTCCTTGAGCAGTTGGAGCTCAACACTGTCTGCCATGGCAAGACCTTCCTGGCATCTTGAAACCCTCAGCATATAATCAGTGGGTCAAATTCGGGAACACTGAGGCTCAAGAATTAGGTGATGTTTGGCTCATTGTCTACGAGCATGAGCTATGCATTTTCAAGACTTGCTGGAAGCTCTAGAGGTGGTAGACTCAACTCCAGTTCCCAGGGATTCATTTCTCTGGTCAAGCCTGTTACCATCATACTGGCTTGGGAGTGCCTCTTCCCTTAATGGGTTTAAATTAAGCTTGGACTCATAACCTCTTCATTAATGTCCACAGACCAGACCAGTCACAACCAGTTTCATGGCTGGAATATGAAACATGACTTCTAAAGGCTCAGGGATGGTACAGGGAAATAAACACAGGCAGTACCATGAAACTGGCAAATCTGGTTTATCTTCACTTTGGAATCCCCTACAGCTGCCTCCTTGACCCACTGTGGGACCTGCACCTATGTGGCAAATGGTCAACTTTCCCCTCTCACTCAAAAAGAGCCTTCAACCAAAAAACCCTAAGTAAGTCAAAAAAGCGTGAGACCCAGAAAAAGGAATCAATTCTGGAGTACCTCCAGTTAAGCCTACTACTAAGTTCTGTTTTTCTCCAATGATTGAGACTGGGATTCAACTTGCAGTTCAACAAGGGCAGCGCACTCGCCTGTCTGTGACATCATGATGGCTTTACCCTATGGGAGGGAAGGAAGAAGGTTTCATTCCATGCAACAGATCAGTTGTGGCTTTCTATGCTCTCATTGTCTACTAGGATAAGCTACTCCTTTTCAAGGCCTGCCGGAAGCTCTAGAGGGGCTCTTTGCTGTGGATTCTGAAGCTGTGTCTGGCTCAGCAGGAAGGAATGATATTGGCCATGAGTATGGGAGTGAGGAGTGGCACCCACATGCTACACAGTTGCTTTCCCTTTCCTATAGCAGAAAGCACGCATATTATAAGATGAGTCCTCACGCCTAACATCAAAGGTATGTGGATCTTATTAAAGGGAAGGCCCTTTGGTTTCACTGAGAACTTTGATGGATTCAGAGATGGAAGAAGAGGTTAGGAGCAAGGGCCTGGGGAGACTTGAATTATTCTAAATAATAGAGGGAGGAAATTTTGGAGTTTCCATGCCCATTTGTAAGGAAGGAGATAAGAAAGGAGAGTGGGAAGAAGGGAGATTAGTTTCTATGATGGTGTGAGGCTGGTGTGCTGTATGGCGATGAAGCAAGAGATAAAAAATCCAGACTAGTAAAGGGTGGAAGCAGTTTGTATTACAGGCTCTGTAGTTGGACTGCCTGAGTTCAGTTCCCTAGCTCTGCTACTTCCTAGTTATGCAGGCTTGGACAAGTTATTTGTCTTCTCTAAGCCTCAGTTTTATTTATAAACTGGAGATAACAATTGTGCCTAATTCATAGGGTTGTTGGGACAATCAAATAAAAATGCTTAGTATAATGAGTAGAATATAATAAGCACCCCATAAATACCAGCTTTTGTTATTTTATTACACAACAGTATCTAATATTTAATATGAAATTATGTGCATTTCTGAAATATGTATCCATATTTGTTTCTTTGTCTTTCCAAGGAACGCTAGTGGCACAGTGGTTAAGGCATTTAGCTGCTAACAAGATGGTCAGCAGTTCAAATCCACCAGCTGCTCTGCAGGAAGAAGATGAAGCAATCTTCTTCCATAAAGATTTATACCCTTGGAAACTCTGTGGGTCACTGTTGAGTCAGAATCAACTCGATGGCAGTAGGTTTGGTTTTTGGTTCTTTGTCTCTCCAGCAAATGTTTAGCAAACTACACATGCACATTGCCTTGTGTGAAAGGGGCTGGATTGCCAACTGAGCAAACATGATGCAGAACAGAGGCAACATGGACAGGGTGGAGAATGACTAAGAAAGTAAAGAGGCAAGAGTTTGGACCTGAAACCAAACTCATTGCCGTCAAGTCAATTGTGACTCATAGCGACCCCTCCTTGGGTTTCCAAGGCAGTATCTCTACAGAAGTAGATTGCCCAATCTTCCTTCCAAGAAGTAGCTGGTGGGTTTGAACCACCAGCCTTCTGGTTATCAGTCAAATGCTTTAGGCACCCTTATCACCACCCAACCAGGAAGTGATTGATATTGGGGAGAGCTTTGGAATTCCACAGGGCATGGAATGTGGGACTCAAGCTAATCATAAGTAATTGCCTGAGCCAGCAAGACTCTAGCTGGTATCCAGGTCACTTGTACATGAAATGGGGCTACAATGTGGCAAGGAGAGGACATACCAGGCCAGGAAAGATAGAAAGCCCTACTGAGCAACAGAGATCCCTCAGCCAGTGAGCACGCTTCACCAGCAAAGAAGTGGCTGAATAGAAAGAAGGCTCCAGGGTGGTTTGTTTTGTGTGGTTGGCTTCATGGAAATCCCTCCAGCTGTCTGGCACATTATGGAATGGAAGGACAGACAGGGGAATGAAGCCCACTTGGAGGCTGAAAGACAGAAGTACCAATTGTCATTCTCTCGTTGAGGAGACAAGGGATTCAATCATACATGCAGTGTACTACACTGACCAGTTTCCTATCAGACACTCCTACCACGTGGCTCCTTGGGCCATCTCTGAAGTTTTCCCATCCCACTGGTCAGCTATGAGGTCTCCTTGGAAAGGCAGCTGCTTTACTATGAATATACTTCGTGATTCTGACCACAGCAAGCAGTCTTCATTCTGGGATCAGCTGCCAATCATAATATTTCTCTTAACTGGTCTGGACAACAACCTTCTGGTCTTTGATGGTATGCAAACCAGAAAGCTCATGTTCATTTGATCTTTTTTTTTTTTTCCTTATATCTTTGCAATAATGATGTTATAAAACACAAACAGAGAGCAGATGATCCTTCTCTTCAGAAGGTTGGTTTTTAAGAAAAATAATTTACAAAATTACTATAAACCATAATCTAGGCCAGAGGGAGCAGTTGTGTAGCTTCTATTCCCCACTCCCCACTCCCACACCCATGACAGACATTGCTAATCAAGCACAGCACTCTTCCCCACTGCATACCAGATAGCCACTCAGTTGATTGGGGTTGGCCCATTTCTCCCTGACCTACATGAAGAACCTCACCTGAAAGTCAAGAGAGCTGGGTGCTAATCTGGCCTCTGCCATTTATGAGTTGAGTGCCTCAATCTCCTTATCTATTCCATAAGACAAATATCATATGCCCTACCAAAGCTAGCATCTAGAGTGACAGTGCACAAAAGCTCTATTTCTCTTAAATGTTACAGTGTTTGCAGAGAGAAAGGCCATATTTATTGCTACTACTATAATTAGAGAGGCAGTTCCTCATTCTCTTCTTGGGGCACACTACCCTCACAATCATATTAGAATCTTGGAGGTGGTTTACAAATTATATGCAATATTATAATTTTTTTATTTTATCATTTCTTCTCTAAGTTTTATTATTATTATTATACTTTGAGTGAAAGTTTATAGAGCATATTAGTTTTCCATTCAGTAATTTACACACATCTTGTTTTGTGACATTGGTTGTAATCTCCTCAGTGTACCAGAGTTGTTCTTATATTCAATATTATAATTCTATATTTGGGAAGCAAACAAAACTATCTATTGCTTTGTAATAAAGAATGACAGCACATTAGGTTTATCAAATCTAGGTTGGTGAGACACTACTGAAAATGGTTGAGAAACACTGAACCAGTATTTCGAAAGCTAGAGGTAGTTGGGTTCTCTCTGGCTTCTGTTAGGACCTGCTACCCCCTCCCCATGGGCTTGCCTTTCCCCAGTGCCCTGTCGATCTCTAGTCTTTCCTGAGGTAGCCTAGTACTACTGTCTCTCACTGCCCACTTGCTGCCTTCTGGACCCCACCTCTTGTTGCCGCCTAATTGTCAAGTTCAGGAGCCTGTGAATCATAGTGTCCAGGCCAGGAAGTGATGAGTGATAGTAGTGACTCATCCTGAGCCACACCAGAAAAGGGACCAGACAGCACAGGTGATGGCCTCCCAGATGGAGTCGCCACCTGCCAGGGAGGGCCAACGCTGCTGGGGGCAGCCCCTAGGAAGCAGTGGCTGTGAGGTCAGCATAAAGAGAGCCTGTCTCCTCTGGTCCAGCAGTGCTATGCTGCCTAACCTGATATTTTCTGGGGCACTGAACTTGTGTTTACTTTGAACAGCTTTGCCTGCCAAGCTCATGCTGGGTAAGGGAACACAAACACAGCAAAAGAGGGATGCCTGGGGTGCTTCTCTCTAGAACATTTTCTTTCCAAACAAGAGTTGTTTGCCTTGAAAGGCTCAGTCTCTTAATGACAGGCAGAGAAATGGTCACTAGACTAATAATAATAATAATGATAGTTCTCTTTTGTGCAGTGCTCACTATACTCAGGTATTATAGTAAGCACTTTACAAAGGGCAACTCATTGAAACCTCACAACAACCCTATGGAGTAGGAACTATTATTATCCCTATTTTATGGATGGGGAACCTGAGGCCCATGGGAGTGGAGCAACTTGCCCAGAGCCACACTGCTAGTAAATGGCTGAGTCAGGATTTGAATTCAGGAAGTTTGCTTTGGGCCTCTTATCTTCACTATCTCATGGAAACTGAGATCTAGGCTTGAGAACCATCCTTGACCCCACCTTCTCTATTGGGTTGAAGCCCATATCAATCCATCAGGTTGTCCTGTTGAGTCTAACTTCTAAACACATCTCAGATGTGCTCCTATATAGTCCAAAAAAGAACCCATTGCCATCAAGTCAATTCTGACTCACAGTGACCCTATAGGACAAAGTACAACTGCCCCATAGGGTTTCCAAGGCTATAAATCTTTATGGAAGCAGACTACCTCATCTTTCTCCCACTAAGTGGCTGGTGGGTTCCAGCCCCTTCCATATAGTACAGGTCATCATTATCTCTTCCTTAAATCCCTGTGATTTTTTTTTAAGAGTTGCCCTTGCTTCTGCTTTGATCTCTCTCCTTCCAGTCTACTTCTTATGCAAGAGACAGTCATCTTTCAATGTTACTAATCAGAGCATGCCACTGCCCTCCACCCTGTGGCACCAGAGCCCTTCCCATGGCCACATCTCGTGCTTCCTGTCCCCCTTGCCCACCACACGTACCACCTGAACTGGCTTCCAACATTTGCCAAGTTCTTCCAAAAACCTCCACCTACAAGCCCATCTCATTTTTATTGTGCTCTGCTTTATTGCACTCTGCAGATACTATGTTTTTTACAAATTGAAGGTTTGTGGTAACTCTACATCAAGCAAGTCTATGGGTGCCATTTTTCCAATAGCATGTGCTCACTTTGTCTCTGTGTCACATTTTGGTAATTCTCAGAATATTTCAAATTTTGTCATAATGCCATTGCACACTTAATAGACTACAATATAGTGTAAACATAATTTTTAAATGCACTGGGAAACCAAACAACTCCTATGACTCACTTTCTTGTGATACTCCCTTGATTGTGGTGGTTTGGAATTGAACCCACAATACCTCCACAGTATGTCTACCCTTCAGTAGCTGGAGAGCTCACATTAAAGTGTAAATCAGATCAAATCATTCCCCTACTTGAAACCCCCTAATGTCTTCCCATCAAACATGAAGTGAAATCTTAGCATGACCTGCAAGCCTTGGCATGATCTAGCTCCTGGCTGCCTCCCAACATCGTTTCTGAGCACCTCTTCATCACTCACTGCACTTTGCCACAATGGCCTTCCTGTTGGTCTCTTGAACACCCAAGGTTGTCTCTCCAGCCTCAGGGTCTTTGTGTGTGCTGCCTCTACCAGATGAATGCTGAGCTGGAGAGTCCAGTAAAGACTGAAGATCTGTGAAAATGAGTGAAACAGATTGCTTCTTTGTGAAGAGAAATAGGATTTCGCTGCTGAGAATTCACCCTGGAAATGGTGGTCCCACGCACCATCACTCAATGCTCTGCAAGTTGTCATTTCTGCATGCTATTCAAAGAGAAACTTAGCTTGAAGCTGTGGCATGCAATGAGAGGACCATAGTGCAGCAAGGCCAGCTGACACTGCCAAACCCCTGCATGGAAAGGTCTTCTCAAGTCATCTATCCTGGAAAGCATCACACCCTGATTTGACTCAGTGGAAACCAAGGGCTCAGATGTACAGTCTTTTCTCTTCACCCAGGGGCCCAGAGGAATGTGAGTTACTGTTTGATCTCTGCAGTCATGCCTGAAGTTCTACTCTGTCAGATCATTCAGGTGAGAGGAAGCAAAACAGAGTGGCTGTGCTCAGGGACTCTGGCATCAGCCTGCTCATTCAAGTCACAGCTCTGCCAATTAGGATGGCATTACCATGGGTGAGTTTCATAAGCTCTCTAAGCCTTGTGTTCTTCATCTGTAAACTGGGGATAATAATGGTCTGCTACTTCATATGATTGTATGCACTTATATAGTTGATGAGCTCAGAGTGAAACACTGAACATATAGTGAAAAACTCCAACACTATTGAATTGATTCTGACTCCATAGCAACCCATAGGGTTTCCAAGGCTGTATATCTTTATGGAAGAAGATTGTTTCATCTTTCTCCCACAGAGCAGCTGGTGGGTTTGAACTGCTGACCTTCTGGTTAGCAGCCAAATATTTTAACCACTCCACCACCAGCTCTCCTTGAACACATAGTAAGCACCCAGTAAATATTTTCCAGCTGCTGTGAGTTGACTCCAATTCATGGTGGCCGCATGTGTGTCAGGGTAGAACTGCACTCCATAAGGTTTTTGATGTCTGGTTTTTCAGAAATAGATTGATAGGCCTTTCTTCTGAGGTGCCTCTGAGTGGACTCGAACCACCAACCTTTCAGTTAGCAGCTGAGCAACTGAGCATGTAAACCATTTGTATCACCTCAGAGACTCTTCAATAAATGTTAGCTATTGTTATCACATCTCATCACCTCTGGTGTCTTCCAAGAACATAGCACCCAGAGCAGCAGAGTTGGATGGAAAGAGCATGAAGTTTTGATGCCAGACACAGCCTGGTTTGAATCAGAGTTCTGCCTTTCACTATCTGTGTGTCTTTGGGCAAGCTGCTTCACCTTTCTGAGTCTCGGTTTTCTCATCTGAAAAATGGCACTATTCATAGCAACCTCTTCAGTATGTGAAGAGTATTCATGAGTTCACAAATGTAAAATTCCTGGAATTTAGTAGGGGTTTAATAAATGCTAGTTCCTTCTCCCTTGTCCTCCTTTATCTCCCTCTGAAGCTCCCTCTGCATTCACAGCACTCTTTTTTCCTCTGTTCCTGTCACACTGAATAAATGAATATGTTAAGTTAGTGCAGTACAGATACTTTAAGAGCCCAGGCTGGTAGGTTTCCCAGGTTCCACCTCCATCCATCATGAAACATTAACAAGAGCACTTAAAGAAACACAGTCACATCAGAGATAGAACGAAGCTTCTCCATCGCTTGGTGGTTCTTGTGCCAAGTGTCACACGCTATTAAGGCTGAGGGCAGGAGAGGCTGAGAGGAGGGAGGGGGGCAGCAATCAAAAGAGGCTCGAGAAAGGATGGTGATGGAGAAGCTGCATTGTGTGTGGCTGGGGTTCATCACTGGATGGCCCTTTTACCTTCCCCATGGCTTTGACAAAATAATTTATTTGAGGTCTCAAAAAAGATGGAAACAACCTAAATGCCCAACAACATGTAACTGGTTAAAGAAATTATAGTCCATGCAAACTAGGGAATACTTTGAATCCATTACAAAGCAAGAAGTGAATTTATATGTGCTGACATGGAAAGCTGCCAAGTGAAAAAGCAAGGTGGAGAGTGCTATGGAGGGATGGCTCCACTTATGGTAAAAAGCTCTCTAGTCCTATATGGACATATATCTGCATGTAAATGTGTTAGCTGCACTCAAAACTACCTCTGGGCAAGAGGGCATGGGATTCAGGGCAGGCGTGCAGGTTGAAGGCACACTTGTGCTTTTTAACCACGTAAACCCTTATACTATTCATTATTTTACATGTGTATTACTTGTGAAGTTACGGGTGAAAAGGGATAAAAGGAAGAAAGGAGAGGAAACAATTCTCTGTCTACAATCCCATCACGAATGTTCTGGATCTAGGGCAAGCCTTGATTCCTCTCTTCACATCACAATTTATTCAGAAACATACTCAGACAATGCATTCCTCACTGTTGATCCTCTCTGCTTTTTGCAGCCCCTCTACAGGGAGGCTGGGATTGGGGCTACCTTGACCCAGGGCCCCACCAGAACCATCATGCCTGTTTCATGTTGAAGCAGCCACGAGAGGAAGCTGGTCCTAAGGAAACTAGTTGTAAGCTGAGGTCCCTCATAGCACTACCTCTCAAGCCCCAACACTGGTGCAGTTGCTGATGGATCTCGTTAGCTGGGTCACAGGGGCACAAATGGCATTTTCCCAATAGGCTTCATTTAATTGATTAATATCCTAGATCTATTTTTGTGCATCACAGTTATTTCCAGGTCACTCCTTGCTCTAGGATATTCTGTGGTCTGCTATTACTCACTGAAGACAGTCAAACTCCTTACCCCAGCATGTAAGGCCCTTAAAGATCTGGCCTAACTAAGCCCTCATCCTTCTAGGTCAGAAGAAAAGCATATCCTGTTATGCTTGGTGACTCATCCTGCCAGAAATGATTTTTAGAAACAGATGCCATCTGTCAAGTCTGCCATCTGCTTTACCTTTGTGATGAGGGCTAAGGTGGATGATGGCTGGTCCACTCTGCCTCAGTTTTTCACTTGATTATTCACAGGCTCTTAAAAGAAGCAAAATTGGCGATAATAATTCAAATTATAAAACAAGACCCTACACCTTAAGCTTTTACCTTATGCTATTTGGTACAAAGTGCTTCACTTACATATTAACTCACTTATTTCTCACAATGATATTACAAAGTTGTCATCTGGCACTCCATTACAGATCATAAAGCTGAGGCCCAGGAAAAACCCAATGAAAGGAGGCTCTTGACCTCCAGACAATATTCCCTCACTGGCACATGGTCTGTTACCACTCTCTTCAGCAGGAGTTTCAGTAGATGTGTGGTTATCTCCATGGCCACCGTGGCCTCTTGGGAATGTGCTGTAAAAGACATTCCAATGAGCATGTCTTATGGGTATGGAACATGGTGTCCCACTGTGCATTAGAGGCACCAGAATTCCTCAGGAGAATTCACTGTTCCACAGGGAAGTGCATTCTGGCCTCCAGGTCCTTTCTTATAGTGATCCTATAAACCAAAACCAAACCAAATTCATTGCCATTGACTTGGTTTTGACTCATAGCGATGCCCATTGGGTTTCTGAGGCTGTAAATCTTTACAGAAGTACATCTCCCCATCTTCCTTCCATAGAGTGGCTAGTGGGTTTGAACTGCTGACCTTATGGTTAGAAGCCAAATGCCTTATCCACTACACCACCAGGGCTCCTTATAGTGACCCTATAGGACAGAGTGAAACTGTCCCATAGCTTTCCAAAGCTGTAATCTTTATAGAAGCAGATGGCACACCTTTCTCCTGAGGAGTGGCTGGTGGGTTTGAACCACTGACCTTTTAGTTAGCAGCCAAGTGCTTTAACCACTGCACTTCCAGGGTTCCTATTAGGGCCTGGTGGATTGAAAATTCATGAGTCGGGCTCTCACTTAATCTCTGTGCTCTTACAAGACTCTTGAGAAAAGACACCTTCTTGGAGACAAGCAGTGAAGAATACCTTCCAGAGAGAGACTCCTTAAGTGTGTGAAGAGGTTCTGTATAGCAAACCTAATGGTTTTGTACAGTAAACCTAGTGGCATGGTTTATTCTCCCAAGAGCTCCTTTGAACTAAAATTCAGATGATGAGATTCAGGTTCTGTCTTGGCCATTAGAACTGTGTGACCTTGGTCAAAGCTCTCCCTCTTTAGGCCATTAAAAAAGACAAAAATAAAACAAAACAAATTCACTGAGAAAAAATTTATATATAATAAGATGCAGTTATTTTATGTGTTCAAGTACAATGATTTTGATAAATGTAATATAATTACCGGGAAGCTCTGGTAGCATAGTGCCTAAGGCACTTGACTGCTAACCAGAAAGCTGGCCGTTCAAACCCACCAGCCACTCCTCAGAAGGAAGGTTGGGCAATCTACTTCCGTAGTGATACTGCCTCAGAAACCCAAGGAGGGGTCGCTATGAGTCGGGTGCAACTCGACCGCACATAACAACAATGACAACAATATAATTACCACCACAGTATATATTTCTATCATCTCAAAAGCTCTTCTTCCTGCTTTTGGTCACTAGAAATTAGATTTGGCTTTCCTAGAATTTCATACAGATGGAAATACTCTGTATGAATTTTTTGTTTGGCTTCTATCCTTCAGCATTCAGCCTAATGTTTCTGATTCATTCCTACTGCTGCAACTATCAGTAGTCCATTCCTTTTTATTGCTGAGCAGTATTCCATTGTATGACAATTTACATATCCATTCACCTCCTACTGGGCATTTGCATTGTTTCCAGTTTCTGGGGCCATTATGAATAAAGCTGCTATGATCACCTATTTAAAGAAGCCTTTTGTGTAACTCCATGCTTTAATTTCTCTTGGTTAGGAGTTCTGGTGGCGTAGTGCCTAAGGCATTTGAGTGTTAACCAGAAGGCTGGAGGTTTAAAACCACCAGCCACTCCTCGGAAGGAAGATTGGCAATCTACTTCTGTAGAGATACTGCTTCAGAAACCCAAGTAGAGGTCACTATGAGTCAGAATCAACTGAATGGCAGTGAGTTTGGTTTGGTTTTGGTTAAATACATAGGTCATATGGTAAATAGATGTGTAACTTTATAAGAAATTGTCAAACTATTTTCTAAAGTGGTGGCATCATTTTGCATTCCCACCAGCAGTGTACAAAATTGCCACTTGCCTCACATCCTAGCCAGCACTTGCATTTGTCAGTCTTTTGTGTTTTAGTCCTTCAAATGTAGTGTTATCTCAGAGTCTCTGGGTTGTACAAATGGTTAATTTGTTCAACTGCTAAATGAAAGGTGGGAGGTTCAAGTTCACCATGAGGTACCTTGGAAGAAAGTCCTGGCAATCCACTTCCAAAAAAAATTAGGCACTGAAAACCCAATGAGGTATTGTTCTACTCTAATATACATCAGGCCACTAGGAGTGGGGGTTGACTCAAAAACAACTGGTTGGTTGGTTATGGTGATTTTATTTTCAGATTTCCTGCAGTATTGGTGGTGTTTTCATATGCTTATTTGCTATTGATATGTCTTCTTTGATGAAATGACTTAAAATATTTTGATAAATTTTCATTTGTACTGTTAATATTGTGTTCTTCACATATTCTCTTCAGGCCATTTAAGAACTGGAATGATGGTCTTATCTCTACAGTCCTTATACTTTTGGTTCTATTTCAAATTAAATTGTGAAAATGTTTAACCCACTAATCAGGTGCAAATATTAAACTGTACTATATGCTTTAACACAATAATCTTATTCTAGGGAATTTATCTTGAGGAGATATATAAGGATTTTGCTACAAGAATAATCCTCATAGGATGAGAAAGACATAGAGAGATACATGGGAGGTACAGACAACAAATATGAACCCTTTTGCACATACAGTACTGCATTGTCAGTGAAGGCAAACATGGGTATATGGGTGGAT
>NW_006921601.1:18895272-18898641 GCF_000298275.1 Orycteropus afer afer | reverse complement strand
TGGGAGAAAGAAGGGCTGCTTATGCACAGGGAGACAGCTTAGGGGGCAGGAGTGTCTGGAGGGATGGACACGGGGAAAAGGTAACTATGGGGAGGAAGTGGGAGGGGAGCTGTTGCATTGTGGTAAACTGTGGTCAATGTCATGAGACAATGTATATGTGAACTGCTGTATGGAAAGTGAATTTGCTCTGTAAATCTTCACCCAAATCACAATAAAAAAAAAGAAAAAAGAAAAAAGAATATTCCTCATAGCACAGTTGATACTAGAGAAAAGCTATAATCTAAATGCCCCAAAGTGGGAGATATAAGTACATTCAGTAGAATACTATGCCGGCACCAAAACAGATGCTAGAAATTGACCATGAAACTTGGAAAACAGCTACTTGGCCAACTGACTGGAAGAGATCAATATTTATACACATGTCAAAGAAAGGGGATCCAACAGAATGTGGAAAGATGGCTATGAAATAATCTGGAATGAAAAAAATTCTAGCCATTAAATACTATTTGTAATATGATTCATAGAAAGATATTCAGGTAGGACAAACACAGAATGTGAACAGTAACTATTTGTAGGTAGTAGAAATTTAGCTAATTTTATTTTCTTTTGGCTTGCCTGTAATCTCAGATTTTTTATATTTGCCTTCTCAAAAGAAGGGTCAACCACTTCTCAAAGTATTGGTCAGTGAAAACCTTATGAACAGCAGTGAAACACTGTCCGATATAGTACTGGAAAATTTATGAATAGCCCTGAAACATTGTCTGGTATAGTGCCAGAAGATAAGCCCCTAAGGTTGGAAGGCACTCAGAATATGACTGAGGAAGAAGAGCTGCCTCCTCAGAGTAGAGTCAACTGTAATGACATAGATAGAGTAAAGCTTTCAGGACCTCCATTTGCTGATGTGGCACGACTCAAAATGGGAAGAAACAGCTGTGGACATCTGTTAATAATTGGAATGTGAAGTGTACAGAGTATGAATGTAGGAAAATTAGAAGTTCTCAAAAATGAAATGGAATGCATAGAGATCAATATCCTAGGCATTAGTGAGCTCAAATGGACCAGTTTTGGCCATTCTGAATCAGCCAGCCATAGGATCTACTATGCTAGTAATGACAAATTGAAGAGGAATGGCATGCCATTCATTGTCACAAAAAAATGTTTCAAGATCTATCCTGAAGCACAGTGCTGTCAGTGATAGGATAATAGCCATATACCTACAAAGAAGACCAGTTAATACTATTATTATTCAGATTTACACATCAACCACCAAAGCCAAAGAAAAGGAAATTGAAGATTGTTACCAACTTCTGCAATCTGAAATTGACCAAACATGAAATCAAGATGTGCTGATTATACTGCTGATTGGAATGCAAAAGTTGGAAGCAAAGAAGAATCACCAGTAGTTGGAAAATATGGCCTTGGTGATAGAAATGACCCTGGAGATCACATGATAGAATTTTGCAAGACCAATAACATATTCATTGCAAATACCTTTTTTCAATAACATAAATGGCAGCTATATACGTGGACCTAGCCAGATGGAATACACAGGAATCAGATCAACTGCATCTGTGGAAAGAGACAATGGAGAAGCTCAATATCTTCAGTCAAAACAAGGTTAGGAGCTGACTGTGAAAGACTATCAACCACTCATATGCAAGTTCCAGTTCAAGCTGAAGACAATTAAAACAAGTCCACAAGAGCCAACATATGACCTTGATTCCATCCCACCTGAATTTAGAGAACATCTGAAGAATAGATTTGATGCATTGAACACCAATGACCAAAAACTAGACAAATTGTGGTACAATATCATGAACATTATATATAAAGAAATAAAAAAGTCATTAAAAAGACAGGAAAGAAAAGGCCAAAGTGGATGTCAGAAGAGACTCTGAAACTTGCTCTTGAATGGAGAGTAGCTAAAGCAAATGGAAGAAATGACAAGATAAAAGAGCTGAACAGAAGGTTTCAAAAAGCAGCTTGAGAAGACAAAGTTAATTATAATACTGAAATGTGCAAACCATTAGGGAAGAACACACTCGGCATTTCTAAAGCTGAAAGACCTGAAGAAAAAATTCAAGACTTGAGTTACAATATTGAAATATTCTATGGACAAAATATTGAATAATGAGGGAAACATCAAAAGAAGATGGAAAGAATACACCAAGTCAGTGTACAAAAAATAATTGGTCGATGCTCATCTATTTCAGGAGGTGGCATATGATCAAGAATGAATGGTACTGAAGAAAGAAGTCAAAGCTGCACTGAAGGAATTGACAAAAAACAAGTCTCCAGGAATTGACAGAATACTTATTGAGATGCTTCAGCAAACGGATGCTGTGCTGCAGGTACTCACTCGGTTATGCCAAGAAATTTGGAAGACAGCTACCGGGCCAACTGATTGGAAGAGAACCATATTTATACCCATTCCAAAGAAAGGTGAACCAACAGAATGTGGAAATTACCGAACAGTATCATTAATATCACACGCAAGTAAAATTTTGTTGAAGATAATTAAAAAGTGGTTGCAGCAGTATATTGACAGGAAACTTCCAGAACTGCAAGCTGGATTCAGAAGAGGATACGGAACAAGGAATATCATTGCTGATGTCAGATGGATCTTGGCTGAAAGGAAAAAATACCAGAAAGCATTTATTTGCGTTTTATTGACTATCCAAAAGCATTCAACTGTGTGGCTCATAACAAGTTATGGATAATATTGAGAAGAATGGGAATTCTAGAACATTTAATTGTGCTCATGAAGAACGTGTCCATAACTAGGAGGCTGTCATTCGAACAGAACAAGGGGATACTGCATGGTTTAAAATCAGGAAGGAAGTATGTCAGGGTTGTATGTTATCATCATACTTATACAATCTGTATGCTAAGCAAATAATCTGAGAAGCTGGACTGTATGAAGAAGAGCATGGCATCAGGATTGGAGGAAGACTCATTAAAAACCTGTGATATGCAGATGACACAACCTTGCTTGCTGAAAGTGAAGATGACTTGAAGCATTTACTGATGAAGATTAAAGACTACAGTCTGCAGAATGGATTACACCTCAACATAAGGAAAATGAAAATCCTCACAACTGGACCAATAAGGAACATCATGATAAATGGAGAAAAGACTGAAGTTATCAAAGATTTCATATGACTTGTTTCCACAATCAACACCAATGGAAACAGCAGTCAGTAAATCAGATGATGTATTGCACTAGGCAAATCTGCTGCAAAAGACCTCTTCAAAGTACTGAAGAGCAAAGATGTCTCTTTGAAGACTAAGGTGTGCCTAATCCAAGCCATGGTGGGTTTTTCCCCCATCTAGCTGAGGGTCTTCACCTTTTTTTTTTTTTTAATTGTG
>NW_006921601.1:18852772-18894792 GCF_000298275.1 Orycteropus afer afer | reverse complement strand
TGACAGTGGTAGCCAGGTACCATCTAGTTCTTCTGGTCTCATAGTCATATAGGCTGCAGATCACTTGGTGTACCAGTCCCTAGGACTAATTGTTTCCATGAATCTTTAGTTTTCTTCATTCTTCTTTGTTCTGAACGAGGAGCCATCTAAATGCAATGATGGCAAGCTATGGTAGGTAACTCAAGACAGAGATCCCTGTCTGCTAGGTGCAGGAGGGTCTAGCATTTCCTGGCATTCCCCTGCAGCAGATCCTTCAGGAAATCTGGGGTCAGGGGACTCCTTCTGCAATATCTATAGGTTTCATAGAAGGAAGAAAATGGGCTTTGGAATAAGCCAGGTTTCAGTTCAAGTGCTGGCTCTTCTACTTGCAGGCTGTGTGATTTTGTGCAAGTTACTTAACTTGTCTGGGCCACATGTTCCTTATCTATAAATTGGAGAAATCAATATACCCATCTTATAAAGTTGTTGAGAATGTTAAAGATTCTTATATTTAAACCAAATAGCATGTGTCTGGCATGAAGCTGAAGCTTGAAAATGATGATGATTTCCTCTTTGCATCTGTTCCTTAGCAGCTGTCTCTGGCCAGCATCCTCACCCAAAAATACACTCCAGTATTATTCTACCCTGGGAAGCTCCTCAGGATTTGCATCTTCACTCTGTGAGCCCATTCTCCCCTCTGCCCTTTGACCTTCAGCAGTTCTGGGCATGTGGCACACATCACAGCAGGACTTCTGCTCCAATCCACATCATTGCCTACTATGTGTGGTTGTCCAAAGCGTGTCTTTACAAAAGACAAAAAGCAGGAAGAAACCAGCCCGCATGGGCCTCTTCCGCCGCATTTCTAACAGGTCTGATGCACCAATTAGAGTATTTGCATTAAAAAAAACCCACACGGCTCCCACCCTACACCTCCACTTTTTCTCAGCTGGCTCTATTCCACAGCTCTTCAAGTTTGAGGATGAGAGACAACTGGAACACAAACTTAGTTATTCATGTGAAGTCACACTCTGGATGCTTGGGTGTGCGTTTTCTGGCATTTGCTAGGACCTCATTCGTGTTTCTGCAGATGGAGCTGAAGGGCCTAGCCCTGGCCTCTCGTTCAATCCCAGGTCCCAAGCCAGGGGATGTGCTGCAAGTGGGCACAGCTCCAGGAAGCAGTTCTGGGTCTGCCACAGAGGCATATCTACTGAAAATGGTGCCTATGGCAATTAGTTTTAAAATGCTGAATGATCTCACACAGCTGGTGATGGAAACAGCAGTGGTGAATAGAAACTGCTCATTGGCGTCCCCCTCAAGTGATGCCCAGGGCATGTGCCATACCTGCCATACGCTAGATATGCCTCTGGTCAGATACTGCCATTGATCTAATGCAGTGCCATGACCCTGGCAGCTGATCTAGTTAAAATGACATCACAGCATGTCCAAAGCTTCCCATGTTCTCTGCTTCAGCCATAGTATTGCTTTGGAGTTAAACTTGGTTTTAAATTTCTGCTTTGCCATTTATCAGCCAGGTGACTTTGGATGAGTCACATAACTTCTCTAGGTTTCAGTTTTCTCAGCTGTAAAATACTACTGATCTCCTCCCTAACCAAAGAACTGTTGTTAGCTGCCGTCAAGTCGACCCCTGACTCATGGTGACCTCATGCAGATGCAGTGAAGGCTGCCTGCTCCTGAGCCATCACCATTGTCAGTTGCAGACTGGACTGTTACGATCTGCAGAGTTTTCATTGGCTGCTTTTCAGAAGTAGATCTCCAGGCCTTTCTTCCTAATGTGTCTCAGTCTGGAAGCTCTGCTGACACTTGTTCAGTATCACAGCAATAATAAACCAATGGCAGACAAGTGGTGGCTATGCATGAGGTGCCTTAGCTGGGAATCAAAACTAGGTCTTCCACATGGAAGGTGAGAGTTTTACTACTGAACTACCAAATGTCTTTGAATCATCTAGTAAATACCTACCAGACAGAAAAGGCTCAAAAAATGACTCATTCTCATTCTTCTCATCTCTCTACAGCCTACTGATGCCCCCTGCCTAACTCCACATGTAGTAAACCTACCAGACTAAGATAGTGAACATTTGGAATTCTTACCACCACATTCCTTACCAGAGCCATGGCAGACATTACTAATCGATCCCCACATTCTTTCCCCATAAGTAACCACTTGGCCTGAGAATTCTTTTCAATATAGTGCTTCAGGAAGCACCAACAGTCATTTTCATTGGTGTGAAAGTACCAGATGCAAACTTCAGTCAACCCAGTGCCATAGATAACTCCATAAACTGGTTTGTATCCTACTGTTCTGATTACACTGCCTTGGCCCAGTGGCACATTTGTTCCAATTTGAGACATTTTTTGTTCTCAACTCTGCTACCTACTTATCCCTTAGCTTGAGGTCCAACAAGATGAGGTCTACACCCCAGCCAGCTCTTAATTTCTGCCAGCCTGATCAGAGCCCCACAGTGGCCCCAGAAAACTGACTGCTCCTCCTTGGGGCTTTGTTCTCTCAGTTCCAGCAGGGGCCAGGCTCCTGTAGCTGCCTTGCAACCCACAGCTGGGGAGTTCTCAGACCAAAGGAGCCCACATGAATGGCTAAATCAGAAGGAATGTTAGACCACAGCCTGGCTCCCAGCCTCACTTCTCCTCAGCTTTAGTAAAAGGCCTTTACCACAGGGGTTATATTAGATGCATAAATTCATCTTCATGGGCTCATGGCCATGACAGGAACAAAGGCTTCTTGCAACAACACCCAGCACCCAGGAATGCTTCCGACTGAGGAACAAAGGGTCCCAGATAGAGACGTTTTCTTCCATTTGTGAATGCAGAGGAGCAACAGAAAAGGACAAGGCTCCTGGGGGAATGGGGACCAAAGGGCAAAAAATAATGGCTTACAGTTCAAAACATCCTAACATCAAACACCTTTTCCACAGCATCCATTTCTGGAGTTCATCCCATGCAAATATAGCCACACATGTGTCCTTGTGCTGTGTGCATTCACCACCACAGAAGGCTGCCATGTTTGCACACACCACCCTAACTCACCCTTCCATGGATGCATGTGTGCACACACACACAGAGGCACACACCAAAATGTCAACATTGTGATGCCTGCAATGGGAGAGTATACACAGAGGCATCATGCACCTGAACCAACTGCAATATACACACATGAATACACAGAATATCCCTACTTACCAACTCAGAACACTTATGTATTTATTGCTAGCTGTCATGGAGTCTACCCCCAACTCACAGCAACCCAATGCACAACAGAGCAAAACACTACTCAATCCTGTACCATTCCCATGATTGGTTGCAGATGGACCATTGTGATCCAATGGATTTTTATTGGCTGATTTTCAGATTGCCAGGCCTTTCTTCCTAGTCTATCTCAGTCTGGAAGCTCTGCTTGTTCAGCATCATAGCAACGTGCCAACCACCACTGACAGATGGGTAGTAGCTGTGCCTGAGATCCATTGGTCAGGAATCTAACCTGGGCCTCCAGCATGGAAGGTGAGAATTTTACAACTGAACCACCACTGCCCCCATAAACCCATTGCTGTCAAGTTGATTCTGATTCATAGCAATCCTATATGACAGAATAGAAGTGACCAAAGGGATTCTAAGGCTGTCATCTTTATGGTTGCATGGAGCAGTTGGTGGATTTTTTACCTTTCACTTAGCGCTTTAACCGTTATACCACCAGGACTCCTTACTGTCCCCAAACCAACCCTGAAACCAAACCCACTGACTCAATTCTGACTCACAGTGACCCTGTAGAACAGTGTAGAGCTGCCCCACAAAGTTTCTAAGGCTGTAAATCGTTACGGGAGCAGAGTGCCACATCTTTGTCCTGTGGAGCAGCTGGTGGGTTTGAACTGTGCACAGCCTTTCAGTTAGCAGCTGAGCACTTAACCACTGTACCACCAGAGCTTGTCCTGCCCCCATTGTTGTTGTTACGTGTTGTCTCATAGCGACCCCTCCTTGGGTTTCCGAAGCAGTATCACTACGGAAGTAGATTGCTCAACCTTCCTTCCAAGGAGTGGCTGGTGGGTTTGAACTCCTAGTTAGTAGTCAAGTGCCTTAGGCACTACCCCACCAGAGCTTCCCCTGCTTCCATAGAGGTGGTTAAATACAAACTTCAGGATATGTATGTGCAGAAACAAACACACATAGTTAGAAGCCCTAACACATATCCCATGGCATATATATAATTGCGTGTAAAAATCAACACCTCAAAACTATGATTCCCCCGCCACATATACATTTATGCCCCCAAACCAGATGAAAATCCATGCAGAATATACCCTGGCACACTATCTCCAGTTGTCTTAATGGAAACATGCAGAAGCCAAGTAAATAGAAGCAAAAGACCTCTGATGCTTTTGTTTCTCCAACAGGACTGAAATGCCTTGACTGCTGCAAGCGGTCCACTCTCTCTCAGCAGGCAGCCACTATGAATATAGGGTCAGTGCATGCTGATAGCATGGTAATCATTTCCCAAGGGGTCTGGGGTGGCCACATTAACACACAAGTACAGGCACACACACACGCACATACACCCACATGCACACACATGCACACATACCCCTGACTGTTCGCAGCTGCCGTTCCTTTTTAAATCTCATATAATACACTTTGCAATCCAGCCCCCCTCCTGCTCGGCTTGGGGAAACTATTTCGGGAATTGGCACAGATGCTGAGAGCAAAGATATTATTCCGAGATGCTCAACCGAGATCAAAGCTGCTTAATCAAAGCTGCCGGCTCGATGCACAGTGCCTTGGCGCATCCAGAGAGCCCAGGTGGAGAGGAAGAAGCCAAAGCTGATCATTTAGGAGACAGGGAGAATCCAGCAGTGGAACTCCGGGGTTGACAAATACCGAGCAGCCAGGATCAGGGAGGTGCTCCTGAGGTCATCTAAGTCCCTGGTTTGTCTCATTCTCAATCTCCAGACGGAAGTCTGCTCGAGCCAGCCCCAGACAGATGACAGTTTCTAGATGCACAAAGCCTCCCAGGGAGGAAGATTTCCTAACACTGTATTGAGCAATTCTCATGCTTAGGAAATGCCTTTGTCTCCTGGTGCAGATCTTTTGAAACACTCCAAGACCTGCATAGCCTGATGGTCCCCTCCCTGGAGTATTTTTGGGTAGGGCTGGCTGGGACTTGAAGGGTAAGTTCAGAGGGGATGTCATCATGGGCACAGCCCTATGGCAGCAAAGTGGAGACATGACAGAGACACTGTCCTAGTTACCTAGGGCTTCCCTAACAATAATACAACATAAGAGTGGCTTTAAAGAAGACATTTTTTTTTTTTGGTCTCATAGTTTTGGAGGCTAGACTTTCAAATCAGGGCATCAGATCCTAGAGAAGATACCTCCTTGTTGGCAACCTGGGCATTCCTTGGTTGAAAATGGTTTCTCACATGGTCTCTTTGCCCTGTGTGCCTGTTTTTATTCTGTCCTTTTATAAAACACCACTAAAAAAAATTGGGTTTAGGACCCACCCTACTTTGGTGAGATCTCATTAACATGACAAAATAAAACATTTCTTCCCAAACAGGGCCATATTTACAGGTCCAGGGCTTAGTAGGGTATCAACATAACTTTTAAACAAACCAAACTCTTAGGGGGACACAATCCAATCCATAATGGGAATCCCTTTTCAGTGAGATCTCATGACTTACACTCTTCACCTAACATTTTCAACCAAGAGAATCCCTGTCCTTGGCACTGCTTCCATCCCCCAGTGAACAAACAAACAAAAACCCAAAAAAACCAAACCAAACTCACTGCCATTGAGTTGATTCTGACTCATAGCGGCCCCATTGGGTTTCCAAGGTGGTAAATCTTTACAGAAGTAGATTGCCCTGTCTTCCTTCCATGGAGTGGCTGGTGGGTTTTAACTTCCAACCTTCTGGTTAGCAGTCAAATGTTTTAGGTACTATGCCACCAGAGCTCCTTCCAGCAAACAGAAAGCAGTCCTTAATTCTCTAACTTGACCAGTATTTATTAAGAGCCTACTACATATCCGGGGGGAGCTCTGGTAGCATAGTGGCTAAGACACTTGCCTGCTAACCAGACGGCTGGCGGTTCAAACCCACCAGCCACTCCTCGGAAGAAAGGTTGGGCAATCCTACTTCCGTAGTGATACTACCTCGGAAGCCCAAGGAGGGGTCGCTATGAGTCAGGTTTGACTCGACGGCACATAACAATAACACAACAACATATCCGGGAGCTCTGGTAGCATAGTGCCTAAGCCACTTGACTACTAACCAGAAAGCTGGCGGTTCAAACCCACCAGCCACTCCTCGGAAGGAAGATGAGGCAATCTACTTCTGTAGTGATACTGCCTCAGAAACCCAAGGATGGGTCGCTACGAGTTGGAGCTGACTCAATGGCATGTAACAACAACAACTACTACTACATATCCAGCACGATTCTGTTGCTGTTAGGTGATAATGAGTCAGTTCCAACGCATCGTGACTCTACATACAATAGAACAAAACACTGCCCAGTTTTGCACCATCTTTACAAGTGTTACTATGTTGCACTGTTGCAGCCACTGTGTCACTGTTCTAAGTGATAGGAATACATCAGTCAATAAAACAAAGTCCATATCCCTAGGGAGGTTATATTTTAGAGGGAGATGTAAGAGATGTAAGAGACAAATCAATTTTAAATAAAATAAACATATTTCAGATCATCCTAAGTGGTAGGAAGGAAATAAAGTGCCATGGAAGAAAGAAAGTAGTGGCATGGGGATGGATGCTTATGTTGATCTGCATAGGGTGACCATAAAAAGGCTGTCACACTGAGGAGGTGACACTTGAGCTAAAGCCTGGAAGGTGAGGAGGAGACAGTCATGAGATAAGCAGGGAGCACTGTGCTCCAGACCAAGGGGACATCAAGCATAAATGCTGGGAGGTAAGACAAGCTTGGTGTGGTTGAAGGAAGCCTGTATGGCTGCAATGTAGTCAGCAAAAAGGAGGGTGGGAGAGGTGGGGCCAGGCTCATGCCTAGTAGGTCATGGGGTGGAGTCTGTCCTTATTCCAAGAGTCTTAACTCAGTGACCACTGTGGAGAATGGATTAAAAGAGGGCAATGGTAGATGCAGAGAGACCAGCTTGGAGACTACCATGATGCCCCATGCAGAAGATGATGGTAACTTGGACTAGGTAGTAGCAGCAAAGGTGGACAGAAATAAATGGATTTGAGATTCACTTTGTAGGGGAGAAGCATGGACTTGTGAATGGGTTGAATTAGAGGATAAAAGAACTGGAGAATGCTGCCACTGGCCAATCTTAGAAAATGTATTGCCTACAGACAAAATCTCAGGCCTGGGGAAGACCTTTGAGATCACTTTGCATCCAGTGTTTCCATTTACTCCCTGCCCCAACCACGTGGTGAGCAGCCCCTGCTTCTTTGCAATGATAGCTACCCAGGTACAGGGCACTGCTTGCCTGTGATCATTGGAGAGCAATGATCCCTGGAGAGCTCTCTTTGGTATGGTGTTGAACCCAGCCTCTCTGAAGCGTCCATTGGTTAGTCCTGGTTATATTTCTTCTTTGGGATCATGAGGAAAAAGGAGGTCTCTGTTCCCTACGTGGGGACTTTGGAGAAGTGCAGACAGAGCTAGTGGAGTCCTGGGTCATCTTTTCTCCAGGTTAAAGATTCCTGGTGTCTACAGTTTCCAGGTTTCCCCTGCCTTGACATCAGCTCAATGGTGTTCCATCATGAGTGTGGTGCCTGGGAATGGGCTTGAACTTCAACACATCCAGGTTGGGAGAATCCCTAAAGGATCAGAAGTCAAGATGCCATCTTTCCTGAGTTCTACATTTGTGTCCCTTAGCTTACAAGTCAACCACTTGAGTCAAAAATATGGGCTGGCTGAATCCTGCCCCTTTAGCCCTCTGTCCTCCTTCAGAACTATCATTTTTTTCAAGGTCGATGGGACAGGTAACACCATGCAGAGCCATGTCTTCCAAAATAGGCCCTGGAATGATGGTCCCATAAGATGCTCCATGAGAAAAAACAATCCTCAGGTGAGTAAATCTTGGCAATGCTCTATCCTGCATTCTCCTCTCAGAGTTTCACAATATACATGCATAGGCTCTGAGAAGTCCTATAGTAAAGAAACCCCTTAAGTTTGGTTGAATCTCACATTGCCCAAATTTATTGGCCAAAGTAGGCTTTCATCCCCCAAATAACAACTATTACTAGCAGCACTTTGGGAAATGCCATTCCAGATGACTGAGAGAAATGAAATTTGTTATCTGAGTAACTTAAGTCCCAAGTTCCACTTTGCTCTGAAGCATACAACTGTTTTAAAGCCAAAATGGATTTTTAAAATTCAGTTGTCTTCTTAGTGAGTTCTGTCTTTCTTTATTGGTACATATGGACCTGGCTTCACTTACATCCACAAATTGATTTTTATAAGTAAGCAAGAGGCCAGATTTGTCACCTTTCTTCTCCATGCTGAATTCAAATAAACCATCCTTTCATTGCCAGAGAGTCATGAACCAGGCTTTAGATGGAACTGAATGTTTATACCTTGTTGCCAGGGCTTAGGATGGAAACTAAAGTAACCCAATGGTTAGGCCCTTTCTTAATGTTTTCTCTATTTCCCACACCACCTCCCTGATCATACACAAGGCCGGTGGTGAGGACTTACCCAGTAACACTGGGGCAGGTGAAGCAGGGCAGCAGTGGGAGCCCAGCTTCTGAGCCCTGGACCCAGCCCTCACTCAGCCATGGGCTGCCCGTGATACACCCAGGAAATTGCTTTTCTTGGAGCCTCCATTCTCCTGTCTGTGAAAGGAACTCAGTGATCACTAAGGCCTCTGTTGGCAATGGCTCTGTTTCTGCTACCTCCACTCCAGCAGGCCCTGGTAGTCATTTTCCCAGCATATCAACTTAAAAATACATAGAGCAGTGGAAAGCACCCTCCTCAAGCACAACCACATTAAAAATGTGAAAACCTCTTGAAATAAAGACTTCCTTTGTTTATAAAATAGCTAGAAATGTTTTGCCATTCTACATAGGGTGCCAGATGTAAAATGCAATTGTTAGAGAGCTAAAAATAGTAGTAGGGTATGTGCATGTGTGTGTGTGGGGGGATTCTAGGGCCCTCCACACAGGACTGTGCAGGCTGTCTTTACCATGAGGCCACTCACAGAGGGTCTAATCATCACTTCAAAGCAGTGACTCTACTTTATCTTCACAACAAACCTGAAGTATAAGAAATCTGTCAGGGATCCCAAGACTACTCCTAGGCTTAATGATTCACTAAGAGGGCTGGCAGGACCCAGTATATAGTATATACCTGCTTAACTAAGATTTATTATAGTGAAAGAATGCAAAGCAAAATCAGCAAAAGGAAAAGGTGTGTGGGGCAAAGTTCAGAGGAAATCAGGCTCAAGCTTCCAGGGGTCCTCTCTCTGTGAAGTCACATTTGTTGTTGTTGTTGTTATGTGCCCTCAAGTTGGACCTGACTCATAGCGACCCTTCCTTGGGTTTCCTAGGCAGTATCACTATGGAAGTAGATTGCCTCATCTTCCTTCCGAGGAGTGGCCGGTGAGTTTGAATCACCAGCCTTCTGGTTAGCAGTCAAGTGCCTTAGGCACTATGCTACCAGAGCTCCTATAGGATGCACTTAATTCCCCCATAATGGTTTATGACAATACATGTAGAATAAAGTCTACCAGAGAAGCTCATTAGACACTCAGTGCCCAAGGTTTTTTTGTTTTGTTTTTTTTTTGTTGTTATTAGCTGCTGTTGTCAGACCTCAACACATGGCAACACCACACACAAGGAGATTGGGCCATTGTGATACATGGAGTTTCCATTGGCTGATTTTTGGAACTAGATCATGAGACCTTTCTTCCTAATACTTCTTAGTCTATAAGATCTGCTTAAACATGTTTAGCATCATAGCAACGTGCAAAGCTCCACTGGAAGGTAAGTGGTAGCAGTGGCTGGTAGTTGAACCCTTTGCATGGTAGGTGAAAATTCTACCACTAAACCACTACTGCCCTCTGTGCCCAAGGTTTTGATTGGAGATTATCCACATAGGCACCCTCTGCCTAGCATATACCAAAATTACAGACTCTAAAAAGGAAAGCACAAACAGTTTAGGCATAATGAACCATTTTTGTCAGTTACGAAATGGTGGGAAGCCTCCCAAAATCCAAGTTCCCAGATGCTAATCAAGGACCAACCTTGGAAGCAGGTTCTTTTTAAGGAAAGCAATCTCTGGCTGGCTATATTAACTCTTTCCTGAACAGAGCAGGTACTCTCTCTTACTTTCAGATGAGGAAGTTAAGGCTCAAGAAATACATCCATCCACCTGGGTTATGTTTTGGCACATTACTCAACTCTCTGGGTCTCAGTTTTCTCACGGGTGAAAAATAGGGATAATAACAGAAACTAGCTTATGTTGTGAGAATAACATGAGTTAATACATATCACACACTTGTACCAATGCCTAGGATATATAGCAATGACTTGACAAGTGTTAACTGGCGAAGCGAGGCTTTAGGCTCCAGTGTTGGTTTTAATCTACACTGATACTTCCTGAAAGTCCTGCTTTGTCAAGCCCAGAGCTACCTTTTTGTGTCTTCCATGATTCTGTCCAGGTTCAGCCCTATGGAGCTATACATTATAAGACAGATTTTTTCTGCTTGACAGTCTTACAGCTATTTACAGATGTGCCTGAGTTTTCTTGGATCCTTGACTCTTTAAGAAAACCATCTTCAAGTCATTTTACTTCTTTCCTATGACACTATTCAGAGTTTTTTTTTCCCCCTTGTTTCTTCATCATTCATCAATGAGTCAGTCTTCTTTCAATGGGACCAAAATAGAACACTGAGATGTAAAAGAAAATTGGGAACATCACCTCCTTCATTTTAGATGATACCTCCATTAATGTAGTCCAAAGTGTTTCTGCTTTGGTGGCTGCTTTATCATATTCACCTGAAAATGTATCAGCTAGGAACAATAACCCAAATAAAACTTCAAAGATTATAGCAATATCTCATGAAACTCAAAGGCAGAAATTCAGTCAGACCTCAGGAATGAACTAGAATCAGATATACATTCACTCTCTCTCTCTCATTGGCTGTTTCATTCATTCTTTCTATCTCTTGACATACTGGTTTTTGTGTTCATGTGGTAAAAAATACACTATCAAGGCCCCTGGGTTTTATTTATTACTCTTCAGACTGAGAGAGAAAACAATTTCTTTCTCAGCCCCAGTTCCAAACTTCCCAAGGAAGGAAATGGTTGGCTCACCTTTTATCAGGTGCACACACTCTCACACCAATCACCTGGGGCCGAGGGGGTGGGGTCACAAAGAAATTCAGTAGCTCCTGCTGAACCATATAGATTTGTAGAGGGAATTCCTAGAAAAGGGTGTACAAGGCAGATAATCTTATAAGTAAGTGTCCAATGCAAATGAGGAAATAATATATACCTCCTATTGTGAGGATTTAATGAGGTCGCATATGTAGAGTATTTAGTGCATAGTAAGTTCTCCACAAGTGATAGCTATTATTTATTACATAGTCAAATATCTGTATCTGACATAAAAGCCAATTCACTGGTCCACCCAAAGAAGGTACCCAGGAACAAAGAGATTAGCATGTCCATTAGCTATGAAGGATCCCAAACTAACTTGTGTGTACCAGCTATGGCAGGATGAACTGAAAGGAGGAAAGAAGTCAATTGTTCATGAGGACAGAGGTAAAGGTTACAGGTGGGGCCTTCTGGAAGGTGGTGAGCATAGAGAGCCACAGAGGGAACACCCTTTCCAAGGATAAGAAAATCTCCCTCTTCTCACTGATGCTCAGGGCAAGTCCTTGCTTCTCTAGGGGGAGATAAAGACATGGAGAAACAGACATGCAGAACAGAGTGAGAGACAGAAACAGGCACAGACATGCTAAGAGAAACAGAGAAAATCCAACCAGTGAGCAACGCAAAGAGCTCTCAACTCCACTGACCAAATCGGCCCACCAGTTCCCTAATAAGCATGAATCAGGCTAGTGGAAACAGAGATCTCAAATAAGCTGCTCTGCATTGATTGTAACTTCATGGCCATGAGGTTCAATTAGCCATTGAACTAGACATGGATACAAAAGCTATTGGAGGCATTGCTGCAACACTGACCACAACCGATAACCTAGACTGCTTCTTAGGGCAACTTTCTGTAACTTCCCCCAACCCCCCAATCACCATGGCTCACCTATCCTTAAGGCAAAATGGCTTGGCCTGCATTACTAGAATACTCTTCTGACTGTTTTCACTGCCCCTACCCTCTCTCCCTGCAACCTATCATCCTACACTGTGGCTAGAGCAATTGTTCTATAAAGCAAATATGATTATGCCACTGTCCTGCTTTAGAATTTCTGATGATTCAGCATTGCTTTCAGGATAAACTCTAAACTCCCTAGCTTTGCCTCCATCACTCAGAAATATGGGTCTTGCCTACCAGTACAACCACATCTTTCATCTTTCCTCATCCTACAACTTTTGCCCAACTTTCCTCAACTTCTAGAAATTCTTCAAGTTGTCATTGACTGCTATGCACTCACCAAAAGCCGTCTCATTTTCCTCCTGGGCACATGGTTAGAAGTAAAGGATGACAGAGTCACAAGATGGAAGAAGCCCAAGTCTCTGATCATTACATGGAGGAGAGCTACCCAGAACGATCCAACCAGGGACCATGGTGCTGGTTCATTGAAAAAGCAAGAAATAAACATTTATTGTATGAATCACTGCAGTGTCGGGGATGTTTGTTACAGCAGCTAGCATATACTAATATGGGAGCATGTTCTCTCTAGATGGTAGGCCTTAGCATATTGTATTCCTTCTGCCTCTATTTTATACCTAGATAATACCTAATTATCCTTCAACAGTCTTGGAGGCCTTCAACCTCTTCTGGGAGGCCTACCTTGGTTCTCCAAGCTGAGTTAACAGCCTAATACCTGAAGTGCATCAGAATTATGTACTTTCTTCTATCAGTGTACCCACCTCATTGAATTTTAATAGTCTGTTCACTTGTCCATCTCTTCCTACTAGACTTTGGATAGGGACTGTACCACCTTCATCTCTGTGTTCCTGGAGCCCAGAATAGGGCCTTCCTCAGAGTAGAAATTGAATAAAATGTTTTTTGAATGAATGAATAAATGGAGTAAGTGAATACAATAAAACCCACGAAAGCTAGAACTCAGTTAAGGCAGAAATCTGTCAGAGAAGAAAAACTAAAATATTTTCTATTAATAACAAGAGAAAGAAAACTGTTAAGACTGCACTCTGTTAGTGGTGGAAAACTTGCATGGTCCAGAAAAACAAGGCAGACCCATCAAGTTCCAGCTCTCACAGGTTTCACTATATACAGAGTTGTGATTGGGATGTTTCTTGATAATTAATCATCTATACATTTATGCAATGCTACCTCCTTCATATATGTGTACTGAATGGGGCCCAAGAGGAGTGTGTAGGGTTAACTTGGTGCAGCAACCCAGCCAGATGCAGTAAAACCCTTGCAGCAAGCTTGCTGGGCATGGCCGGTGCAGAAGCCAGAGCTCTGGGTTATCAGTGCATTATGGGCACAGGTGAGAGGCAAGAGGAAGGTGGGAAACTTTGGCAGGGTATGAAAGGAGAAAGGTCCAAGATAATACAATTATTAGGTATTATCTACACACACATTTACTGAACATTTACTAGGGAGTTTAAATATCTTATTTCAATAAGCCTATCTTTACAACAAGGAGCCCTGGTGGTGCAATGGTTAAGTGCTCAACTGCTAACCAAAAGGTTGGTGGTTCAAACCTACCCAGTGGCTTTGTGGAAGAAAGACCTAGTGATCTGCTCTAGAAAAAGATAACAGCTTTGGAAATCCTATGAGGCAGTTCTACTCTGTCCTATAGGGTCACTATGTCTTGGAATTGACTTGATGGCATCTAACAACAATATGCTTACAACAATCCTGTAAGTTTCTGTTATTAACTCCAATTGGTGGATAAAGAAGCAGGCTCAGAGAAGTTAAGCAATTTGCCCAAGACCACACAGCTGGTATCCAAACCAGACTGTTTCTTGAGTGAGGGCTCTATCCAACGCCCTGTTTCTCCATGATACCCAAGGCTTCAATTCTGTACAGATCCAAGGTCCTCAGGTCAGCTCCGGCCCAAACACATTTAGAATGCTTCCCCTGGCAGCAGTCTATGAACATGGACAGAGAGGGGAGAGGGAAGGAACATGTTGCTTTTCCATGAGTCGGAGGCCTGCCAGGCAGCCTTGATTTGCACGGCTGCCCAGACATGGCGGAAACAGACACTGGGCTGTTGGGTCAGGTTCCCTGATTTCTCAGATGAAGGAGCCAGGCTGGAGCCAGCACATTTCTCCACCCCTAGGCAACCGCTGACCAGGTCTCCTGGGCTCTGTCTGCACTGGCAGCTGAAAGCAGCACAGCCTCTTGGCGGGCTGAGCAGCCCCCGGCCCTGCTGGCAGGTAAGGGCCCAGGGTCCGGAATGCCAGGGACCTCCCCCTCTGTCTGGAAAGACAAGATCCAGGAGCACATCCAGGAGCCCCAGGCTATGGTCAAGACTTTGCTTGCCTCAACAACCTGGGAGCCAGGCGGAGCCCCTGGATTGCTGGCAGGGAGATTAGGAAGGACAAAGTCCTCTAGGATATGGCTAGGTGGGAAGTTAGTGGGGAAAGATGGGGAAGAATCTGGGGCCCCAAATGAGTTACCCTAGTGGTGAGTGCCTTAAGAAGGGCCTGTGCCAGGCATTGTGAAAAACAGACCTAGCTCCTGCCCCCAAGGACCTCAGAGTCTAGAGGGGGAGGTTGATACCTGGGCAGACAATCTTAGTATAGCTTCTTCAGTCTCCACCAGTTACTAGCTGCATGACCAAGGGCAGGTGACAAACTCTCTGGACCTCAATTTTCTTATCTGTGAAGTGAGACTAATAATATTAACTTAAAGAGTTTGTTCCTTAGAGGCAAGGAGATGAGATTTGACTCATACTTTAGGCACATCATCAAGAAAGACGAATTGTTAGGAAAGTTCAACATGTTTGGTACAGTAGTTGTTGTTGTTAGGTGCCATCGAGTCATTTCCGACTCATCGTGACCCCACACAAAGCAGAGTACAGTAGAGGGTCAGTGAAAATTAGGGAAGCCCTCAATGAGAAGGATTGACACAAAAGTCGCAACAATAGATTCAAACATAACTGTGATTATGAAGATGGTGCAGGACTGGGCAATGTTTCATTTTGTTTTACATAAGATCACCATGAGTCTGAACCAAATCAATGGCCAACTAACAACATCATCATCAACAAAAACAAAGGGTTGGGTAAGAATTACATGAGTAACAGTGCTTAGCAAAGTGCCTTGTTCATGGAAGGTACTTGTTAAATGCTATATGGACTTTTTCCCTGCAATTCAGCTGTATGTGTTGTGGTCAGGGACCTGGGCTTCACATTTCTTTTACAACACCCATGGTTTCTAGCCTAATGCTGAGCACACAGTAGTTTTCTAATAGGAGAGGGGTCAAATACATATCCCAATGAGACAGAAATAGCTGCCATCAATAATAGTTTCAGGATACAAGTCTCTCCCCGCTGGGCTTGCTCCAAGGAGTCAGTCTCTTTGAACTGACCGAGAAGAAAACCACAAAACAGGCAACAGCAGGCAGGAAGGGGTTGGCCAGTCTAATAACCTAATAATAATGAGTCTGGAGAATCTAAACTTGATAAAACCTCCTTGAATAATCAAGGACAGACTGTAACTGTGGGATAACTCCTCTAGGCAGCACTTTCAGTTTGCAAAGGTCTACCACAGACATTACTTCATTGGAGGGAACTAAACTCAAGAAATATGTGTAGAAGGATCGAGTCTTGCTGCAACCTTGTGATGTATATGGTATCCAGGTTCTGATTTAATTGATAAGGAATCTGAAGCTCAGTGAGATGAACTAAATTGCTGGAAGATGATGGATTCTGGACTTTAACTCAAGTCTGTTTGATGCCAAACCCAGAGTCCTGTGTCCCACACCACATCTTCCCTAAAAACAGATGGAAATGGGGTTTTCAGTTATTGACCCCTGAGCCCAGCAGGAAATCCAACTACTGCAGCTGCTCTTAATGTGCTGGTCTTGGAGACGGGCCTTTGAAGCAACATGCAAAAGCTGTTCCCCGTGCCCCTACCCTGCCTGCCAGCAGGCACATTCCCTGGTGGGTGGGAGCTGTGGAAAGATGAGAAGGGGGCAATTGGCACCACTGGGATGTAAGCAAATAAACAAAGAGGCTGGGGAAAGATTGGCCCAGGTCTCTCTCACTTGTTAATGGAGGGAATGTAAAATATTAAAATAAAATTACACAACTATTCTGTCTCCGGGAAGATAGTGGCTAATTAGATGTCTCACAGCACATTGGCTCCTCATCACAGAGCCATTTTCACCTTGGATTGCAAATCCATCCACAAGCCAGGCATGGCACCCAGGGAGCTGCCATCTCCTAGAACTCCAGCCATCACCACAGCCACCACTCAGAGGGTGTCTGTCAAGTGCCACCCCTTGGACCAGTGATTCATATTCAGTGCTTTATTGACAAGAAATCTCTGCTTAAACCCCGAGAGCAAATTGCCTTGGAAACCCAAGGAGGGGTCACTATGAGTCGGGTCTGACTCAACGGCATATAACAACAACAATGTAGGTGAGGAAATAGAGGAAAGGGGAAGTTAAGTGCACCTAGTCTGGGAGGGAGAAGCTCTGGTGGTGCAGTGGTTAAGGCATTTGGCTGCTAACCAAAAGGTCAGGTTTGAACCTACCATCTGTTCAGCAGAAGAAAGATGAACCAGTCTGCTTCCATAGAGATTTACAGCCTTGGAAACACTATGGGGGCGGTCACTATGAGTCAGAATTGACTTGATGGCACTGAGTTTGGTTTGGTTTGAGTCTTGGAGGAAAGGGGGAAAGTGGTCAATGACTAGATATAAAAGGAAAGATCCTCTACATCCATAAAGAATTGTTTTTGCTTTCGTCTTACCTGGCATTCTGTGGGGTGAAATAAATGACAAATTTTAACTTATCAAAGCTAAAAAGGGCCTGAGCGAGCCTGTAGGGCAATGTCCTTTTTTTTTTTTCTTTTTTTCCTAATTGTGATTTGGGTGAAAGTTTACAAAGCCAATTTGTTTTCCATACAACAGCTCATACACATTTAGTTTCATGACATTGATTGCAATCCCCATAGTGTAACAACTCTCTTCCCACATCCTCCCTGCAGTTACCTTTTCCCTGCTTTGAAACAATGGGACTCTGTTTAAACACAATCTTGTATGGAGCCACTGTAGATGAAACAGAGCAAGAAGGAACTGCCCTGGTAGCAGTGAGGCTCTGTCCCTCAGTCATTGCCTTTTCCTCTCTTGCCTTGCTCTCATCACTATCACATCTTCCTGGAACCAGTGTTCATTGGGATCCAGTTTGAAACTCACTGTCTTTGTTCAGCTTCTCATCTTGTAGATGAGAAACACAGTGATGTGGAGGAGCTGAATGACCTGCCCAATGTCAAAGGGCAGTAAGTGGTAGAGATAGAATCAGAAATTAGGCTTCCTGATATTCGAATTGCTATGAGTCAGAATTGACTCGACCACAACAGGTTATACGTTCAGGTCTGGGATTTTTAGCTGGACCAGGCAGCCTTTGCTGCTCTGAACTATTCTATAGATAGATATAGATGATACAGATATTGATGACATAGATATTAATGATATAGATATAGATACAGGGAGATGGCAATAAAGACATAGAGTTTATGAGCAATATTTATGCCAGGCTGTAAGGTATCCTGGGGACCTAGAGGTGAGAGAACATGGACCCGACTCCCCAGGAACTCACAACAGATTTTGAGGGAGGTACAGAAGAGGCCGCCTGGTGCTCTCCTGCACAGCAAAGGTTAGAGAAAATTCTAGCAGAGGTGCTCATGAGAATGCTGGGTGCACAAGAGTGGGAGAGAGGGTCCTTCCGAACTGACATGAGCTGAGGCTTTTGGGAGAGAAGGGAGGACAACCTGAGCTGGGGGAATTGATAGGGCCATTCAAGGGGGAGGCCTTGTAAGATCGAAGGTTGAGAGGTAGGAAAGAGCAGGGGCTGATTTGAACACACTGGTGCTTTTCAAAATTGAGGAGAGTTCAGTCCCCCCACATCCTCTTTCCTAGCAGGGTTTGTCCCCTCCTCCATTCTGGGACCAATTTTGGGGGTTCAGCCTCTTCTTTCCAGCTACTTTCCTGAAGATGGAAAGGGGAAGTGGGAGAGAGCAGGAAACAGGAAAAGAATTCTCTAAAGCATGTATGTGTGTGTGCATTTGTTCATGTGTGTTTGTGTGTCAGGAAGAAAAAAATACCATTTACATAAAACCCTGTCAGAAGCGGCTTCTGCGTTTTAAAGGAGAGGCACAATTCATTTCAGGGGAGTTTTTTCTTATGTAGTTTTATCATTATTATACTATTGTCTAGGAAAAGGCCTTAATGGACTTCTTCGGATATGAAAGATGAGGTTCCTGGTCTGAAGAGGAGGAGAAACAGAGCAGAATTTCTCTGCCTAAAATTACATTTGAGTCTTGTTCTCTGGGAGCTCCAGAAGCTTGATGGGCAAAGATTAGGGTGTGGAGTGGAGGACAAGGGCTCAGAAATGTTCTGTGAAAGAGAGGTGTGATGGGAAAATAAAGACAGACCCCCTGGAACATAGCAGGAACCTGCCCTCTCTTGAGACAGGAAGTGGCTAATAGATTATGAAAAGGAGTTGTATTCTGCCCACTCCTACATTTTCAGCAAAAGTCTGGCAGCCACAGGAGCCTTGTGGCGGTGACAGTATGGAATGAAGGTATAACTACAACAGAAAGGCTGTTGCCTCAGGTGCTTAGAGCAAGATCAGGAAAATGGATACCCTTGGGCCTGAGCAGGTGACTAGCATGGGGGTGCTTCTCAGAGTAGCTGAAGTAGGGCTTGAATTGCTTTTTGGGGTATTGTTGTAATGGATGATGTCAGGATCTAGAAGGCTAAGAGACTTTAGAGTACGTAGTTACTTGTTTGGAAGTCCCTGGGTTGTGTAAACAATTAATGCGCTAAATAAGGTTGGAAGTTCAAGTCCATTCAGAGGCACTTGAAAGAAAGGCTTGGCAGTCTACTTCCAAAACATCACCTATTCTGGTTCCCCGGTGCTGCTCAGATGGGAACACGCCACCAATGGGACGGCTGAACAAACAGGAGTGTATTCTCTTACAGTCCGGGAGGCTGGGAAGTCCGAGTTCAAAGTGCCAGGTTCTGGGGCTGGGTAAAAGCCCCTCAAGCTTCAGCTCTGTCTCTTGCTCCCAGCCCACTGAAGCTGGAGGCTTTTCTTCACTCAGGCAGCTACTGGCTGCTGAGACTGACAAGCCCAAGGTCGACAAATAAAATGGCACAGTCCCAATGTTACCAAACCACAGGGCAGGCCATTAATTCAAGTCCATTGAAAGTCCCAAGGTCGGGCAGATCATGACAGTCTGCTGAACAATAACTTGGCTACATGCAGGGTTCAAGCATGCCATAAGCTAGAGACCATTCCCCAAGACTTCTTGTATACAGAAAGCAGCCCACATCCTTAAGGCAGCTACTCAGCTGCTCACAGTAGATTCTACCATGGAGTTGACTACCAGTCTCATCATGGGGAACACTACATCCAGCTGCCCAGCCACTCAACCAGGCCCAGCCAAGTTGGCAAACAAACTTAACCACCACATCAACCACTGAAAACCCTATGAAGCCCAGTTCTGCTCTGACACACATGGAGTCTCCAGGAATCAATTGGTTCCTGGTTTTACTGGTAATGCTTGTGTATAATTATGTGTCTGTGTATGGTATTCATATTTATGTAAGTGTGTTCATGAGTGTGATTATAAAGGTAAGTATGTGTGTGTGCACGTGTGTGCATTTGTGAGCAGGGGTAAGTGGGTGGGAGTGATTGAATATCCTTGTATATGTGTGAGTGGGGCCTGGTCCTCAGGACCTGGAGATTCCATATATATAAATGAATGCATATGACTGTATGGTATGTGAGAGTGGATGTGAGAACACATTTCTGAGAAAGCTTATGAGTGTGTATATTTGTGTGACTGTGTGCGTTTCAGGTGTAGGATATTTGTTAATGTGCTAGAATGTGTGTGTTGATGTGCTGGGGGCCCAAGGCAGGGCTGGGCCCCTCTGCTAATGTCTCCCCACAGGTCCCAGCATGGAGTGATGAGGCGCTAATCGTAGGGAGGGGGATGGATGTTGCTGGGCATACTTGCCCCAGAGCACTGCTCTCTGCCCAGCAACATTCCCACTCTCCCATTCCTGGGAAGGAACATAATGTCCACTGGCTCCTCTCCCGCCTGGTGAGTCCAACTATGCTGCCGCCTCAGGCTGCGAGGCGCTTCCTGACCAGGACATGGAGCATCCTGGGAGCCAAACCCCAGGGGCAGAGTGGGAGGGAGACACACAGGCTCCAGGAGGGTCAGCAGCAGGAGATTCTCCCAGGGATGATTAGAGTCATTATTAGGAGTTTGCAAGTGTTTCACATGAATAAATTCATGTAAGTCTCCCACCAGCCACTCCTTGGAAGGAAGGTTAAGCAATTTACTTCCGTAGTGATACTGCCTCGGAAACCCAAGGAGGGGTCGCTATGAGTTGGGACCCACTGGACAGCAAATAACAACAACAAGAAGTCTCCCTATGACCCTGGTTGCTAGGTATTAGTATGATTTCTCTTTTGCAGGTGAGTAAACTGAGGCTCAGGTTAAAGAACTTGTCCAAGATCGCACATTGAGTGAGTGAGAAGAGGCAGGATTAGAACCAAGGTTGTCCGACTCTGGAGCCTAAGCTCTTTCCCTGTGGGCAGGACCAGCACCCTACATTTAGCTGGCCCAGTCAGTGCTTAGACAGGGAGACTGAGGTCAGGAGTGGCACACTCGTACACTGGGCTTTCTTCTGCTCTGGGCTGTCTGCTAGGAAGCTCTGGAGACTGTTGGGCTGTCATTGCGGTAGGGGACCTAGGAGATAATTGTGATTAAACTCTCCATTTGAGAAAAGGCCTCACCTAAGGGTCTAGGCATATTCTCCTCTGGGCAGATTGCTCCCCTTTGCTGGGACTGATGACATCAGAATTGCAGCTTCTGTGGTCTGTGGCAGTAAACTTCACCCAGACACAGGGCAGCATCCAACACAGTAGAGAGTTTGTCCCTACATCAGGGTGTTTGTCTTTCTTTTTAATCAAAATGTTCATCAACTGGTCATAGGCCTCATTTATTTGTCCAAACATCCATCCATCCATCCATCCATCCATCCATCCATCCATCCATTTAACAAATATTTATTAAGCACCTACCATGTCCCAAGCACCATTCTAGGTACTTGTTTACTTCCAAGACTAAAACTAGATAAAAATACTTGCCCTTGTGGGTTTCATTGTCTAAGGCGGAGAGAGAACATAAACAATAAATAAACAAATTGCAAAGTAAGTTAGAAGATGGGAACTAAGGGGAAAAATAGCATTGGGTAAGGGAAAATCAGCCCAGTGAGAAGACCAAACCAAACTCACTGCCATTGAGTCAATACCCACTCATAGCAACCCCCTTCGAGTTTCTAAGGCAGAAAATCTTTGTGGAAGTAGATTGCCCAGTCTTCCTTTTGCAGAGTGGCTGGTAGGTTTGAACCACCAACCTTCTGGTTAGCTGGCAAATGGCTTAGGCACTATGTTGTTGTTGTTATGTGCTGTTGAGCCAGACCCAACTCATAGCGACCCCTCTTTGGGTTTCTGAGGCAGTATCACTATGGAAGTAGATCGTTCAACCTTCCTTTGGAGGAGTGGCTGGTGATTTTGAACCACCAGCCTTCTGGCTAGCAGTCAAGTGCCTTAGGCATTATGCTACCAGAGCTCCCTTAGGCACTATGCCACCATTTAAATAAGAATTGAAGGAGTGAGAGTTAACTCTGTGGATATCTGTGTGAAGAGTGTTCTGGATGATAAAACAACTTGCAAATGCCCTGAGGTGGGTGTGTGCCAGTGTGGATGGAAGGAAAGGATTTGGAGGCAGAGTAAGAGGACAGGAAGTCAGATTGTGTACTGACTTGAGGGTCACTATAAGGACTTGGATTTATACCCTGAAGAAATGGGGAGGGATGTTGGGGAGGGGCCTGTTAGGTTTCCCCTTCAAGATCTTTGCTCTGCTGCCTTCTTATCATGTAGGTCTCAATCAAAGTCATCTCCTCAGAGAGGTCTCTCCTAGAAACACCATGCCTGAGTGGCACCCCACCCCCCACATTGCCCTCCTTAGCACAACTACGATATTTAACCTTCTTCATAGCACTTACTGATCTGAAAACAAGCAGATGATTTTCTTTGTTCATGTATTGTGTCTCTACCCACCAGAGTGGGAGCCCCTTGAGGGCAGGACTCTGTGTGTCTTGTTTAGTTTAGGATCCTTGGTACCTAGAACAGCATCTGGGAGTTGAAAGCAACATGACCAGCAGCCTGTTAACCCCGCTGTTGTTGTTAGCTGCTGTCCAGTTGGCACCTGACTCACAGTGACCCCATGCACAACATGGGGAGGGAGCCATTGTGATCCATAGAGCTTCCATTGGCCCATCAAAAATAGATTACCAGGCCTTTCTTCCTAGCCTGTCATAGTCTGGAAGTTTCACTGAAACCTGCTCAGCATCACAGCAACACGTAAGCCTGTCCTGACAGACAAATGGTAGCTACAGATGATGTACATTGGTTGGAAATCAGATTTCCGGGTCTCCTGCACAGAAGGCAAAGAATTCTACCACTGAGCCACCACTGCCCTCTAACCGCTCCCCATTACCAGCCCATTAACTGCTTGATACAGCCCAGGGGGCTGGTTACAGGCCCATAAACCTCTCTCCTATGGGAAGGCACGTAAGTGCACTTTCTGCAGAAACTCCATGCTGCCCCTCCTCCGGCTGCTACTATCCTCCAAAAATGTCCCTCAAACACCCACTCAAATAAAATATAGAGTTTAAATCCAAGCTACAACAAGATAAAAGAGACCATTTGCAAAAGTGAGACCCCTCTCTCACCAGGTCATCAAAAATAATTCATCAGCTTTTTCCTAAAAATCTAGGAACAGCTTGCTGGCCCAGTCATTACCAGAGAATTTCACAGAGAAAACAGAGACAAAAAGTGACTGAAAAAAATTGAGTACTTTACAGGCCCCCAAATGGTCTGTGACACAGTGGTATTACACCTGTTTGACAGGTGAGGAGACTGAGGCTTAGAAGTTAAGTAACTGCCTCTATCTCAGTATTTGGATTAGTTTATGGCAAAAGACAGGATTCAATCTCAGTCTGTCTGATATCAAAGCCTCATGCTTTTTCTACATCCCTATGCTAACCTCTGGGAGCTCTGGTGGCATAGTGTCTAAGGCATTTGACTGATAACCAGAAGGCTGGCGGTTCAAACCCACCAGTCACTCCTCGGAAGGAAGACTGGGCAATCTACTTCCGTAGAGATACTGTCTCAGAAACCCAAAGAGGGTTGCTATGAGTTTCAATCGACTCAACAGCAATGAGTTTGGGTTTTTTGTTTATGCTAACCTCTCAGCTTTAATTCAGCATAAAATTTATTTTTCTGAGGATGGAAGAGTAGAGAAAAGGAAAACAAGAAAAATACAGAACTCATCTAAATAGGACTGGGGTTGGCTGAGAGCCTGCTCAGCACTTAGGCCAGAGGAGTGGTCTCGGGAGACTGGTGCCCAAGCAGGAGAGTCCTGCACCTTGGACTCAGGGCATGCTGGGCGGCCTTGTCCTTCCCACCAGCCAGAGCACTTGAGGAGCCCAGGGTCAGCTCCCCAGCCTGGGTGCTCCACAGGGAGTCTCCGGCTGCCTGCCTGCCTGCCTTCCAGACTAAACATTCTTTCTCCCAACTCTCCCTGCTCTGCCAGGCCAAACTGTCCTAGCAGAGTCTGGATATCAAAAGTGAAGGATCGCTTATGTGTGTCTATGGACACCCTTGGGACAGAGGCAGGCATGCACCCAGACATACAAACACACCACAGCATATATGCACAGGGAGGAGCAAACCTTTGGACAATGGTTGGCAGATCAGCCCATAGATCCACAAATACCATAGCACACTCATGTACACACATAGATGCACACCCAGGGGCAGCAATGGTTCCTTCCGAACACTGATAGGGGAGGTGGGCCCCCACTAAAATGCACACAAACGGAAATACCCAGACATCACGTGCTGCAGGCTGCTGGTCACTGACTGGGCACACATGCCTGAGTGTGGGCTCACTCTCACACAGGCTGCAGGGCTGTATTTTGGAAAAAAAGGAGGTGGGGGAAAACTGCCAATGTTTCCACTGTGTACTGCTTATAAAAATTTTGCAGCCTGGAGAGATGCCCCTGAGTGGTAAAGCTGTGTGTGGGCTGCCAGATAAAGTGGGGAGCAGGAAAACAAATGGTCTGAAGGCAGGTATGGGAGAGGCTAGGGCTTTGCTCACAGGGCTAGGGGTAGGGGCTGGGCATAGGCAGGAGCCCTCAACAGTTGATACAGTGACAGCTGGAGCTTGCAGTACTACAATTCAATGAAATAAGTATCGGATTTTGAAGCCCAGTGCCTAGCACACTGTAGACCTTCAATAAATGAATGCTGTTATGATTCTGCTCCCAATGCTGTTGTTGTCAGATGCCACCAAGTTGGTTCCAACTCATGGCCACCCCATGCACCATGGAGTAAAACGTTACCCAGTTCTGCACTCTCCTCATGACTGGCTGCAGATCTGACCATTGTGATTCATTGACTGGGTTTTGGAAGTAGATTGCCAGGCCTTTCTTCCTAGTCTTTAGTCTGGAAGCTCTGCTAAAACCTGTTCAACATAAGAGCAACAGGCAAGCTTCCACTGACGGATGGGTGGTGGGTATCCATGAGGTGTGTTGGCCAGGAATCTAAACCGGGTCTCCCACATGGAAGGCAGGTATTTCACCACTGTCCCATCACTGTCCTCAAGCTCACAATACCATAGGTAAGAAAGACACGAATCATTTCACTACTGTCTTTAATGCCTCCTCTTTCACAGCTGATTCATTATAGCACTGCTTGTCTTAGAAATCTTTTACAAAACATATATGAAATATATTTGTATTAAAAATGATAAGCACAAAAACAACAAACTAACATTTATTGAATACTCAGTGCCGGATATTGTCCTAAACACTTTACATTATTACCTTACAGGCTTTCACAACAACCTTATGGGGTGGTGTTATAATACCCATTTTACAGATGAGGAAATAGAGGCACAGAAGAGGTCAGTAAGCTTCCCCAAGTCAAACAAACTACTAGATGGTAGAGTTTGAATATGAATGTAAAACATTTTAGCACTGAAAAAATCACAGTTATTGCACATAGATAAAGCTTTTTGTTCATTCATTTTTTGTTGAGGGTAGTCAGCCAGAACAGTTGACTGAGCACTAGCGAGTCCAGACTCTCAGGCATTAGAGTAAAATGCTCATCGTGTGTTTTCCTCTGTTTGTGGCATGCAGACATCTCTTTTCTCCATCATAGTTTCTCCTTTGGACATTATTTTGTGCATGAACTAATGGTACTGGAGATGACATAAAAGTCACAAAGAAGAGGACCATGTTGGATATTAAAAATGTAAAGTTTTATGGTGGCCAGAGGGGTCTTTAAGGAAAAGGTCCAGAACACAGAGGGCATGTAGGGATTGGGCAAAGTCCCACCAAAATCCCAAAATCTCCCCCCCTCCCCCCACTCCAGCTAGAGGGCTGATCATTGCGTAGAAGGTGCTGGGGGAAATGCTGGCTCTGAGGAAAAAGGAGGCCAGAGCTACAGAGCAGGCAACCACTGGACATGAGCTTCATTCCCTGGTCCACACGTCTGGATGTACACCTACCATGCTGAAGGCATGTGTGTTTACAAGAGACTGGAGTGGAACCAAAAGAGATGCACAAGCCACTGCCAGGTCCTAGGGTTTCACCTTGAGGAACTAAGGAGTTTCTGGGAGATACCTTACAGACCATGCAAGGTCTGGGGCTGGAATGGAGAGGAAAAGAGCCAGGAGGACCTTACTGTACCCCTCTCCTACCCCCAACCAGAGCTGCCCTGGGTTTATTGACCTATCAATTACCGTTCTACATAAACATCATTTAAAGAAGGTTCTACTGCTAACTTTGTTTAAAGCCTCTGCTTCAGAGGCTCAACCATGGGGAGGACTACAATTCTCCTTATCTATAGAGCACATTGCAGTTTCATGAAAATGCCCAAGGGCAGACAGCAAAGCACCCTGGTTCACCTTTACGCTCTAGTGCAACTTGGGCACATAGAAAGTGCTCAGTGAGTATTTATTGTATGCATGAATGATTCATTTGAGTTTTAGGCAAATATGTGAGGTGGGCAAGGCAAATTTGGTTTTATTCATTTTACATGTATTGAGTTGTTTACAATGGGCCAGGCACTGTATTAAGAACTTCACAAGCATCAATTCATTGAATCCTCATTACAAACCTTTGAGGTCAGTAGTTTTCTTATTGATGAAGTTGGGGCACAGCAAATATTTCAGCCCTGGAATAAACAGCAGCAGATTGTAACTCTGGCAGCTGGGCTCTTACAGTGAACACTGCTTTAGATCCAGTAAGAGCTGGGCTGGAAGAGTTGTAGCAATCCCTCCAAGTCATGGAGAGGTTAGGGGTAGAGGCCAGGCTCAGATTCCCTCCCATCACAACAAAGGATGGCTTCTACAGCCTAAGAAGGGCATGGGATGACTGGTTCTCTAACACCTAGCAAACAACAGGCCCTTCCCAGCCTGGAAGGCCAAGGGAGATCCACCTACACCCAAAGCCTATTTGATGCAGAGGTGGGTGGCAGGAAAAGGAAACAGGAAGGTATATTCAGAACAACAGTTTAGAAAGTAGGCTTCCATCTCATCCATATCCCCCAGCTCAGGTGCCGGTTAGACCCTTTGCCAGCTGGGTCTTTCTGACTCAGGAAGGGTCTGGCCAGAACCCAAAGGGAGCATGAGGAAGGGCCAGGTGTCCAGACATGTAGGCAGGTGGGCCCAGGCTCTAAAAACTGCATCCATCCATCCATCTGTCCTCCATTTCCTGGAAATACAAAGAAAAAGAGCCCACATTCTGCCACTCTCAAGCTGATTGACCTCTGAGTTTTCGTTATAAGATTGAAGAGTGTTATGAGAACTGGATATAGGCAGGCTTGTGACTGCACTCTCCAGGCTGTGAGGTGCTTTACCTGTGAGAGCTTGTTACTGTTAAATATGTGTCACAAAGCAATAAGATATTTCTGAGATTTCAAAGGGAGTTCATTTGATAGACACCTCAGAGCCACCTTCGTAGCACATACCTATGTAGCATGTGTGAGCCTCCACTGCACCCATCCCTAGGGTACAATCTGGTTTCTCCCTCCTTTATTTTCCTCTTCAGTCTGATTTCCTCGTCTACACATAAGTTATTACCTTTTACTAGCTTATGTAATTTAAGCTTCCTCAATAAACTTAAATCAGGAAGGGAAAACATGATTGACTTGAAGGAAGGCAAATGAAATAAGGAGGGGGCTTATTTGAGAAACTGAACTGAGTCTCCTGGAAAACAACCCAAATTGAGAGTTCAACATTCCCTGTCACCCCCATCCATGTCCCTATGGTTATGACTGTTTTCAAATGAAACATGGCCTCTTTTTGGGTCTAATGTTACTTCGGACAAGTGTGAGAAATCCTTCAAGAAGGAACTTTGGGACCTTGTTTTGGGCATCTGAGGGCAAGCCCCCAACTCAGTGTTCTTACTACAAAATGGGAATTATAGTAGTTCTTGGCTCACAGAGCTGTAACAGTGCTGGGCATCCAGTAAGAGCTCAATAAGGGTTAGCTGTTATGGCTGGTGGATTTAAGTAACTCAGAATTTAAAGTTTAAATCTTCATACTAGACTCCATGTGGACAGAATGAGTAGCACTTTTCCTTTCAACTTAGACTCTGAGGGTAGAGCAGGAGTAGGTTCTTTGAGAACTGGCTTATACAGAAGCCCACGAGAAGTAACTGATCCAAGATGGCAAATGGTCACAATCTTCTATAACTTAGTTAAGGCTGGGAAGTCTTGATCAGGCCCTCTGGTAAGCCCTCCAGGGTGCACAGAGTGAACAAGACATGGTCTCTGTCCTCAAGGAGCCCAATATCTACCAAAGGAGACCAATATGTAAGCCACCTGCTCCAGCTCTGGGACACATGAGATGTTCATGGCTCGCTCTTGCCTTTGAGTGTTTGCCCATGCTGCTCCCTCCACCTGTAACACCTTTCCTTCCCTCCATCTTTCCTTCTCTTTCTTGTCACTGTACAAGGTCTTCCTTAACTTGTATTTCCACACACCTGTTCTTGATATGATTTTGCATTCTCTCTCTTTTTTTTTCTATTTGCCCCTCACCCCTTTTATTCTTTCTTAACTTTCAACTCACAACTTCAACCTTTGTTCCAATTTTTATGTTTGGAATCGGCCACAGTCCTTTGAGTAGTGATATAAATTGCTACAGTATGCCAGCATCTTTCCTTAATTAATTAATCTGATAGTATTATTGTTTTAGAAAGGCCTGTGCTGGTGTGGTAGGTAGAATAATGGTCCCCTATCCCACTGAGCCTGTGAATATGTTACCTTACATGGTAAAGGACCCCTGCAGATGTGATTAAGTTAAGGATCTTCAAATAAGGAGATTATTCTAGATTATCGAGGTGGGCCTAATGTGACCACAAGAGTACTTAAAGATGGAAGAGAAGAATGAAAGAAGGAGATGTGACAATTGAAGGAGAGATTAGGGTGATGTGATCGATTGCTGGCAGGGGACCTTGAGCCAAGGAATGAGGGAAGCATCTATAAGCTACAGGATAGGGAAATAGATTTTTCCCTAGAACCTCCAGAAGGACCCCAGATCTGCTGACATAGCTCTGAAAGACGATTCTGGACTTCCGACTTCCAGAACTGGAATAAATAAACCTATGTTGTTTTAAGCCATCAAATTTGTGGTGGATTATTAGAGCAGCAACAGGTAACTCATATAGCTGGCTTAAGAAAAGAGAGAAGGAAACCCTGGTCCTCACAAGAGTTTACATCTCCTAGGTGGCATAGTGCCTAAGGCATTTGACTGCTAACCAGAAGGCTGGAGGTTCAAACCCACCAGCCATGCCTCAGAAGGAAAGTTGGGCAATTTACTTCCGTAGTGATACTGCCTCAGAATCCCAAGGAGGGGTTGCTATGAGTTGGATCCGACTCAGTGGCAGTGTGTTTGGTTTTGGTTTTTAGTGTCAGTACAAAGGAGCTCTAGTGGCACAGTGGTTAAGGCATTTGGCTGTTAACCAGAAGGTCGACTGTTCAAACCCACCAATTGCTCTACGGGAAGAAGATGAGATAATCTACTACCATAAAGATTTATACCAAAAAACAAACAAACAAACAAACACTGCCATCGAGTTGATTCTGACTCATCCTGACCCCCATTGGGTTTCCTGAGGCTGTAAATCTTTACAAAAGTAGATCACCCCATCTTCCTTCCATGGAACAGCTGGTGGGTTTGAACCGTTGACCTTCTGGTTAGCAGCCAAATGCCTTATCCACTATACCACTAGAGCTCCTGTAAGGATTTATAGTTCCTGGAAACCCTATGGATCACTGTGAGTTGGAATTGACTCAATGGCAGTAGGTTTGGTTTGGCTTGGTATTGTCAGTATGACTGGATTTTGTATGAGTGAAAAAGTATGTGTGTTTGTATGTTTGAGTGTGTATGTCCATGTGTGAGATGGGCCTTGCCCGTATGGCATGTGGATATCTTTTCTACCCCAGATCATGGGTGATAGGGAACAGGTTGCTTCAAAATAAATGGATGGTACCATCTCAATTGATGCTTTGTGTGGATACCCGTTCACATGGCAAAGTGGACCTGCCCTGCAAGCCCCTTCCTCAGAGAAACATCAAGGGCACCATTGTGTTCATGCACTAATAAGCACTGGAGACAGTTGGCTGTTCTTTTCTTGTGCTTTCTTTTCACAGTGACATCTGCTGGTCCTCAGCTGGCACTCTGAGTCTGTGCAAGAGACAGACATGATGGTGAATGAGATGCAGGAAAAGGGCCCAAGGAAAGGGGAGTTTCCAAAGGGCATTTACCATTTATAAATGCACCTACATTTTTACAATCAAAACATCATTTTCTACCCAAAGGATCCCATAACTTTGAGTTGATGAATGGAGCTCCAAAAAGTCCTTGCTCTACTGGAATCCAATAGGACATGATGGTGCAGACAGGGGCTTGGGGTCAGAAATGGGTTTGAAAACTGGCTCCTATATACTTTATGATTCTAGAGTTATTACTGTCTGTTTTCCTCATATGTAAAATGGGAAGAATATGGCATTTCTGGGTATACAATGAATTCATGTATTTCTATGCATTGCACATCTCTGAAGCAGTCAGTCCTCTGTACAATGTAGCTCTGGTGACTGCCTTTTAGCCAGATCTAGCATAAAAATAAATAATAATAAGGAAACTAGACTAGGGTTCTGTGGTTGATTATCTTGTTTGAGGCATCTCTGTTGAAAGGTTTCCAAAAGGCATGAAATGTTTTTCTCCTTTTCACGCACAGCTTTTCTTCCACGCTGTGATTACGAAGCCTGTAATCAGAGCTTCCGTCCTGCATCCTACTCAATGGACCTGTTTTCTTTCTCATCGCTCACCAGCCTTCTCAGCCCAGCTGTACCCATTCATTAGAAGCTCTGAGGCTGATAAAAGAAAGAACTGAGGCTGAGAGTGCAGAGTAAGCCTGCAAGGAAAAGTACCTGTTAGCTCCTTCCTTTGGGGCAAGGAGGACAATTAGCTGATGGGGCAGGAACCTGTGTTATTGAATCAGGTTGTTGCTGTTAGGTGCCAAGATGGTTCCTACTCATAGCGACACTATGTACAACAGAATGAAACACTGCCCAGTCACGCACCATCCTCACAATCCTTGCTATACCTGAGCCCATGACTGTAGCCACTGTGTCAATCCATCTTGTTGAGGGTCTTTCCCTTTCTCGCTGACCCTCCACTTTACCAAGCATGATATCCTTCTCCAGGGAATGGTCCTTTCTGACAACATGACCAAAGTAGGTGAGATGAAGTCTGGCCATTCTTGCTTCCAAGGAGCAATCCAGCTCCACATCTTCCAGGACAGATTTGTTCATTCTTCTGGCAGTCCATGGTTCTTTCAGTATTCTTCTCTAATACCACAACCCAAAAGCACCAATTCTTCATCAGTCTTCCTTATTCATTGTTCAGCTTTCACATGCATATAAGGCTATTGAAAATACCATGGTTTGGGTTGTTGTTGTTATTTGCCGTCGAGTCAGCCCCAACTCATAGCAACCTCTCCTTGGGTTCCCGAGGCAGTATCACTATGGAAGTAGAATTGCCCAACCTTCCTTCCGAGGAGTGGCTGGTGGGTTTGAACCGCCAGCTTTCTGGTTAGCAGTCAAGTGCCTTAGGCACTATGCTACCAGAGCTCCTTGGTTTGGGTTAGGTGCACCTTTATCTTCAAAGAGACATCTTTGCTCTTCAGCACTTTAAAGAGGGCTTTTCCAGCTCTGCCCAGTGCAATATGATATCTGATTTCTTGACTGCTGCTTCCATTGGTGTTGATTATGGATCCATGTAATATGAAACTCGGTAAGTTTAAATGCAAAACTGGCCATCTTCCAGTTGGAACCTCAGATGACGCTACTTTAGCTCTGTTTAGAAAAGCAGTGCCTCTTCTGTACACCAGGTGGGCTGCCTTGCCCTGAGCTCATGATGGCAAAGGAAACAGAGTGGGTCCCTACACCCAGCTGAGAAAACCAAAACTCAGTTGCCGTCTGAGTTGATTGCGACTCATGGCAACCCTATGTATTAAAGAGTAGAACTGTACTCCATAGAGTTTTCAAGGTGGGACCTTTTGGAAGCAGATTGCTAGACCTTCCTTTGGAGGTATCCCTGGGTGGATTTGAACCACCAATCTTTCAGTTAAGTAGTTGAGTGCTTAACCGGACTCTTATGCCCAGGTGAGAGGACAGGAAAACTAAGATGATATGTCTTGTCTTTGCTCTGGGTCAAGAGAGTTCCCATTTCTAAGGGCAGATAAAGGAGAGATTAGGGAAAACTAGGCTCAGGAATAAGGTCATTCCTCCCATCACAGTCTAGCCTATTATAAACTCAAGGTCCAACCGGGAACCTGGGGGTCTCCTTCCAGATGATGGGAGCCAGTGTACAGTGCCAAATCCCTGAGGGACACAAACCTTTGGAGGGGCTATAACCAGCATGGTTGGAGAGAAGGCAGAGCAGATCACAGCTGTGGGCAGATTCCTCCCTCTCTCTTCCTCTGTCTGGGATCCTGAGCATTGTCTGTGAAGGAGGCTGGAGCAGGGCATCTCAAGTGTATACTGTGAATCATTTGAGTATCTTGATAAAATGCAGATTCTGGTTCAAAGGATCTGGAATGGGGCCTGAGATTCTGCATTTCTATTAAGCTCCCAGGTAAATCCATGCTGCTGGCCCACCTTTGAGACTGCATTTAGCTTGCTCTAGCATGAAAAGAAAGGGTACCACAGAAACAAGGACTGAGTCTTGCAGAAGGCCTTTCTTTTGATTCCCATGATGTTCTAGGTGCCATCTCTCTTGGGAGAGGTGACTTGAGTGCTCTTGCCTCCTGATGACTTTCAGGACCTCCTCTGTGTGCGCTCCTATAGAACTACCCAGAATCAGGGCAGGGCTTGGAGATAGGGATTCAACTAACATTAAATGCTTCCTTGGCACAGCATAGGAGCAAAGTTCTGGAGGTGGACTGAGTGGATCTTAGCTGAAGCAGCTGATGTTGGAAAAGAGAGGTCAATTAAGGACAGAAAGATGGAAAATAGAGAAGAGCTATGGTGGGGTTAGCAGGCCCTGGATGGCACAAACAGTTAATGCACTTGGGTGCTAACCTAAAGCTTGGAGGTTCCAGTCCACCAAGAGGTTCCTCAGAAGAAAGGCCTGGCAACCTGTGTCTGAAAAATCAGCAATTGAAAACCCTATGAGGCACAGTTCTACTCTGACACCCATGGGGTGGCCATGAGTCAGAGTCAACTCAAAAGCAACTGGTTGATGGTGGGGTCATGAGAGGAGCACTGGACATGGAGTCGAGCTCTGACCTGCATCAACTTTCACACCTGGGGCAACTTGACCTTTCTGAGTCTGCTTCCTCCTCTATAAATGAGCATCATAACATTTAACCCTCAGGATTATGGTGAGGAGCAGATAAAGTAACAAATGGGAAAGGATCCAGCAAATTACCTGGCACATAATAGGTGTCCAATAAATTCTGAAATAAAAAATAAATCAGCAGGCTCAGACTATGCAGAGCCTTGACAACCACACAAAGGGGTCGGGCTGTGCTGCCAAGAAGCCAGTCACAAATTATTCTTAACTCTTCAATAGAGCCAGCTCCCCTCCTTCCACCCCCACCCCAAGAGATCTTTGCTTAACTGCCTCTGAGTAATTCTGCGTACTTAAATGGAACTCAAACTGGTAAAATTATAGAATTCAAAACCAGTCCTGAATTCAGACCTCTCACTAATTTCAATTAATCTTTTGCCTCCTTCTGAGTTGGTTTGATTTGCTAGGCCCCTAGGTTTCCTGGAGTCATCTGCCAGCTCACTCTCCTAACAGATGCCAAGATTAGCAGTAGTTCATAGCCGATTGCAAATGAACAGAGCGTCCTGGGGAAACCACACCGCCAAGCCCCAATCCTGCCCTGGACCTTGGAGTCCCAAGGCCCCTCCAAATCTGAATGCTGGTGAAGCTCAGAAAAGAACTGATATATTTTATAGGGTCCTTGCTAGAATCCCTTAGGAAAAGGCAACCCACCCACAGAGTGTATCATCTCCAGGCAATAAAATGACACAAAACAGGGACTGCTGCTGCCCATGGCAGGAGGGTTCTGAGGGAGAGTGGCCCTTCTCTGCCATCCTTCTCCCACAAGCTCCCACACTCTCATGTTCCTGCTGACAGGCCTTCTTTGCTAAGCAGAGCCTGTACCAGTTTTCATTATTTTTTTCTTTTTCAATAATATTTAGAAATGTTTTGGGGCCTGGACAGTTACACATTTCCACCGAGTCACTTTTTTCCCGCATTTTTTTTTTTCTTCCCTAAGTGATAGAAACAAAGCCAGAGTTTCACAAACAGAACAAAAAGAAACCGTAAACACACTTAGGGTCAGTGTACAAGACTCTGAGAGAAGATCTTAGAAGGGGCTGGATAGAGGACTACGGGCTCCCCTACAAGGGTTGAAAGATCTAGGTGAATGTTGGAGGCTGGAAGCTAAGGAGGTGGCTGGAGGGTGCACACTGGCACCTCCTGTCAGTGCTTCCCCTGACTCCCACAGTTCTGTCTCCTCTCAAAAACCAGAGTGGCAGCCCTGAGTAGTGGTTACGAAAATGAGTCACAGCCACTGGACACAGGCTGTCTGGGCTCCATTCCAGCTCTGCAACCTCCTAATTGAGAGACCCTCAGTAAGTTAGTTAACTTCTCTGTACCCCAGTTTCTTCAGCCATAAAATTAGATGATATGATACCCATCTCAGGGGCTGCTGTAAGTTCCAAAGGAGTTATAACCTATGAGATGTTTAGAACGCTGCCTACACAAAGCCAAGTTCAATGATTTAATATGAGCCAAACCAAACTCTCAATCCCACCACCCTACCCCAATCTTCCCATGATTCTTCATCTTTATAAATGGCCACTCCATCCTCTCAGTGCCTCAGGCCCCAGGTCATTTTGGCTCACCTTTCTCTATCTACTTTAACTAAAAATATTTTCACAAGCTGGCTATATCTCACCACCAACCACTACTACCCCAGTCCAAGCACTGTCATCTTTCACCCTGACCACTATAGTAGCCTCCTGCTACCTTCCCCTCCAGGTCCCTCACTTGATCTCAAAACAACCTTATGAGGTAGGTTCTATTATCATCATCCCAATTTTGCAGGTGTGGAAACTGAGGCTCAAAAAGATGAAGTCCTTGCCCAAGTCACGGCTATTCAGCAGAAGAGGTAAGATTTGAACTCAGTTATTCTGGCTCTGGAGTCCCTGATCTTAGCCACCATGCTATACTGTATATACTGACAGAAGCTCCACCTAATAGGGCTTTGTGGGGTTCATATCACTGGTTAGAGGTGATGGTTAAATGCTGTAATTGTTCTTGTTCTTAGTTTGTCTGATGCTCACAGTGGTGGGCCATTTGGCTTCTTTAGCAGATGCTGTCGATGCCCTGGCATGTTGTTGTTGATGTTATGTGCCGTCGAGTCGGCTGCAACTCATAGCGACCCCTCCTTGGGTTTCTGAGACAGTATCACTACGGAAGTAGATTGCCCAACCTTCTACCCTGGCATAGCCCTTTAATATGCCCACAGTCAATGTCCTTCTACCTGGGGCATTCTCTCACTGGAGCATTCTCTACTTGGTCACTGAATAGGGCAGGACAGAATGCTGGGGGGTGGGTAGGGAAGGTTTTCACTTCAGATGTGACCCTCAACCACTGAATTGGTGGATAAAGACCCCAGCTTCCTTGCCCCTCAGTGGGATGATTCTGAGGTGTGTTCCACACAGTCTCTCAGAAGGTCCCCAATGGGATTGAGCCACAGTGGCCTATCACAGTAACCTACCCATGAATGCACCTTTTATTGGCCTTTTCCTTCCTCTATCTTTCTTTCCAGTCACTCACAATGCTTCCTGGAATCACTTCCCAAACAAACTGTTGCTGTTTTTGTTGTGTGCTGTCAAGTCAATTCCAGTTCATGGTGACCCCATGTGACAGAGTAGAACTGCCCCCTTGGGTTTTTTTGCATGCAATTTTTGTGAAAGCAGGCCACCAAGTCCTTTCTCCCACAGAACTACTGGGTGAGTTTGAACTACCAACTTTTGGTTAGCAGCCAAGTGCTTAACCATTGTAACACTAGGGGTCCTTCCCAAATAAACTATTGCCGTGTGGCATTGATTTGATTCCAACTCATAGCAACCCTATAGAACAGAGTAGAACTGCACCATAGCGTTTTCTAGGCTGTAATCTTTATGGAAGCAAATCGCCTGGCCTTTTCTCTCACGGAATGGATGGGTGGGTTTCAACTACTGACCTCTTAGTTAGCAGCCAGAAGTTTAACCATTACGCCACCAGGTATAAAATAAGTACCCAAATCCTAATCTCAGGGTCTGCTTTGAGTAGCCAAAGACAGGGACATGATACAGTTTGAGGACAGATGAGATAGTATGTATTGGGCTTCAGATTTTTCTGGACAGATATACTACCAAGGAAAGAGTTGGAGAGAGGCAGAGCCTACATAAGCCCTCAAATAGAAGGGGAAAAAAATCCCATAAACTAGAAAAATAGACCAGGCCTCTCTGGTGCTGTATCTCAAAAACCCCTGTTTTACCTGACATTTCAAAAAGATTAGCCATCAATGGATTTTGGCAAGAGCCCCAATGCCTCTGGAGTAGATTATAGGGGCATTCCTTGAAACTCCAGGATGTAAGTGTAGAATAAACACAAATAAGCTTCTCTTGTCTAAATAAACCTGGGAACAGTTTTATGAGGCAGTGTCTTTTTTGTCTACCCCTCCCTTACCCCTCCCCTTAAAAGCCATACTTGTTTGCTTACTTACTTAATCCCAAACCCTTTCACCTTCAAAGGGACCCTTTTTTCCAGGAAGAAGTGGAGCATTTCTGCCTTGTGGACACGATTTTCCAAAAGACCTTCAAATATAGAGGAGCTCAGATTATTAGCCATAAGACAGTGTCATGGTTTGGGCCAACGGACTAAATGAACAGGAGGTTAAGAAGGAAAGCACAAGAAGAGATGAATTTTCAGCAGGTTCCTCCAGCCAAAATCACTTTGCAGTTTCATTGAAAGGAACCTCAGGAGGAAGAAACCAAAGAACACGATGGACACGCAAATACTGGCCATGCCGTGTGACTCCTGAGAAGTCGATCATGAGGAAGAGGAGACAAGCCTCAGTGTAGAGGGCTGAGAGCCAGCTGGGCTGAAGGGGGAGAGGGTTTTGTTGCTTCAAAACAAGGTGCCTGAGTCACAGCCACTGGACCAGGCTCAAAAGGCTTCTGCCCATTGCATTCTCATGAAAGCTACAGAAGCATTGAGGAACAGAGGGCAGCTGGCTGGAGCCACCTATGGGGCATCACATGGGAGCAGCTTTCCGACAATACAGCAGACATAAAAAATCAAAACAAGAATAAAAAAGAAAGAATTGAACATGAGAAAAATATTATTCAGCCCCAACCAAAGGAAAATTAGGTGGAACAGGTGCATTGCGGCATGCCCTGTTTTCTGATGGTTCTACTCCTTCTGTGAGTGAGGCAGCATAACCTAGTGACCTAAAGCTTAGCTGTGGAGCCAAACTCTCTGGGATGGAATTCCCCCCAGCCCTGCCACGTACCAGCTTGGTGACCTTAGGTAAATTGCTTAACATCTCTGTGTACCTCACTTTCTTCATATGCAAATTAGAGGTGACGATAATTGTACTGACCTCAGAGAGTTGTCTGCAAGTATTAAATGACAACAACAACAACAAAACGGTTGCCACTGAGTTGACTCCAATGCATGACAACCCCATGTGTGTCAGAATAGATCAGGGTTCCACAGGCCTTACATAGGACTTTTCAGAAATAGGTGGCCAGGCCTTCCAAGATGTCTCTGGGTGGACCCAAAACTCCCTTCCAATTAGCAGCTGAGTGGCGTTAACTGTTTGTACCACCCAGGGATTCCTTGCATGTAATAAGTACTCCATAATGTTAGCTCTTCTTACCACACAACTTCAACAGACAGTAACTCATCGCACTCCAACGTTCTCACCGCTGTTAAAGAATGAAAGTTAAAAAGGCCAAGCAGCAAGATATCAGGTGAGACCCAAGGAAGAGCCCCGGGAAGCTGGCAAGCCGTGCTTCAAACGAAGCGTGTGTGATTTCCTTACCTGTGTGGAGCTTTGACAGAGCACAGGCAGCTGCTCTCTCTCTAGGTGCCCCAGGTGCAGTCTGAACTCTGAAGCGGTGCCCCCAGCTCCCCCAAGTTCTCTTCGGCATTGGACTGCAGATCAGAAGTGGGGCCGAGACCGAGGCTCTGCCCTCGCACAGGAAACAGCACACCCCGTGCCCACCCCAAGGCAGCTCTTCCATCAGGCTCTGCCTGTCACTGTCAGGGGGTGGTGTCTGCCTCTGCCATGGTCAGCAGCTGGGGCCTGGCTCACCAGGACAGTGAAGGGGCGTGTTCTGGGACCAGTTCACCACTGGAGGCCAGCAGCTGGTAGTCTGTCTGTGCAGCAGATGGCATCTCCCAGACACACCTGCTCTGGGTAGCTGGATCTCATCTCCATCCTTAGCTCAAGATACAGGCCTGGGCTCTTCTCTGTAGAGGTGTCTTCCAAGGTGAGAAATTGCCACTGACTCTCCTCAACTCATCTCAAACACACAGACACCTGCTAACTCCTGATCTGTGCAAACAACACTCATGTAGCCCCAAACCCCAACTCCTTCAGCTGAAAATGCCCACTTGTTTAGACTCCTGCAGCTTGGGAATGAAGCTGGAATTAAAACAAAGACAAAGGGCCACTAGCAGTAATTATTTCTGAAGTAACAAGCAACTAATTGGGACTTACTGTTATTAAAAACCTATACTGCAGCAGTAATTAAACTGCAGCTAACGAGGATCTCAGCACCAGGCTTGCAGCCACCAGACGGCCATCCCCCTCGTCCCAGCCAGAGGGGTCTGTTGTCAGAGGAAATAAACAGCTTCTTCATAATCCTCCCAGAGATATTAGTCATATTGGAGATTTCTGCCTGGGGGCAGTAGGGCAAGACAAGCATGAGCGGACTCTTTTGCTGAGGAGCACAGGGAGGTTTCTAGATCTGTAGTCCTTCCCCTCAGGATGGGGATATCATGCCTGTGGGATATGGTGCAGTCAGTGGGAAAAGTGCTGAACGGACTCTTTTATTAGAAATAAATTTATTGAATACCTTTCACGTGTCAGGAATTCCAGGACATACATCTGTACACATTATTTCAATTACTCTTCCTAAGATTTACTACAATCTTAGGAACGAGGTGCTATTAGGAACCGTTTATAGATGAGGAGCTCTAGGTTCAGAGAGACGTCACCCATTAGAGCTCACCTGGCCTCTATGCGCTGTGAAGCGGGAGTTGGGAAGGGAAAGTGGAATTATGGGCCATGTTCTTGCAGGAAACTGGCGATGTGAGGCAGAAGGCAGCATTAGAGGGGCCAGGCTAGATATGAACCCCAGTTCTACCACTTTCTTGGTGCTGGGTGAGTTGTCAAGTTACCAAAGCATTCTGTGCTTCAGTTTCTACCTCTGTAGTGAGGGTTTGTGGTGAAGACTACATAACCTGTTGCATGTAAAGTAGTCAGCATGGTGCTTGGTGCATAGTCAACTCTCAACAAATGTCTGTTATTATTGTAGATGCTGTGCAGATGCTCTTGGAAGCAGCACAAGCGTCAGATGAAACTCATCATCTGAGCATAGCAGAGTTTTTGCAACAACTAAAGCTGTGGAGGTCTCAGCAAACAGTGTGTTTGTCTGCCTGTGTCCCTTGGGAAGGGGACAAACAAACCCAGAGGGCTGGCTCTGCTCTGAGGCCACTGCCCTGGTGTCCGGGGCAGCGGGAGGCTGGCCAAGCTCCCAGACAGCCTGTCTCGGGTCTGGAGCACAGAGCCGTTGCCTCACCAGCTTGTAATGAGCTGTGTCTCCATCTTGATTAGGAGGAACAATCCGCACACAGAAAGACTCGAGGGAAGTGACAGCATCATGGGGACAAGGCATGACCTCACCTCCCAAAAAGAGGCTATCTTCTATGAAGTTGGTGATTTGAAGGTTACAGCCCAAGATGGTGGCCCATCTCCAGGCAGGAGCCTGAGCAGAACCCGCAGGGCAAGTCTGGTTCAGAGTGGGAAAGGCGCAAGGACCAGCCTAAGCCTTTGTCTGCAAGCCTGGGAGGCAGCTGCTTGTCAGCTCTGGTTTGCCAAGAAGGGCAAGCAAGGGAACTAGCATTTTCTGGGCTTCTGCTGCGTTCTAGTCCCAGTACCAGTCCTGTGGTATCATCACCGTCATCATCACTATCCTATAAAATCTAATGTTATGGTACTGTCTTTTCAAAAACTGTGTATTGTATCCCATCACTGAGTTATGAAAACAATTTAATGGATGACAAATACAGTGTTAAGACCAACATAACAATAATTATAATAATAAACAACGGAACATTTCACAGAGTATATACGTGGTAAAGTTATTATTTTGTGAAAATTTTATTTCTTTAATGTCTATATGAATGTTTGGGAACTGCTTTATGAAATAAATTGCATTTTTTTAAATTGAGAATTATGGTTATAAGAAATTTTGAAAGCCACTGGTTACAAATGCAAGCCCTAAAGTCAGACTGATTGTGGAACTTTGGTCAAATTGCAAAAAAACAAAACAAACAAACAAACAAAAACCTCTCTGTGCAGCAGTTTCTGCATCTTTAAAGTGAGAATAATAATGGCACCTATTTCAGAGCATTGCACTGAATAAATAAGTATCAAGTATTTAAGTAGTGCAGCAGACACTCTGAGCACACACCAATGTCCCCATGGCCAACTATGAAATCATCTGCAGACAGTTAAGTTTCTCTGTACATATCAGTAGCTTCTTGAGTCTCTCTCTGAGGGTGCTCTCTGGATGTGGCAATGTGCTTAGTAGTCTTAGCACTGGGCAGGCTAACAGTGCAGAGAAATGAATGTCCCAGGAGCAAGTCTAACATTTATGGAATAATGAATAAGAGATGGAGGGTAAACCCCCCCAGCCTTCTCACCTCTCAATGCAATAGTTCTAAAGAGTATTCTACAGTCTCTCAAGAGTGCCCAGTGGGACTGAACCCCAGCTGCCCTAAGTAACTCTCATTAATACACTCTTTGTTGACTTTACTCCCTCACTTCCCCATTCTCTTAGTCTGATTCCTGAGATCCCCTCCCAAATAAACTTGTCACACCGAAATCCTAGTCTTGGGATCTAATCTTATTTTGAATGAACTCCATCTAAAACAAGCAGATTCTGCCACAGGGTCAGGGTCCATAAATGCTAGTTATTATTAGCAGGTTCATCTTAGATAGTAGGTCAGCAAAAATCTAAGATGGATGAAAATCAGTGATGGATTGGTTCCGTGGATGCAACGATGGCACAGAACCAGGCAGTGTTTTGTTCTGTTGCACACAGGGTTGCTGTGAGTTGGAACTGACTGAGCAGCACCTAACTATAATGGCATCTTGAGGTAGGATTTGTGCCAGTGCTTCTTGTGTTTTATCTCATTTAATCCTCACACCCACCCTCTAAGAAGAACAATCTTATTGTCCAAAAAAAAAAAAAAATCCTTCCTAGGAGTGTCTGGTGGGTTTGAACCACCAGCCTTCTGGTATCAGTGAAATGCCTTAGGCACTTCACCACCATAGCTCCTAGACAAGGAAATAGAGGCTTAGAAAAGCTAAGCACCTTGCTCAAGTTTACATAGCTTGAAAGGCAAGAGCTTCGCTCTGAACACACGTGTGTCACCAAAACCCTTGTTCTTAACCTCTACACTGCAAAGACATCCATATTCATTTAATAAGCACAATCATCTGCCAGTTAGTGACTGTGATTCCTCCCATTTAAAGATACGAAGATGGACGGTCCTAGGAAATAAAGGGCTGGGCTACTCACTCCCAGGCTGGGACCAGCACCTGGTCCTTCTGACTCCTGCTGCCATGCTGTCCATGATAGCAGGCTGCTTCTCAGTGCCAAGAGAGTAACAACAACAACAACAACAAAAAAAAACCTCACCGCTGTCAAGTCCATTCCGATTCATAGCCACCACTCCTTGGGTTTCTGAGGAGGTATCTCTA
>NW_006921601.1:18846180-18852373 GCF_000298275.1 Orycteropus afer afer | reverse complement strand
GACAGGGTAGAACCAACCCATAGGGTTTTCTAGGCTGTAATTTTTATGGGAGCAGATTGCCAGGTCTGTCTCCTGTGAAGCTTCTGGGTGGGATCGAACATTCAACCTTTCAGCTGGCAGCCAAGTGCTTAACTGTTGTACCACTGTAACCACTGCTGGCTTTAACTTTGATTTCCCCACCCTTAGCTTAAGCAGCCCCACCATTTCCACACCAAAGTACTTGATTTGGATTGGCTTGTGTCCCCTGAGAAGGTATGTTGTGTCCACCCTGATACTTGTGAACATGACCTTATTTGCAAATAGGATTTTTGAAGATATAATCAGTTAAATTAACAAGAGGTCATATCCATTAGGGTGGATCCTAATCCAATCTGAATAGTATCCTTATAAAAGGGAAGAGACACAGACAGACAGAGGAAGGACAACCACATGAAGATCCATTTACAAACAAAGGAATGCCTGGGGCTAACAGAAGTTGGAAGAGACAAGAGTGTTTGATGAAAAGTTCCATGGTTTGAAGTATAAAACACACTCAGCTAATTGCAGTGCAATGAATTACTTAATATGGCTCTTCTAGCCATGGTTTTTGTGAGTCCTATCAGATGGGAGCTCTGGTAGCATAGTGGCTAAGGCACTTGACTGCTAACCAGAAGGCTGGTGGTTCAAACCCGCCAGCCACTCCTCGGAAGGAAGGTTGGGCAATCCTACTTCCGTAGTGATACTGCCTCAGAAACCCAAGGAGGGGTCGCTACGATGACACATAACAACAACATAAGATGATGAGAATCAGAGGGACTGGGTTACTACTTTAGGTTGAGTTGATGAGAAAGTCTGAGCAAATAACAACAACAACAATCAGATGACTGGGTGGTGGTGGTTGTTGTTAGGTGCCCTTGAGTTGTCTCTGACTCATAGTGACAACAGAACGAAACACTGCCTGGTCCTGTGTCAGCCTCATGATCCTTGCTATACCTGAGCCCATTGTTGTAGCCACTGTGTCAATCCATCTTGTTGAGGGCCTTCTCCTTTTTCATTGACCCTCCACTTTACCAAGTATGATATCCTTCTCCAGGGAAATGTTCTTTCTGACAACATGGCCAAGTCCACAGCAGCTAATAACAACAACAAAAATGACGAAGTCTGGCCATTCTCACTTCCAAGGAGCACCCAGCTGCACTTCTAGGACAGATTTGTTAGTTCTTTTAGCAGTCCATGGTACTTTCAGCATTCTTTGCCAACACCACAACTCAAAAGCATCAACTCTTCTTCGATCTTCCTTATTTATTGTCCAGCTCTCACATGCATATGAAGCAACTGAAAATACCATGGCTTGGGTTAGGTGCATCTTAGTCTTCAAAGAGATATCTTTGCTCTTCAGCACTTGAAAGAGTTGGGACTGGGTGTAACTATGCAGATATAAGGTGCTTGTGGCCCATCAAGGGGATTGGATATTATTATTAATAATGTAAATAAGGTACATAGCACCTTTATGAGGGTGGGATTCTAACTTGGGGATTGGTCAGTTTTGCCATTCTGCTAGGCTTAAATGATTCCTCCCAGAGGTAGAAAGGGGGAATCTTACTAGCATCAAGAAAGAACCAGGAGTAGGGCATGTCCTTTGGACCTGACATGAAAGAGAAAGAATTATAACACTTTGCTGAGATGGCAAGAGATGGTAAGAGATGTCAGCAGAAAAGCTGCAACAAGAGACCAGCATGAGACAGAGTAGTGGGCTTCCTGGCCCACAGAGCAAGAAAGCTGAGTGTCTTTGGGCAGGAGGCTTGCTGGTAGAGTGGGGGTGCTTCTCTGAGCACCTATTGGCAGAGCTAAAAGAGCTCTGAAACACTTGCCCAAGCAGGGCAGAAGACAGGTCAAGGGGCCAATAGCCAAAGAGTGGCATACCTATGGGCATGGTACCCATTGTAAACTGTTACTTCCCTGCTAAATACCATACTCATGAGTATTGCCTGTGAGTTCTGTGTGGCCACTGTAACACATTATTGAATGCACCAGAGCAGTAGAGTGCTGTGGGAGGGATGGCTGAAGCAAGAATTGGTAAAAAGGTTGGAAGATGAGGGGCGTGTCTGATCTCCACCTCATAGGAATCAGCCTTGGGCTGTTCATGCTAAAGGTGATCCTCTCCACCCCTTGCAAATTTAGAGAAGTGTCAGAAGACGACTCCCCCACGCCTTTTTAGTCCAGTGGTGGTTCAGTGGCATACTTGCCTTCCATACAGGAAACCTGGGTTTGATTCCAGGCCAAGTCACCTCATGCACAGCCACCACTCACCTGCTGGTGGAAGCGTGTATATTGCTATGATGCTGCACAGGTTTCCGTAGAGCTTCTAGGCTGAAAAGAAAGGCCTGGCAAACTTTTTCCTGAAAAATCAGCCAACAAAAACCCTATGGATCACAATGGTTTGATTCACAATTGATCAGGCAGCTTTTTTTCCCATTGTGCATGGAGTCACCATGATTTGGTAGCCAAGTCCACAGCAGCTAATAACAATAACAAAAAACTAGTGCAACACTGTCATCATACAATAGTAATACATCCTTTTTTTCTTTTACAATAACTAATCAGCTATTGAGCGTTTAGTATGTGACAGACACTGTTAAAAGTGCTTTACATGTATTATCTCATTTAATCCTCACAGCAACTCTAAAAGAAAGGCACTTGGTATTCCCATTTTACAGAAAGGAAACTTGGACACAGAGATTAAGTAATTTGGCCAAGGCACATAGATTATGATGGAGCTGGGCTTTGAACCCACACATCTGGCTCATGTGTTTGTACAATTTATCACTACAAAGCCTTGAGGAAGATGAGGCCCAGAGAGAGGCAGGAACTTGCCCAGGTCCCACAGTGAGCTCAGGGGCAGAGTTGAGGCTGGAACCCAGCCTCCCTATTCCCTTTCAGGTGTTTCTTCCTTCTTGGCACACTCCTTCCCTCTCTCCCTCTCCACCATCAGTGTGCCTTCTATAGCAGACTCACAAGTGGCTTTAAATAGACCATTTCTTGGTTACCAACCATCTGCACTCCCACACTGCAAGCAGCTGAAGGAGATGGAGCTGCTGCTGATGGCTGGTCTGCGTCAGCAATCCAGTTCTGAATGGAGTGCGTCTCTCTCCTGGTCTATAGTCTCATTTCCTAAGGCATTTGTCTGCTGACCAGAAGGCAGGCAGTTCAAACCCACCAGCCACTCCTCAGAAAGAAGATTGGACAATCTACTTCCATAGAGACACTGCCTCAGAAACCCAAAGAGGGGTTGCTATAAGTCAAATCGACTTGACAGCAGTGAGTTTGGTTTATTTTTTTATTTTTTTGGTTTAGCCTGAAAAGAGCTCTGATGGCACAGTGGGTAAGGCAATTTGGTTGCTAATCAAAAGGTCAGCAGCTCAAACCCAATAGCTGCTCTGTGGGAGGAACATGAGGCAGTCTACTTCTGTAAAGATTTATAGCCTTGGAAACCCTATGACTTGATGGCAGTGGGGTTTTTTCCCCCTTTTCGGTTTGCCCTGGATGAAAGGAGCCTTGGTGGAACAGTAGTTAAAATACTCAGCTGCTAGCTGAATGGTCTGTGATTCAAACTCACCAGCTGCCCTGTAAGAGAAAGATAAGGCAATCTGCTTCCGTAAAGGTTTACAGCCTTGGAAACCCTATGGGGCACCTGTACTCTGGCCTATAGAGTCACTGTGAGTTGGAATCAACTCAACAGAAGTGGCTTTGTTTTTTGACCCTAGATAAAGTCAAGAACTTTTTGCTCTTCATGGTCTATATTCTGTCCAGTCTCACTTTCTTTTCTCCCTTTACAGGCATCCTGCATACTACTGCAGGTATGTACACACTCTGTTCTTTTGCCTGTGCTATGTCCTCTGCTAGAAATGCCCTTTCTGCCTTGTTGGCCTGGTATACTACTCCTCAGATGTCCCTCCCAGCACCCCTCCTTTACTTCCCTCCCAAGGAAGGGTCAATTCTGCCCTCCCAAGCATTCTCTGTCATAGCAGGATCACCCTGTACCATTTATTGATTCTGTTTCCTTGATTCAAAGACATGCCAAAACAAACAAACAAACAAACAAATTCATGGCTGTCAAGTCAATCCCGATTCACAATGACCCCTTCTTGGGTTTCTGAGGGAGTATCTCTATGGAAGTAAATTGCCCAATCTTCCTTCTGAAGAGTGGACAGTGGGTTTGAACCGCCAGCCTTCTGGTTAGCAGTCAAATGCCTTAGGCATTATGCCACCATAGCTCCTGGTTGGTCCCATTTTTAATTTACTACAAGTGACAGTAAGCCAGCCCCAGGACCAGCAGAAGGCAGGAGTTTGTGTGCCTGGAGTGCCCCAGGGGCAGACCACGGTAAGCCAGCCCAGGAGCAGCAGAAGGCAGGTGTTTGCACCCCAGGGGCAGGCTGGGTAAGCAAGCAGAGTGGGGGAGACCAGGAAATGAGCAGAGCAGTTTGGAACAACTAAGGGAGACTCTGGTAGCATAGTGCCTAAGGCACTTGACTGCTAACCAGAAGGCTGGTGGTTCAAAACCACCAGCCACTCCTCAGAAGGAAGATGGGGTAATCTACTTCAGTAGTCATACTGCCTTGGAAACCCAAGGATGGGTCACTATGAGTTGGGTCCAACTCAATGGCACATAACAACAACAACAACAAGGGAGACCAAATTGTCTATCAGTTTGTCGTACTGTGGGGCTTAGTGTTGCTGTGAGGCTGGAGGCTATGCCACCAGTGTTTCAAATGCCATCAGGGTTACCCATGGTGGATAACATGGTTATCCAGGTTTCAGCGGAGCTTCCAGACTAAGAGAGGCTTGGAAGAAGGAAGAGGCCATCTATTTCTCAAAGAATTGGCCAGTGAAAGCCTTATGAATAGCAGTGAAACACTGTCCGATAGAGTACTGGAAAACTTTATAAATAGCCCTGAAACATTGTGCAATGTAGTGTCAGAAAATGAAACTCTCAGGTCAGAAGGCACTCAGAATATGACTGGAGAAGAGCTGCCTCCTCAGAGTAGAGCTGACCTTAATGATGTGGATAGAGTAAATCTTTCGGGACCCCCATTTGCTGATGTGGCATGTCTCAAGATGATAACAAATAGCTGCAAACATGCATTAATAATCAGAACATGGAATGTACAAAGTATGAATCTAGGGAAATTGGAAGTTGTGAAAAATGAAATGGGATGCATAAATATCACTATCCTAGGCATTAGTGGGGAGCTCTGGTAGCGTAGTGCCTAAGGCACTTGACTGCTAACCAGAAGGCTGGCAGTTCAAACTCACCAGCCACTCCTTGGAAGGAAGGTTGGGCAATCTACTTCCATAGTGACACTACCTCGGAAACCCAAAGGGGGGTTGCTATGAGTCGGGTCTGACTCGACGGCACATAACAACAACAACAACAACAACAACAGGCATTAGTGAGCTGAAATGGACCGGTTTTGGCCATTTTGAATCAGACAATCATATCTACTATGCCAGGAATGACAAATTGAAGAATGGCATGGCATTCACCATCACAAAGAAATGGATCAAGGTTTATCCTAGAGTACAGTGCTGTCAGTGATAGGATAATATCCATACACCTACAAGGAAGACCAGTTAATATTACTATTATCCAAATTTATGCACCAATTACCAAAGCCAAAGATGAGGAAATTGAAGATTTTTACCAACTTATGCAGTTTGAAATTGACCAAACATGCAATCAAGATGTGTTAATTATCACTGGTGATTGGAATGCAAAAGTTGGAAACAGAATTACTGGTAGTTGGAAAATATGGCCTTGGTGATAGAAATTACACTGGAGATCACATGATAGAATTTTGCAGGACCAATGATTATTCATTGCAAATGCCTTTTTTCAACAGCACAAACAGCAGCTATACACATGGACTTCACCAGACGGAGTACACAAGAATAAGCTTGACTGCATCTGTTGCAAGAGGCAATGGAGAAGCTCAACATCTTCACCCAAAAAAGGCCAGGAGCTGATTGTGGAACAGATCATCAACTGCTCATTTGCAAGTTCAAGTGAAAGCTGAAGACTATTAAAAGTCCACAAGAGCCAAAATATGACCTTGATTATATCCTTCCTGAATTTAGAGACCATCTAAGGAATAGATTTGATGAATTGAACACCAATGACTGAAAACCAGAGGAATTGTGGGATGACACCAAGAAC
>NW_006921601.1:18837575-18844255 GCF_000298275.1 Orycteropus afer afer | reverse complement strand
AAAAGTTGGAATTAGAAATACCATTTGACCCAGCCATTCCATTACTAGGTATGTATCCTAAAGAAGTGAGAGCCAGGACAAGAACAGACATATGCACACCCATGTTCATCTCAGCACTATTCACAATAGCCAAAAGATGGAAACAATGTAGGTGTCAATCAATTGAAGAATGGATAACCAAACTATAGTACATACACACAGTGGAATACTATGCAACCTTAAAGAATAATGTAGAATCTGCAAAACACCACATAACATGGATGAACTTGGAGGATATTATGCTGAGTGAAATAAGTCAATCACAGAAGAACAAATATTATATTAGTCTGTTATTATAAAAAGTCAAGGAAAATTTTATATATGGCAGGATATTTTCTTTGTTGGTTACCAGGGGTGGGAGGGGAGGTGAGAGAACACTGTTAGACAGGTAGAAACAAGAATTGATTTGGTTAAAGGGAAGGGCAATGTACCAAATGTGAATGATCAACATGGTGGCATTGAAGAAGAGGAAGACATAGAGAGGTACACTGGAGGCAGACAACAAAGATGAACCCTTTTGCACATACATACTGTGTTGTCAATGAAGGCAAACATGGATATACAGGTGGATAGATGGGTGGACAGGCTGAACTATTAGGTATGTCTTTGTAGGGGGGAGTGTGCCCAAGACCATGTGTAGGGCTGGCAGACAATGGTTCTACAAGTGTATTGGTATGTTCTATAAGAATTCCCAAGTGTATAGTAGAGCTGACAAGGGACAAGGTTGTAGTCACTTCTTGGTCACAGCCAGCTATCCAGAGGGAGCAAGTAGTTGGACCTTTGGGCTTGGGACCATAGTCGCAGGGGACATCAAGCTCAATTGGCATAACATATTACACAAAATATTGTTCTACCACCTACTTTGGCGAGTAGCAACTGGGACCTTAAAAACTTGCAAGCAGTCATCTAGATGCAATGATGAGTCTCTCCTCATCCAGAGCAAAGAAGAATGAAGAAAACCAAAGATGCATGGAAAAAATTAGTCCAAGTGACTGCTACACCATGTGATCCTGAGCCTATACAACTATGAGACCAGAACAACTGGTTGGTGCCCGGCTACCACTGCCAACCACTTGGAGGGGGATCTATGTAGGAGATCCTGGATAGAGTGGGAAAACAATGTGGAACAAAACTCAAAATTATTTGGAAAAAAAATAAATAAAGGGACCAGATTCGCTGGTCTGATAGAGCCTGATGGAACTCCTGAGACTATGGCCCCTTGCTGTCTGTTAGGTCTGGAATTAAACCCACACCTGTGGCTTCCAGCCAAGCAAAAGACAGACATATGAGGTACACTAGGTAGATATACTCCTTGGAAGGAACAGTCATGGGAGAATAGAAGGGCTGTGTGTACATAGGGACATATAGCTCAGGTGGCAGGAGTGCCTGGAAGGAAGGACACAGGGAAGAGGAAACTATAGGGAGGAAGTGGGAGGGGAGCTGTTGCACTGTGGGAAATTGTAGTTAATTTCATAAGACAAAGTATATGTGAACTGCTGTATGGAAAGTCAATTTGCTCTGTAAACTTTCACCCAAATCACAATTAAAAAAAAAAAAAAAAGAGCTTTTGGATTTGGGTACCCAAAGGAAGTGTTCATCAGCCAGGGATCAGCCCTTCCTCTAAGTCAGTGCATTCTACTGAGACTATGGAAAGGACTTAAACAGCCTGATAAAACAAGCTTTCAAAATTTTAGATAAAACTATAAAGTTTGCCTGAGAAATTCCCAAGTACTATCTTCCCTTTTTCTGGAAATCAACCAGGGTACAGGACATTTTTTTTTTTTTAAAGCAGCCCTTTGTCTGGGTCTGCTACCAACTGAGTGCAGCTTGCTAAGGGAGCAGGCAGAGTAACAACCACCTGGCAATGCAAAATTAGCAAACAATGGAAGCCCAGCTCATAGCTGGGTCAACAGCATGAGTCAGAGTGCCACAGAAATAAGTAAATCCCATTCATAAATTTCCCCTTGCCTCAGTTTAAGAGATTTCAAAGTCATAAAGCCTACATAAAATCAGTAGACCTACAATCATCCAATTAGAGGTTTTATCCAAGAAAACATACATTTTCAAAGTCGCTACTTGGTCCCCATGCCAGGAGTGTAGCCAGGCTGGTTTGATGTGCTGGGCACCTTGTTTTACAACACTTTCCACTTCAGTGAGATAGGACAGAGGCCTTCTCAAGAGCCTCTCACCCCCAAGGTGGGATCCATGAGGGCCTAGAGCCAGTCACAGCCAACCATTCCTGTGAGGACTCAGGAAAAGATAGAATCTACTTAAACCAGCTCATCTTGGAGGAGAGTAACTGACATTTATTGGGTGCTTACTATTTACTTTTATTGAGTTCAAGGCACTGTTTTAAATACATGCCACATTTAATCTTTGTTACCATCCTACAAGGAAGAGTCTATCCACCCCCTACCCCATCTTTCAGATGAAGAAACTGAGACTTGGAGAGGTAAACCAATGTGCCCAAGGTTACATGTCTCAGGGAGTTGCAGAGTCAAAATTTGAACTCAGGTCTGGCGATTCTAAAACACTTTGACCTCTACACTCTGTTATCATCCATGATCCCAGGCACTTCACTCCTTCTCTGTCTAGACTGGTGAGCTGTTTGGAAAGGGCATATGGACAGAGCCCTAGGAAGAACATGTCATGACTAGTGCAGGCTCAACTGGAAAGTAAGACCAGGGAGGGAAGTCAGGCTTGGGACAGAGTCCTTGATATTTTCCAAGCACTGTGCTAAGTGTTTTGCTTAGATTATCATGCTAAATCTTCATAAAAGTCCTACAAAAATAAGTATTATTATACCCATTTGACAATTGAGGTAACTGAGGCTGAGAGAGGTTAAGAGACTTCCCCAAGGCTGCCCAGCTAGGGAGTGGCAGAGAGTATGCCTGAGTATGGCAGAGAGCATTCCTTGCTTGGAAACTATGCTAGTCACTGAGCTTACCCACCTGCACATCATCTGGTTTTTATTCTTGGGAGAGTTTTCTCCTTTTGTCACACTCTGATTCTATTTCACACATTTAATTGCTAACTGCCCTGACAGTCCTGGATACTGAGGCTTCCTCATCCACATTCTCTTTAGGCCACTTAAACCAAAACCAAACCCATTGTCGTCAAGTCAATTCTGACTCATAGCAACCCCCATTTGAGTTTCCAAGGCTGTAAATCTTTATGGGGAAACAGACTGCCTCATATTTCTTCTACAGAGCAGCTGGTGGGTTCCACCAACATTTTGGTTAGCAGCCAAATGCCTTAACCACTACAGGCCCAGAGCCCCTTACTAGCTGATTAATTGGGCATGTCCCTAGAGTGTAGGTATGTTTCAACTTATTTACCTGTACATTTCAACTTTGTAAAATCATTAAATAGCACAATACTTTAAAAAGACTGATTTATTAAGTCTAATACTTAAAACAGATGAAAACACAGTCTCTTTGGCTGATGCAGGATTGAGGGGCTCCAAGAGATGCCCTTTTAGTTTCCTTTAGATCTCGGCTATTCATAAGGTTTTCAGTGCCCATCTTTTCAGAAGTGGATGGCCCTGTCCTTCTTCCCAGTCTCTCTTAGACTGGAAGCTCCACTGAAACTTGTCCACCATGGGTGACCCTGTTGGTATTTGAAATACTGGTGCCATAGCCTCCAGCATCACAGCAACATGCAAGCCATCACAGTAGGACAAACTGACAGAGTGGTGCAGCGTTTGCCCTCTGGGAGGTCTCTGGTAAAACTCGGCTCCGGGGAGCCCTTGAGTGGAAGCTCCTCAAAAGTGAAAAAAAAAAAACCCAAACCAGTTGCTGTGAAGTGAACTGCAACTCATGGAGACCCCATATGTGTCAGCATGGAACCATATTCTATGGGGTTTTCAATCGCTGACTTCTCAGAAACAGATCACCAGGCTTCTCTTCCAAGGCACCTTCGGGTGGACTCGTACCACCAACTTTTCAGTCAGCAAAAGGCTCAATAACCACTTGCACCACCCAAGGATTCCTCACTGAAAGTTGCTTTGGGGAGTCATCAAATCAATTCTGACTGATAGCAATCCCATCTGACAAAGCAGAACTGTCCCATAGGGTTCTCTTGCCTGCAATCTGTACAGAAACAGATTGCCAGGTCTTTCTCCCATGCAATCGCTGTAGGGCTCAAACTGCCAACCTTTCAGTTACCAGGTGAATGCTTGTGTATTAAGCCACCAGTGCTCCTTCCTTGAAAGTAGAGCTCTTGAAAACAAACAGAAAACAAAACCCTGCATATCCCAGTGCCTGGGGCCCAGAAAGCCTTAAGGAAATGTAAGTTTCCACCCTACCGGTCCTGCCCTGCTCTCTTGGCCTGACCTGACTTCTTCCCTGCCCTGACCAGTCCCTCCCTGCCTGCTCCAGCAGGCCCTGTAGCTGCCAGAATCCTGCCAACATAACCCTCTGTAACCTCCCTCATACAACCCAGACATGGCTCTGAGTGTGACTTCAGGGCTCCCAAGGCTGACCCTGAACATTCCTGAGAACTGAGCAGAAGGTCTGCCAAGGGGGTGCTACAACAGTTCCAGTTTTTCCATAACACACTCAGGAATCCTGCCACAACAAACCCCATTAAAGCAAGAGTTCTTATCAGTCTGCGATGCCATAGCGTGAAAATTTACAAACATCATAACTGGATGCTCCATGCAACATTAGCCTCACAAAGTGTTCTGGGAGGAGGGCTTCTGTGGCTGCAAAATTTAGGAAATGCTGTGCACCTCATCCTTTCCTGGAGAGTCACAGTGGCAGTCAGCAAGCCGAAGGCTCTAAGAAGCCTGCCAGAAGAAACTCCACCTGTTCAATGAGGTAGACAACTGTGCTTAACTTCCGGTAAGATGGAAGAATAGGCAGACAAGTGACACAGACCCTCTCAACAAAGAAAAGAAAAACCAATTGACAGGGATATAGAAGATAATCCTGGAGCTCTGAGCTTTGAAAGGAACTATGCAGAAGTGGATTAGGCACCAACTAGTGGAAAAACCTGAATGAAAAAAGTGGGTATAGAGACAGTCGGAGCTGTGGACTGTCAGCTACTCTAACAGGACCAACAGCCTGAATATTTCCAAGTGGTGTGTTGGGACCTGAGAATTGACCTAAAGATCAACCCTGGTCACCAAAGGCTATAGGGACGACTGTGCTGGTGGCCTATGACTAGGAAGGGAAACAGCAAGGAGGGAGACAACCTGAGCTGTTGACTTTCTGCTGTTCAGAGGGCACAGCCATTTTTATTGTTCATGTGCAGCAGCCATTTTGGATATTTAAAGTGACCGAAGGCACAGCCATTTTGAATGTTTACAAATGGTGGCCATTTTGGATATTTAAAGTGACTGAGGGTGCAGCCATTTTGAATCTTTACAAGTGGCAACCATTTTGGATTTTAAAGTGATAGCATTCTCATTTGGATTTCAGGGACCTAAGAATAGGCTCTGTTTGCCAAGGTTGGCAGGGACATAAGAGAGGCTGACAACAGGAAAGAAGACAGGTGGTGAGTGTATAAGTGCTGTCAACTAGCGAATAGAGGAGCACAGTACCCTGCTTGTGTAGATAACATGCAAAGAAAATGAAAATTGTGGGCAAGTCACTCCAATATACTATCACCAATTAAATATAAACACAAAAATGTCACAATGCCTTGGAGACAACAGAGCATCAAAAAAGCAACAGAGCAACAAAGAAGCAAGATAAAGCAGGAGAAAAAAGACCAGGATATAGACACAAAACACATCCCTGAGGAAGACGCGGCATTGGAACTCCCTGATAAGGAATTCAAAATAATTATATTTAGGTATCTTCAAAGGATTGAGAGACAGATCAAGGAAAACACAGAGAAAATCCTAGAAGAATTTTGGAAGAAAATACAAGAACAAAATGACAAAATAAATGAAAAATTACAAATGATTCAAAATCTACAGAGAGAAATCCAGAAGATTAATACTAAATTGTCAGAAATGGATAACACATTGAAAGGGCAAAGGAGTAGAATTGATGGAATGGAAGACAGAATTAATAAGATTGAAGACAAATACCTGAATATTTCTTTGGAAAGAGATCAATCAGAAAAAAAGATCAAAACAAAATGAAGAAAGCCTAAGGTTCATGTGGGCATATCATCAAAAGGAAAAACCTACGTGTCATTGGAATTCTAAATCAGGAAGAGAAAAATAAAACCACTGACAAAATTGTCAAAGATTTGTTGGAAGAAAACTTCCCTGATGTGATGAAAGATGAGAACTTATCGATTCAGGATGTCCAACAAACATCAAATAGGATAGACCTCAAAAGAAAATCACCCAGACATATCATCATCATCAAACTCACCAAAACCAAAGACAAAGAAAGAATCATGAGGGTAGCACAGGAAAAACAAAAAGTGACCTACAAGGGGCAACCAATAAGACTAAGCTCGGATTTCTCAACAGAAGCCATGCAGGTGAGAAGATAGTGGGGTGGCATATATAAAACGCTGAAAGAGAAAAAATTCCAACCAAGAGTTATGTACCCAGCAAAATTGTCCCTCAAATATGATGATGAAATTAGGACATTTCCAGATAAGCAGAAATTAAGGGAATTTGTTGAAACCAGACCAACCTTACAAGAGATGCTAAAGGGAGTCCTTTGGACAGAGAA
>NW_006921601.1:18827989-18837000 GCF_000298275.1 Orycteropus afer afer | reverse complement strand
TATATGGAACAAAGAAATTGACACCACAAAAAAGCACATAACAAAAATGACAGCAACAAATTCATATTTGCCGTTAATTACATATCTGACAAGGGACTTATCTCTAAAATTTATAACAGAAGAGTGAATGACCAAACTATGGTACATACACATAATGGAATGCTATGCAGCATTACAGAATAATGTAGTCTGCAAAATACTGTATAATATGGATGAACTTGGAGGACATAATTCTGAGTGACATAAGTCAATCACAGAAGGACAAATAAAGTTTTAGTTCATTGTTGTGGAGGGTCAATGAAAGGTTTATATATGGAGGGAAACTTTCTTTGTTGGTTGCCAGGGGTGGGAGGGGAGGAGAGGGAATTGCAAAAAAAAAAAAAAAAAGCATTGACCCATGTCACTTTAGTTTTGTGTATTTCACCATACATAAATTATATTTCAATAAAATGCATTTTTTAAAAATGTGCTTAAGCCACTTTAGGGGATGGGTGTGATACTTAGCAGAAATTGTGGTTCCTACCCCATGCTCACCCACTATCTGTCTGTCAATGAACCCTTGCATGTTGCTATGGTACTGAACAGGTTTCAGCAGAGCTTTCCAATTAAGACAGACTAGGAAGAAAGGGCTGGCAATCTGCCTTGGAAAATCAGCCAATGACAATCCTATGGATCCCAACTGTTGGATCATCAACCCATCATGGGGACGGCCCAGGACTGGGCAGCATTTAGTTCTGTTGTGCAGGGGGCGCCATGAGTTGGGGCTCGACTCCACAGCAGCTAACAAAAACCATCTCATGGAAGAACATTTGTGAAATCTCAAAACATACTTTGGAAAATGCTCATCAATCCAGTTAATATATGTCAAGAGCCTAGCCCTGTGGCATTTTATCCAGAGAAGTGGGGAGCCTGCAAACACTGGAGATAGGATGATGAGCAAAAATAGTCATGGTTTCTGCTCTCATGGGACTCACCATCTAGACTTGTTGTTATGTACTGTCGAGTCAGACCTGACTCATAGTGAGCCCTCCTTGAGTTCCCGAAGCGGTATCACTACAGAAGTAGATTGCCCCATCTTCCTTCCGAGGAGTGGCTGGTGGGTTTGAACCGCCAGCCTTCTGGTTAGCAGTCAAGTGCCTTAGGTACTATGTTACCAGAGCTCCCACCATCTAGACTAGAGGTTGGCAATTTTTTTTCAGTAAAGAAAACCAGTAAAACTAGTTACTGTTGGGTCCATTCAGACATCTGGTGACCTCATGTGTGTCAGAGTAATAACTGTGCTCCATAGGGTTTTCAATGGCTAATTTTTCAGAAGTAGATCACCAGGTCTTTTTTTCTGAGGTAACCCTGGGTGGCCTTGAACCACCAAACTTTCAGTTAGCAGCCAACTGTGTTATAGTCAATATTTTTCAGCTTTGTAGACTATATGGCCTTTGCATAGCAACTGCTGAACTCTGCCATTTGGTGTGAAAGTGAAGGAATCCACATGGCCAGATGTGTCCCATGCATAAGCCTTAGTTTGCTGATCCCTGATCTACATGGTCAAAATATTCCATAAATAAGTGTTAAATCCTCTTTGCTTAAGTGCAAAGGAGTGGTGTGACACTGCTTTGACAGAGTATCTCAGGAGGAATTGGCCTCAAGGTCGGTGGCGGCTTGGGCAAGGTCACCATGTGAGGCAGGGCAGGACTAGGACCAGAGTTCCTCTCCTGTTCTTCACCTGGCATCCACCCCTTGCACCACTGCCTCCCTGATTGTGCAGAATGTCCTTGCAAATTGATATCAGGCCTGCAGGCCTGCTAGAGGCTCTTGACTATGGACATCACTCAGGGCGCAGCCCAGGTTTTCTGCAGAGGCCAGTTAAATCATGATTGGGACCAAGAGGCTTCCACTAGCAAATCACTAGCTCATTTCTCTCCAGCAGGGCCTGGCTCTCGCAGCACCTTCTGGAAAGCCATTACAGCAGCTGCAGCAGCACGCGCAGTGTTAATTTATTAAAATCCCAGCTTGTAAAAGCCAAGCTCTCAGGCAGAGCCGGAGGAGGCCGGGGTATGCTGCACTGGAGATGGCGTGAACTGCTATTTTCTTCTCTTGCAACCACAAAAGGAAATGCTGGTGAAGTCTTTGGAGAAGGGGTGGCTGGTGGGGAGGGGACGCTGCTGGATTTAATAGCAGGAATACAAGTCATTGGTCTTATTGTAAAATAGATGTATGTTTGGATGCAGAAAATGCTCTGGATCCTTTCTCCCCTCCCCTCGCAGGCATGAAAAGCCTTGAGCAAAACAAAATGCTGCTGATTTTAAGTCTATTTCGGGCGCCTGCCGCTGATTGTCAGTTTCCGAGGCCTCGGCATATGCTGCCTCCTCAAAGAATGGTTTGAACAAGTCAAAATGAGAATGAAGTGGCTTCTTACTGCTGCCACCATGGCAGCAGAAAGCAGCCCAAGAGGCTGGGCCTGGCCCATAGCTATTCAGCTCTTCCCTCTCTCTCCAGCTGCCCACCCACCCCACACCTCCTGCCTGCATCGTGCTTGCTGGCGCCTGACCTAGGCTTCCCACCCTGTGCCAGGAAGCTATTTACCAAAGGAAATAACTCTGATAAAGGGGATAAAAATAGCCAGCAGTGATGGAAAGCATTTTGTTGAGAGATCTGTTGACAAGAGGGGAAATGGAACTGTGAAAAAGATAGGTGGTAAAGGACACAGAGGAAGAAACAGGCCAGCCTGTGACAGCCCACAGAACCCAGAGGCCCAGATGTCCCACAGGGTAGCTGGGCCCAGTTGGTGCATCTCCCTCTCTGTCAGCAGCCCTAGCCCTGTGGCATTTTATTCAGAGAAGTGGGAAGCCTGCAAGTACCCATGATGTAGGAAGGTTACCTAGGATGGATATTTGGAAAGCAGCCCCATGAATGAAGCAACTAGAGCCTCTTGGTAGAAGCTAACCAAGAACTTGGGTTTTGGAGTTCAAGTCGTGGGTCTGACACTTATTAACTATGTGATAACCTCTATGAGCCCTAACCCCTAACCTCTATGAGCCTCAGTTTTCACATATCATAAATAAGGGTAACATTAGACCTATATCATAGGGCTGCAGTGATAATATATACATAATATTTTCCAACGTGGCATTATCTAGGTTGGTGTGACCTCAGCTACCGGAGGTGATCTCTGAGTTCCCTTGGAATATTCTACCTGATAGGAGTGTCTTTGTTTGCCTGGGAGCTTTGGCCACTAGACAAACATAGCAATTTATGAAGGGGCTTTAGGGTATGTCACATCAATTCTGAGATATGGAAGAGCTGGAGACTAAAGGTTTGTTACATGAGTGGTATATGATGGAGCCCCAATAAAATTGGACAAAAGACTTAGTGAGCTGTCCATGTGGCAACATTCCATGCATACTGTAATATATAATGGCTGGGAGGAATTAACATGCCCATGACTCCATAGAGAAAGGATGACCAAGTTTTGCATTTGAACCCCTCTTGGACTCTGTTCTTTGCCATCTCTAATCTTGGCTGATTTAAATCTGTATCTTTTCCCTGTAATAAACTGCAACTGTGAGTATAACGGCTTTAAGTAAGTTCTGTGGGTCCTTCTCATGAATTACTGAACCTGAGGGTGGTTGTGGGGACCTGAATTTGTAGCCAGCTGGTCTGAAGTGAAAGTGGTCCTGAGAACCCCAAAACTTGTGTTTGAAGTGAGGGAAGTCTTGTGCGGGGACTGTCCCCTGACTTGGCAGTTTAGCTAACCTCCTTATATTTGTTCTTTTAGAAACATTAATTGAGGGCTTGCTGCATGCTAGGCACTGGAGAAACTTTGATGAAGAAGACAAAGTTCTGTCCTAAGATACTTAACTCCTTAGTGAATGCAGCAAACTTGGGGGAGGGGGATTCCTTCTTAGAAATATATAACCAGCACTGCTCACCCTGAGACAGCCCAACTGAAGGGCACAGAACACCATAGTTAGTTCTTAATTAAAGGTAGTCCTCTTCCTTTCTTACTTTGAGACTTCTAGGCACTAGAGTGTATAAGTCCTTACAACAAGCTAAATATATACAAGATAATCATATTCATGTATTTGCATGAATTAATAAGCAGTAATTACATATTGTAGCAATTTCTAAATAGCATCTCAAAATAACCATCTCAATACACTAAAATGTTAACAATGGTTATTTCTGGGTGGTGGAATTATGGGTGATCTGTATTTTTCCCTCAATTTTTCTATAATTACTATGCATTATTTTTATAATAGGGAAAAAAAAGCCACAAGGAAAAAGAAAACCATCCTAAAATACTCTGCAGATGGGAAGTCTGTTACTGACTTGAATTCTGCTGAGAGTCTGTGACTCCAATGACTCAGTGAATCACCAAACATTTAAAGTATAGACAGTTCCCGGGTTATGAATGGGATCCATTCGTAAGTGTGTCTATAAGTCGAATTTTTAGGTAAGTTGAACAGGTGCATATGGTTCTTATTTGTCCTTACTTTAGTGCAAGAAAAGGCCTGTCTCCTTTTCGATGATTTGAAAGCTGCATATGCAGCAAGTGAGGGTTATTGTGATGAATTTGTGAGTAGGAATTGGTTCAATCGTTTCAAAGTGAGGGCAAATTTGCACAACATTAAAAGGCAAGTATGAGTTAACCATAACTCAGATGTAAGGCAGATGTTTGTAACTCAGAGACTTACTGTAGTTTGGAAATAAAAGTTTTCCATTAAAATATGGCAAGGCTGCTCAGGTTTGCCAAGAGGGTCTGATCCTGTACCTCCTTCCTCTGTAAGTCAGGGTAAGAAAGGAATCCGTTAACTTTGGGGGGCTGTAGATGGAGAGGAGACCACTCCACAAATGACAATCAGCAAAGGGCACAGACTGAGACCCAGATTTGAGCTCTTGCTCTGCCAAATACTGGATGTGAGTTCTCGGGCCAGTCATTTCACTCCCCTGAGCCTCAATATCTTCATCCTACATGTCTTCCTTGTCACTTCCTGGGAAGCCTCCCTGGACTGCCACAGGCTTGACTGGAAACCCACCATTGTTGACCACATCTCACTGTGTCCAGCTCTCTGTTAGCCTGGTCTCTTCATAGCCTGTCTTCTGCACTAGGCCAGAAGCAACTTCGAGCAGGAACAATACCTTGTCCACAACTATGCCTCTATTGCCTCTCATGGTACAAAGTGGACCCTGAATACACATTTGCTAAATGAATGAATAAATGAAAGAACTGCCAAGCCCATACTAGACCCTGGAACTGCAGAGATCAATGATCTGAACTCCCTGCCATCAAGAAGCTCACACTTTAATTAGAGCTCAGTCTCCCCAACAGAATATAGACTATGACCAATGCCTTAAAAGGCTTATATTGTATGCAAAAAGAAATTAGGAGAATAAGGAAGGAGAAGTGAATTCCCCCAGAAGATGCATGAGAAGGCCTTGTATAGGAGGCAGAATCAAAGCAGAGCCTGGAAGATTGAGTAGAACTTCTACTGTAGCACAAGAAAAGGCATGCCAGACAAAGGGGACAGCCAAAGCAAAGCAGGGATGGAGGCGGAGGTTGTACACCAAGGGAAAGAGTAGGGCCTTCACAGAAGCCAGTCAGTCTGTGTATTGTGTGTGTGTGTGCATTCCAGCTGCAGCAGGGAGCCCAGGTAAGTACAGGAAGAGGGCAGACACAGTATTGCTAGCTTCTCACTGGACTGTACCAGTCATCTCCTGCCTGTGCTAGATGCCGGCCTAGCCATCTGCACATCAGGAAGGATCGGCAATAGGACCAGTTTGGAGACAGCCACCGCCAAATCTAATCTTCAGCAAACAAACCCTCTATTTGCAAGAGGGCCACATTTGCAAGAAGAGACGGGTTTGGCAGGAGAGCCAAGGAACATGGACATGGTTAACCTCTGCCAGTTGCAGTAAATTAATTGCAGAAAGAACATTTTGGGAGCATCTAGGATTTTAAGTGCTGCCAGACCTCAAAGATGCAGCCTAATTGCCTTGCCTGGGCTGAAGGAGCAGAGCTGTGGCTTCATAGTGCACTTCCTGTTAGAAGTGCGGGGGCACTAGCCAAGCTCCATCTCACCTCAGGACCTTTACATGTGCTATTCTCTCAGCCTGAATCCCGTGCTCTCAGTATTTAGTATGGCTGGTTTATTCTGATTTTCAAGTCTTAGTTCAAATACTGCTTCCTTAGTGATACTTCCCCTGACTTCCCATCTAAAGTAGCTTTACTATACTCCTTTCATCACTTTCTATTATATCCTTCTTTCTTCTCTTTGTTTTTCATAGTGCTTATTTTATTTATTTTCTTTTTCTCCATCTGATTCCTACTAGGCTTAAGCTTCACGATAGCAGGGACCTTTGTCTTGCTTGCAGCTGTATCCACAGTGCCTGACACTTAATAGGTGCTCAATAAAAATAAATTGGGTGCAAGGAAGGAAGGAAGGAAAAAGAGAAGTTCTCTAATACATAGGTTCCACAATGATCACCCCAGCCCTATCCCTACTGGCCTGGGGAGATTGCTCATTAACCACTAGCCCATGGAAATCTCCAGGCAGGGGCCCAGGGACAACAGAGGTCTGGAACCTGATGTTGAAAGAAGGGAAGGGGTGGAGGAAAGAAACTACCTTTACTGAGCTCTACTGTACGCCATACTGAAGGCTGTGGTCTTTGATCTTCAGAAGTGCTTTAAGTCCTCTTCTCTGTCAGTAAGCAAGGTTGTGTCATCTTCATATCACATGTTGTTAATGAGTCTTCCTCCAATCCTGATCCCACTTCTTTATATAGTCCAGTTTCTCAGACTATGTGCTCAGCATGCAGATCGAAAGACTCCAACCCTGATGCACACCTTTGCTGATTTTAAGCCAAGTAGTATCCCTTTGTTCTGTTCAAATGACTGCCTCTTTTTTTAATGCATTTTATTGAAATATAATTTATGTACAATGAAATACACAAAACTAAAGTGACATGGGTCAATGCTTTTTTTTTTTTTGCAGTGTTCTCTCTCCTTCCCTCTCACCCCTGGCAACCAACAAAGAAAGTTTCCCTCCATACATAAACCTTTCCTTGACCCTCCACAACAATAAACTAATACTATATTTGTCCTTCTGTGATTGACTTATTTCACTCAGTGTAATATCCTACAAGTTCATCCATATTATGTGGTGTTTTGCAGACTCTAAATTATTCTTTAGTACCACATAGCATTCCATTATGTGTATGTACCACAGTTTGGTCAACCACTCTTTCGCTGATGGTCACGTAAGTTGTTTCCATCTTTTTGCTATTGTAAATAGTGCTGTGATGAACATGGGTGTGCATGTATCTGTTCCTGTCCTGGTTCTCATCTCTCTAGGATATATACCTAGTAATGGGTTTGCTGGGTCAAATGATATCTCCAATTCCAGCTTGCTAAGGAATCGTCATTTGCTTTCCACAGTAGTTGTACCCCTTCACAGTCCCACCAGCAGTGTATGAAAGTCCCAATCTCTCCACATCCCTGTCAGCATTTGTTATTTTCTGGCTTGTTGAACATTGCCATCACTGCTGGGGTGAGATAGTATCTCATTGTTGTTTTGATTTGCATCTCTCTGATGGCCAGTGATCATGAGCATCTCTTCATGTATTAGCTGGCCACCTGAATATCCTCCTTGGTGAAGTGTCTATTCATGTTTTCTGCCCATTTTTCAATTGTATTGTTAATTCCTTTGCTGTTGAGGCATTGGATTTTTCTATAAATCTTATAGATAATTTCCTTGCCAGATATGTAATGATCAGCAAATATGAATTTGTTGCTGTCATTTTTGTTATGTGCTTTATTGTGGTGTTGATTTCTTTGTTCCATATAATTTTCTACACTGAGTTCATTTTGTTTATGAATCATGTTATCAGTTCCTTTGTTGCTATTGTTTTAGTATTTGATAAATATTTGTGCTGGTCCTCTTTTTTATTTTGATGTGAAGGTTATCATTTTTCTTTGAGGTTACTCTGTGATTTATAGTTTTCTTCCCAAGTTTAGAACAGTCCATTCTATCTTGTAGTTGTCTTGATATCTCTACCATCTAGGAGTTCTATAATGACACAGTTTTTTTCCCTCTTTTTGGTTTGTAGTTGTCCTCATTAGTCAATTGATGTCTCTGGTTCCCTGTTTACAATCTTGTAGGCTTATTTACTTTGGATACTTCCATAGCTGGGTTGGTTTCTGGGTTATATCATCATGTGTGTTAATGGTCAGTTGTTGTTACTTCTCTGTCCAAAGGACTCCCTTTAGTATCTCTTGTAAAGTTGGTCTGGTTTCAACAAATTCCCTTAATTTCTGCTTATCTGGATATATCCTAATTTCACCATCATATTTGAGGGACAATTTTGCTGGGTACCTAATTCTTGGTTTGAGATTTTTCTCTTTCAGGGTTTTATATATACCATCTCATTGTCTTCTCACCTGCATGGTTTCTGCCAAGAAATCCTAGCTTAGTTTTATTGGCTGCCCCTAGTAGGTAACTTTTTGGTTTTCCCATGCTGCTCTCATGATTCTTTCTTGGTCTTTGGTTTTAGTGAGTTTGATGATGATATGTCTGGGTGAATTTCTTTTGGGGTCTATCCTGTTTGGGGTTCATCAGACTTCCTGAATGGATATATTCTCATCTTTCATCATAACAGGGAAGTTCTCTTCCAACAAATCTTTGACAATTTTCTCAGTGGTTTTATTTTTCTCTTCCTGTCCTGGAATTCCAATGACATGAGGTTATTTCTTTTGATGGTATCCCACATGAACCTTAGGCTTTCATTTTGTTTTGATCTTTCTTCTGATTTATCCCTTTCAAAAGAAGTATTCAGGTATTTGTCTTCAATCTCATTAATTCTGTCTTCCATTCCATCAATTCTACTCCTTTGCCCTTTCAATGTGTTACCCATTTCTGACAATTTAGTATTAATCTTCTGGATTTCTCTCTGTAGATTTTGAATCATTTCTAATTTTTCATTTATTTTGTCATTTTGTTCTTGTATTTTCTTCCAAA
>NW_006921601.1:18826238-18827684 GCF_000298275.1 Orycteropus afer afer | reverse complement strand
TACACTTACCACCTGTCTTCTTTCCTGCTGTCAGCCTCTCATATGTCCCTGCCAACCTTAGCAAACAGAGCCTATTCTTAGGTCCCTGAAATCTGAATGAGAATGCTATCATTTTAAAATCCAAAATGGTTGCCACTTGTAAAGATTCAAAATGGCTGCACCCTCGGTCACTTTAAATATCCAAAATGGCTGCTGTGTTTAAATAATCAAAATGGCTGCACCCTCCGGACAGCAGAAAGTCAACAGCTCAGGTTGTCTCCCTCCATGCTGTTTCCATTCCTAGTCATAGGCCACCAGTGCAGTCATCCCTGCAGCCCTTGGTGACCAGGGCTTATCTTTCGGTCAATTCTCAGGTCCCACACCACTTGGAAATATTCAGGCTGCTGGTCCCATCAGAGTAGCTGACAGTCTGCAGGTCCAACCATCTCTGTACTCATTGCTTTCATTCAGGTTTTTCTACTAGTTGGTGACTAATCCATTTCTGTGTAGTTCCTTTCAAAGCTCAGGACTCCAGGATTATCTTCTGTATCTCTATCAACTGGTTTTTCTTTGTTGAAGAGGGTCTGTGTCACTTGTCTGCCTATTCTTCCATCTTACTGGAAGTCCAAATGACTGCCTCTTGATCTATGTACAGGTTCCTCATGAATACAATTCAGTGTTCAGGAATTCCCATTCTTCATATTCTTATCCATAATTTGTTATGACTCATACAGTCAATGCTTTTGCACAGTCAATAAAACACAGGCTAACATCTTTCTAGTATCATGCTTGGTAAAGTAGTGGGTCAGTGAAAAAGAGGAAGACCTTAAAGAGATGGATTGACACAGTGGTTGGAACAATGGGCTCAAACACAACAAGGATTGTGAGGAAGGCACAAAACCAGGCAATGTTTTGTTCTACTATACACAGGGTCACTATGAGTTGGAACCAACTTGCCGGCACCTAACAACTACAACTGTGTGCCAGACCTACAGCTACTAAGTAAAACCTCTTATTTTACAGGTGAAGAAACCATAGTTTATGATGAATAACAATAAGTATAGTAGTTATTCTCTAATAGCTGATAGTTATTGAGTACCTGTTATACTCTAGACACTGGGCTGAGCAGGTAGCATATATTTTGACCTATCATACTCAACAAGGGAGCTTTGGTGGCATAGTGCCTAAGGCATTTCACTGCTAACCAGAAGGTTGGAAGTTCAAACATACCAGCCACTCCTTGGAAGGAAGATTGGGAAATCCAATTCTGTAGAGATACTGCCTCAGAAACCCAAGGAGGGGTCTCTATGAGTCAAATCGACTTGACAGCAGTGAGTTTTTTGATACTCAACAAATTCAGGAGGTAGGTATGATTGCTGGTGCCATTTCATAAGCAGGGGGATTTGAGTGATGTCTTTTCCCGGTTTTGGTATTAAGGTTATGCTTGCTTCATAAAATGAGTTAGGG
>NW_006921601.1:18819097-18825048 GCF_000298275.1 Orycteropus afer afer | reverse complement strand
TGATCCTTTAATCATTATATAATGTCCTTCTTTGTCTCGTATGGTGGTTTTTGTCTTAAAGTCAATTTGATCAGAAATTAGTATTGCCACTCCAAGCAGGGGGATTTGAGAACATTCAGTAATGTGCTCAATTTCACATAAGCACTTAGTGGCAGAGATGGGAACAGAACCTGTCTTTCTAACGCTGGCCTAATATCCTCCTGTGACAGAAAACACCCTCCCATGCAACCACCACCTCTGGCTTGGCCTGCCCTGCACCCCTCTCTCCCAGGGAAGGGAATGGAGGGAGCCCTGTAGCAGATATGGCTGTCAGAAGACCTCTCAGACAATCCCTAACCTGTCCACCAGCTGCTCTAGGTTGGTTCATTAGCCTGCCACCCCCGAGCACCGAAAGCTCACTGCTTGAGCTGCCTGACTCAATGCACCTGCCAAGAGCTGCCCACACACACAGGCATGTGAGGAGTGACGGGCCTTCTGGCCCTGCAAATCACCCAACACAGAACCACCCAGGGAGTCTTCCCTACAGGCAGGGGGGTGGGCAGAGGGCCAAGGCATCATTTTCTGTCTGAGATGAGCAAGCACAGCCTTTAGGTGCTGTCACCTGTAAAGTGCATGTGAGACCAGATGAGTGTCTTGGTCTCTCTGAGCTCTAGCTTTCTCACCTGTAAAACTGTTGTGAACATAAAATGAAATGATACACGCCAAGCACTGGCCAAAGAAAGAGAGCTCTGTGAGGATGGTTTTCTCTACTGACCTCACCTGTGCCAGGTGAGTTTTAAAATCAGAACCCATCAGCAAAGCCTCCTTCCCACTTACTTACTCATATATACAGCAAACATTTATTGAGCACTTACTATGTGCCTGACAATATTCTGGGCACTAAAGAAAAGGCAACAAACAAAATGATTAAAATACAAAATGTGGAGTATCAGTTCCCAGGGGCAGGAGGGAGCAGTGAATGGGGAGTTACTGCATAATTGATGCAGAGTGTTGTTTGAGGTGATGAAAATGTTTTGGAAATACATTGTTGTTATTGTTGTTGTTAGGTGTTATCAAGTCAGCTCCAACTCATAGCGACCCTATACGCAATAGAATGAAACACTGTCTGGTCCTACACCATCCTAAATATGGTATCTATGCTTGAGCCGATTTTTGCAGCCATTAGGTCAATCCATCTCATTGAGGGTCTTCCCTGACCCTCTACTTTACGAGGCACGATGTCTTTTCTGACAACATGATGGTCCCTCCTGATAAAATGTCCAAAGTACGTGAGATGAAGTCTTGCCATATTCACTTCTAAGGAACATTTTGGCTGTACTTGTTCCAACAACAGATGTTGTTCTACTGGAAATGCATAGCATAGTCAATATTCTTTGCCAACACCAGAATGCAAATACGTCAGTTCTTCTATAGCCTTCCTTATATATTGACCAGATTTCACATGTATGAGGCAGTTGAAAATATTATGGCTTGGGTCAGGGGCACCTTTGTCTTCAAAGTGACATCTTTGCTTTTTAACAAGTGACAGATATGTGTGTATATATATGTGTGTGGGAGCTCTGGTAGCATAGTGGCTAAGGCACTTGACTGTTAACCAGAAGGCTGGCAGTTCAAACCCACCAGCCACTCCTTCGGAAGGAAGATAGGGCAGTCTACTTCTGTAGTGATACTGCCTCAGAAACCCAAGGAGGGGTCACTATGAGTCGGGTCCAACTCGACGGCACATAACAACAACAACATATATATGTGTATGTATATACGTGTATATACATATATTTATACACACACACACACATATATATTTTAACACTTTAAAGAGGTCTTTTGCAGCAGAAATTTCCCCAGTGCAGTACATCATTTGATTCCTTGGCTGCTGCTTTCATGGGCATCGATTGTGGATCCAAGTAAAATGAAATCCCTAACAACTTCAATCATTTCTCTTTTTACCATGATATAACTTATTGGTCCAGTTATGAGGAAGATTGTTTTCTTTATGTCAAGGTGTAATCCATATTGAAGGGCTTCAAATCCTCTTCACTATCAGCAAGCAAAGTGAGTCGCCTGCATATTGGAGGTTGTAAATGAATCTTCTTCCGATCCTGATGACACATTCTTCTTCATATAGTCCACCTTCTTAGATTATTTGCTCATGATACGGATTGTATAAGTGTGGTAAAAAGATACAACTCTGATGCACACCTTTCCTGATTTTTAACCACACAGTATCCCCCTTGTTCCATTCAAATGACTGCCTCTTGGTCTGTGTACAGGTTGCTCATGCACACAGTGAAGTGTTCCGGAATTCCCATCCTTCAAAATGTTATCCATAATCTGTTATGATCCACACAGTCAAATGCTTTTTCATAGTCAATAAAGCACAGGTAAACATCTTTCTACTATTCTCTGCTTTCAGCCAAGACCCATCTGACATCAGCTATGACATTCCTCATTCCATGTCCTCTCCTGAATCTGGCTTGAATTTCTGGCAGTTCCTTGTCTATGTTCTGCTGCAAATGTTTCTGAATTATTTTCAGCAAAATTTCACTTGCATGTGATATTAATGATGTTGTTGTTGTTGTTATGTGCCGTCGAGTCAGACCCAACTCATAGCGACCCCTCCTTGGGTTTCTGAGGCAGTATCACTACGGAAGTAGATTACCCCATCTTCCTTCCGAGGAGTGGCTGGTGTGTTTGAACCGCCAGCCTTCTGGTTAGCAGTCAAGTGCCTTAGCCACTATGCTACTAGAGCTCCTGATATTAATGATATTGTTCAACAATTTCCTTATTCTATTGGATCATCTTTATTTGGGGTGGGCACAAGTATGGACCTCTTCCAGTCATTTGGCCAGGTAGCTGTCTTCTAAATTTCTTGGCATAGGTAAGTGAGTGCTTCCAATACTGCATTCATTTCCTGAAACATCTCAATTCCTGGAGCCTTGTTTTTGGACTTCTTTCTTCAGTCCCATCGGTTCTTGATCACATGCTAACTCTTGCAATGATTGAACACTAACCAATTCCTTTTGGTACAGTGGCTGTGTACTTCCTTTGATGGTTCCTGATCATTCAAAATTTTGCCCATATAATCCTTGGATATTGCAACTCAAGACTTGAATTTTCTTCCTTTCTTCTTTCAGTTTGAGAAATGCCGCAGTTTGAGAAATGCCGAGCATGTTCTTTGCTTTTGCTTTTCTAACTCCACTTCTTTTGCACATTTTATTATAATACTTTACTATGTTTTCTCAAGCTGCCCTTTGAAATCTTCTATTCAGCTCTTTTACTTCTTCATTTCTTCCATTCACTTTAGCTACTCTACATTCAACAACAATTTTGATAACATTTCTCTGACATCCATTTTGATTGTTTCTTTCTTCCTTGTCTTTTTAATGACCTTTTGCTTTCTTCCTGTCATCCCAGAATTTGTCTGGTCTTCAGTCATTTATTGTTCAATGTGTCGAATCTATTCTTAAGATGATCTCTAAATTCAGGTGGGATAGTAAAGTTTGTACTTTGGCTCTTGTGGACTTGTTTGAATTTTCTTCAGCTTCAGCTTGAACTCGCATATGAGCAATTGATGGTTTGTTCCCCAATCAGCCCCTAGCTCTGTTCTGACTGATGATACTGAGCTTCTCTATTGTCTCTTTCCACAGAGATAGATTTGATTCCTGTGTATTCCATCTGGTGAGGTCTAGTGTATAGTCACTGTTCATGTCGTTGAAAAAAGGTATTTTAAATGAATAAGTCATTTGTCTTGCAAAATTCTATTGTTGGTATTGTTTTCTTCACCAAGCCCATGTTTTCCAACTACCAAGCCTTCTTTGTTTGCAACTTTCACATTCTAATCACCAATAATAATTAGTGTATCTTGATTGCATGTTTGTTCAATTTCATACTGCAGGGGTTGGTAAACTATTCAATTTCCTCATCTTTGGCTTTAGTTGTTGGTGTGTAAATTTGAATAATAGTCATATTAATTAGTCTTCCTTGTATGTGTATGGATATTATCCTCTCATTGAAGCACTGTATTTCAGGAGAGATCTTGAAATGTTCTTTGACTGTGAATGTGATGTCATTCTCATCAAATTTGTTATTCTCAGCATTGTAGTCCATATGATTGTCCACTTAAAAATGGCCAGCACTGGTCTATTTCGGCTCCCTAGTGCCTAAGATCTTGATCTTTATGCCTTGCGTTTCATTTTTTACAATTTCAAATTTTCCTTGATTCATATTTCATACATGCCATGCTCCAATTATTAAAGGATGTTTACAGCTGTTTCATCTCATTTTGAGTCACACCACATCAGCAAATGAAGGCCCCCAAAGCTTTACTCCATCCACATCATTAATGTCAACTCTACTTTGAGGAGGCAGCACTTCCCAGTCATATTTTGAGTGCCTTCCAACCTGAGGGGCTCCAGTTTTCTTGGACTACATCATACTATGTTTCCCTGCTACATTTTCAGTGGCCAAGTTTTTCAGAATTAGACTGCCACATCCTTCTTCCTAATCTATTTTAGTCTGGAAGCTCTGCTGAAACCTGTCCCCCATGCTGGTATTTGAAATAGTGGAGAAAAAGCTTTCAGCACCACAGCAACAAGTAAGCCACCATGATATGACAAACGGACAGACAAGTGGTGGAAATGAACAGTGGTGTGGGGGAGAAAGGGCCCAAATTTCTGATCTCAGTGATCTCACCTTCTAGCTGGGGAGGCAGAGGGAGGACAATACACAAAATAAATGCATCAATCATATGGTATGTCAGAGAATGTGTGCTAAGAGGAAAAGAGCAGGCAGGGAAGAGGGACAGGAAGTGCAGCAAGCAAGCTGAGCTGGAATTTCATTTGGGGTGCCCAGGGATGGGCTCACTGCGAAGGCCACTTCTAAGTAAAGAAGTGAAGGAGGTGATGACGTCTGGCAGGAAGAACTGTCCCAGCAGAGGAAACAGCAAGTGCAAGGGCCCTCAGGTGGGACATGCCTCCTGAGCAGAGTGCCTCCTGAGCCCAAACGTCAAGGCAGAGGCTTATTCCTTCCTCACTAGATTTCAAAGACAATGCACTTCCCAAACCAGAAGTCAAGGAAAAAATCTCAATTTTATAAGAATGCAATTTGTGGTCAGTATTTCAAGAGGCAAAATGTCCCCAGTTGGTCCTGTGGTTTGTCATTTCTAGGAAATTGTCCTTGGTAAGTGTCAGCATATTAACATAGGTTTCCTCAGGTAATTATACAAATGACTATCAGCAAGAAGAGTTATAATGTAATCACTGTCATTTACTAAATCCCTACCCTATGCCAGGCACAGTTCGGGAACCTTTCATGCACATCATTGGTGGCGCTGGGTGGCTTTGAGTTGACTCTGACTCACAGTTACCCCACATGAAGGAGTAGAACTGCCTCAGAGTTTCCTAAGCTGTAATCTTTATGGAAGCAGGTAGGTTCGATCCATCAACTTTGAATAGCAGCTGAGCACTTAACCACTGTGCCACCAGGGTTATCCCTATTTGACAAATGAGAAAACTGAGGCATGGAGAGATGAAGCCAGAGTTGTGCAGCTCGTACGTGCAGCTGGGATTCAGAGGCAGACAGCTGACTGTGGCATCGATGCATTGACCATCAAGTTTTATTACCTCAAAGCAGGGAAGGGATTATTATCATCAGCAAGAAGGGATTGCCCTGAGTTGTCTGAGCTTTCCTCCCTTTCCATAAGCCACACTGCCTCCTCAAATGAACATTTTTAGAACTTCAGCCTCAGTTTCCCCATCTGCAAAATAAAAAGCAATGGAAGAAGGAGGCGGGGCAAGATGGTGGACTAGGCAGAAGGATTGCACAGACCCTCTTCAACAAAGAAAAGGGAAACCAATTAACACAGACACAGAAGATAACCTTGGACCCCTGAGCCTTGAAGGAAAGGATGCAGAATTGGACTAAACCCCAACTAGCAGAAGAATTTGCGTGAA
>NW_006921601.1:18809509-18811582 GCF_000298275.1 Orycteropus afer afer | reverse complement strand
CTCTGTAAATCTTCACCCAAATCCTAAAAAAAAAAAAGCAATGGAAGACTCTCTGGTCCCTTCCAGTTCCATGATCTTAAAATTCAGAGATGTTACCTTGGTCCCTGACCTAAACCACAGAGTACATTGTAGGAATCTTCACCTTACGTACAGAAATTAGCAGTGTGGGTGATCTTGGCATGGGAAGAGCAGGTCACAGTACCCAAGTCCATGGTTTGGACCAAAGAAGCCCCATCATCCCCTCATCACTGTGGTCTCCCCCAGGCAGTGAAGTGGTCCTACTCTGGGCCTGCAGGCTGCTCTCCCATAGGGTACCACTAACACAGCAAATGCTCAAACAATGGGGGAAAGACCCAAGCTTTGGCTGCAACTACTCTTGTCCATTGCCTGTTTGTCTCTGCACTTCCTGTTTCATCAATTCCTGACATGTCTTATCTTTCAGCTTTTGGGAAAAGCTGATCTCCAGTCAATGCTAATCAAATGACCATTTACTAAATGTCTTCTCTGTGCTCTGTGTGTTTAATTGAAGAAAAATTCATACAATGAACCAGTTTAAAGTACACAACTCAGTGACACATCCCCAGTGCTGCCCAAATCTCATCTCTATCTAGTTCCAAAACAACTTCATCACCTCAAATAGAGAAACCTTGTACCTATTTAGGAGTCACCCCCATTTCTTCTTCTTCCAGTCCTGGCAACCACTAATCTGCTTCTGTCTCTATGGACTTGTCTAATCTGGATATTTTACTTAAATGGAATCATAAAATATGTGACCTTTTCATGTATTGTGAAGCCAGAAGTATGGCTTCTTTGATTTAGCATGTATCAGAACTTCATTTCTTTTTATGGCTGGACAATATTCCTTTGTATGGATATACTATATTTTGTTTATCCATTCAGCATAAAACCAAACCAAACTCACTGCCATTGAGTGGATTCCAACTCATAGCAACCCTCATTGGTTTTCCAAGATTGGGTTTCCAATCTTTATGGAAGCAAATTGCCCATCTTTCTTCCACAGAGCAGCTGGTGGGTTCAAACCACCAAACTTTCTGGTTAGAAGCTAAATGCTTTAACCACTACACCACCAGAGTGCCTATCCATTCAGCAGTTGATGAATGTTTGGGGTATTTTCACCTTTTGCTTATTGTGTATAGTGCTGCTATGAACATTTATGTACAAGTTTTTGTTTGAATACCCATTTTTAATTCTTTTGCTTCTATATCTAGGAGTAGAATTGCTAGGCCATATGGGAACTTTGTGTAACTTTGTGAATATCCACTAAACTGTTTTCCCCAGGGGCTGCAAATTTTACATTTCTACCAGAAATGTCCAAGGGTTATAATTATTTTCACATTCTTATCAATATTTATTATTTTCAATTTTTTGGTTATAGTCATCCTAATGGATGTGAAGTTCTATCTCATTATGGTTTTGATTTGCATTTTCCTAATGACTAATGGGAGTCTGTAGGTGGTACAAATGGTTACTGCATTCAGCTGCTGACCAGAGAGTTGGAGGTTCAAGTCTACCCAGGGGCATCTCAGAAGAAATACCTGGTAACCTACTTCTGAAAAAAGTCAGCCATTGAACACCCAAAGGAGCACAGTTCCACTCAGACATAGATGGGTTTATCATGAGTTAGAATTGGCTCAACAACAATTTTTCAGTAATTTCCTTTTTGCTATGAAAAATACAGCAAAACATACACTAATTCAACAATTTCTACATGTACAATTCAGTGACATTGATTTACATTCCTCAAGTTGAATAATCATTCTCACTCTTTTCCTGAATTATTCCTCCCTCATTAATAAACTCACTACCCCCTAAGATTCCTATTTAGCCTTTTGAGTTGTTCTTAGTTTGATCCCATATGGATAGTTCTTTAAAAGGGCACATTGCTCTAGTCAGTAATACTTTATTGATTAAGCTGAACTATTATTTGGTTTAAAGAAGATTTTTGCTTTAAAGTATAAAGATTATCTAAGGGCAATTTTTTTTATATTGTGATTTGGGTGAAAATTTACAGAGCAAATTCACTTTCCATACAGCAGTTCACATATACTTTGT
>NW_006921601.1:18797208-18808969 GCF_000298275.1 Orycteropus afer afer | reverse complement strand
ACATCATTGCATCTAGATGGCAGCTTGCTAGCTTTTAAGATCCCAGTCACTACTCGCCTAAGTAGGAGGTGGAACAATGTTTTGTATAGTATGTTATGCCAATTGAGCTTGATGTCCCCCACGACTATGGTCCCAAGTAAGGGCAATAGTTTTGAGGGTTCATTCAGCCTCACTAGGGCCAGAAAGTCTGGATCCCATGAGAATTTAAAATTGTGTTCTGCATTTGACACCAATTGATTTTATGTACCAAGCTCTGTGCTGTGGAGGCTACAGAAACAAGTTTTCAAGAGACAAGTGAAGAAGGGAATAGAGGGAAATAGTTGACTCAGCATGAGGTAGAAAGGATCCCTGGATAGATGATCATGGATATCAGGGATCAGATTTTGAAATAGTCCTTTACCCATTTGAAAAGAGTTGATGGGCTTTTCCTACATGGCAGACTTCCTATCGATTCTGACATCCAGTAGTGAATGGATAGGCAAGGTCTCTGCCCTCATGTAGCTTACATTCCAGTGGGGAAGGCAGAGAGCAGACATAGAGTCAAAGGAGTAATTTATTCTGCTTGGGAAGAAATCAGAAATAGGCAACATTTGAGCCAAACCTGCCAAATGGGTAAAATTTTAATGTGTGGAGAAGGAAGGCGGGAAAGAACATTCCAGGCTAAGGGAAATGCATGAGCAAAGGCAGGGAGGTATACCTACTTCTTGGGTTCATTTGCTTATTTATTCATTATTCTTTCAACAGTTTTTCTTTGATCACAAACATTTCATTCTTATATGTTTTTAAAGTACAAAAAAGAAAGAATGAAAAATCACTTGTGGTTCCATCACCCAGAGATAACCATTAACTTCATGACCATTTAGAAGTTGAAACCATTTGACCCTCTGAACCACTGGTCCCAAGCAGGCCTTGCTCAGCATCAGAAAAGCATGTGTCGGGCAAACCAGAGTTCTGCCCCGCTCCAAAGCTGCTTGCCAAATAGAAGATGCTCAGAGGACCAAAGGCAACACATCTGAAACACAAGCTAATGACTTTTGCTCGACTCCACTATTCCTAATCAGATCCACATAGATGGAAATTAAAGAGGGACTTCTCTTTGTATTTCTGGGGTGCAGCTGGAAGTGGGGAGGTAGAGGCAGAAAGAGGCTGCATACTGCAGTGCAGGCCTGGCTCCGCCTGCCACTCCAGGGACCTTGGGCAAAACTCACCCTCTGTGCTCCCATTTCCTCATTGAATGACAGAACAGAAGTAGAGGTGTTTTCCTAGGAAGTCAATGAGATCAGGCGTGTGAAGTACTCAGGCATCCATCTTATAGTATGTTCATTTCCTAGTACTGTCTTAACAATGTACCACAAGCTGGGGGGGTTAAAACAACAGACATTAAAGTCTCACAGTTTTGAAGACAAGAAGCCCAAATTCAAGATGTTGGCAGGACCATGCTCTCTCTGAAGCCTCTTAGATCCTTTCTTGTCTCACTCTACTTCTTATGGTCCCAGGTGTTCCTTGGTTTGTCTCACTCTTCACATGGTCATCTTCCCTCTGTGTGCCTCTGTCTTCTTTTTATAAAGATACCACTCAGAATGGACTAGGACCTATGCCACTGCAGTATAAACTCATATTAACTTAACTGATAACATTTTCAAAGACCCTGTTTCCAAATAAGGCCACGTTCACAGGTATTGGGGGTTAGGGCAGCAATATGTCTTTTTTAGGGATACAATTCAATCCATAACAGTTGGTGTTCAACAAAACACAAGACATCTATTATGATCTGAATTTCTGGGTCTGTACCATCTCCTCAAGCTAACACGTTGAAGATCCACCCACAGAAGAATGCATCCCAGGCGTGCAGGATTCACCAATGTAAGGATGCTGGCTGCATCCTTACCTGCACACAACTCTGCCTGTCCCAGATCCTACCCCCACCCCTGTGTCCTCTCTGGCTTCCCACCTGCTCCACTGCCCAGCTTGGACCATAGCAGGGCCTGCTCTCTGGTCCTAGCAATGGCATTCACTTCTGCTGACATTGTCCTTAGAGATAGTCTTTGACTGATCCCAGAAACCTCTGAGCCCCCAAAGACAGCCCCAGTGACCACCTGGGCTTCAGAGAAGTGGTGCTTTAAGGAGGAGTGTGGGTGAAACCTGTGTCAAAGTGCAGAAGAGGGCATGCCAGGCCATGGGAGCCCCAGGGGCAGAATCACTCATCCACTCACGCTCTCAGTGAGCACCCACCATTGGGCAGGAACTCTACCAGTTGTTGGGCTTGTGCAGTGAAGATGTCACTGCCCTCACAGAGCTCACAGTTGAGGGCCAGTGGAATAGAATATTAAATATGAAGTTACACTGCAGTGTCACCAGCGTTAGGATGGGGAGGGCACATGGAGAGTCCCTAGCCTGGCATGTGTACAGATGGGGGGTCACTGAAAGGAGTCCTCTCAGCTGAGTACCACTGACAGAAGTTCCCAGAGGAATTACTCTGGAGGGAAGGGAAAGTGAGGCAAAGTTCCAGACACCAGGAAGAGCTGATCCAGAAGCCTAAAGGCAAGAAATACTGTGAGATGTTGAGGGGCTGAAAGAAAGTTATCATGGCTGCAGTGCAAAGGGCTGGGGGAGAGGGGGCTCAGCTCACCACAGTGGTCTTACAGTGACAAAGCAGTGGCTAAACCCACTGACTGGGGAGATAGGCTGTCCAGAATGGACCCCTGCTCAGCCATTTATAAGGTTATGTGACCTTAGCCAGGTAATTCAACCTCTTTGAACAGTGCTGGTGAGAAAAGAGAGAAAAGAATGATGTGAGAACAATGTGAGATAATACAGACTTGCTTCCCTCCAGGTTAGGGGCTTCCTGCACCCCCTCATCCTAATGCTCATCACTGGTACCTGTTGCCATTGAGTCCATAGGCTTGGCTGATGTTTCAGAGGAAGATCATCAGACTTTTCTTCCTAGGCACCCCTAGGTGGTCTCGAACCTCCAAACTTTCAGTTAGCAGCAGAGTGCATTAACCATTTGTAACCCCCAGGGAACTGCACCCAAAATGCTCCTTGGAAGCAAGAATGGCCAGACTTCATCTCACCTATTTTGGTCATGTTGTCAGAAGGGACCATTCCCTGGAGAAGGATGTCATGCTAGGTAGGGTGGAGGGTCGACGAAAGAGGGGGAGGCCTTCAACAAGATGGATTGACACGGTGGCTGCGATGACGGGCTCAAGTATAGCAGGGATCATGGAGCTGGCGCGGGATTGGGCAGTGTTTCGTTCTGCTGTGCATGGGGTCACTATGAGTTGGAAACAACTCAACGGCACCTAACAACACACAACAACCACCCCCCAGGGACACCAACAATGATTACAGTACAGTGTAACTTCACATTTAATATTTAATATTCTGTCTCTCTCATCTTCATAGCCATAAGCTTAGCAACTGGTGCAGTGTCTGACCTGTGGTTGGTGCTCACTGAGGGAGTGAGAGTGTGAACGGCGAGTGACAGTATGAATGCCTGTCCCCAGTCACCTTGTGGCCCCTTGGCCTGGCATGCTCTTCTCCACACTCTGGCACAAGTCACAGCCACACTCCGAGACCACTTCTGTGAAGCCAGATGTGTTCAGATAACCTTAAAAGTTGATTCAAAGCCACACGTGAGAAGCCTCTGCTTTCCTCTCTGCAGGTAGCTCTTCCCCAAGACCACCACTCAGGATCTAATCTGAGGCTTCCCTCCACAGCCCTGGGAGGTCACTCAACTGCCTGGTTTTCTTTGGCTGTGAGGTGTCTACAGTCAAAAGTGAAAAGAACCAGCTGAGCTGGCCATCCTGTCCCCAGCAATGGCTGAACGTGAAAGAGAGGAGAAAAAGAGACATCAATGAAGTTGTTGATGGGGAACTTCTGGACTGTGATGGAGATAGAAATATTTACTTTGTAGGGATAAATACTGCAGAAACAGCCTTCCGCTGTCCTGTCTCAGTTCTGATGTAGAGTAATCTCATCAGGAAGGGTCCTCACTGCCTGCAGATGCAAGAGCAGCAGAAAGTGTAGACCTTTTTTATCAAACTAATAAATGTACCTCCATAATAACTGGGACAGTCTGTCTTGTAGGTGACGATAGTGAAGATACATGGACTTGAGTTAGGCCTACCTAGGTGTGCCTCCCAGATCCTGGGTGGCCATGGGCCTTTACTTGGCTTCTCTGAGCCTCAGTTTCCCTGGGTCTTTGTTGTTGTTGCTGTTGAGTCAGCTCACTATAGACTCATGGTGACCCCACATGCAACATAACGAAATGCTGCCTGGCCCTGCCTCATCTTCATGACTGTAGGCATGTTCACGTCCATTGTTCCAGACACTGAATTTTGAGTGCCTTCCAACCTAGGGCTTTCATTGCCTAATTTCCGGAAATAGATTGCTAATATTTTCTTCTTAGTCCATCTTAGTCTGGAAGCTCTGCTGAAACTTGTCCACCATGGGTGACCCTGCTGGTATTCGAAATACCGGTGGCACAGCTTCCAGCATGACAGCGACACACAAGCCACCACAGTGCAACAAACTGACAGACATGTGGTGGCACTGACACTGGGTTCCAGATGGCGTTTACTGCATGCACCACAAGGTGCTGGTAAGGATGGGGTGTGCCTAGCATAATGACTGAGCGCTCAATAAATGTGCATTTTCTTTCTCCTGATTTTCTTCTTCTTGGCCATCCTACATAACCAGCAATTCTGGAATATCTGAATCCATAAGTAGTATAAGACTAGGCCATTTGTCCCCCATTTCCCAGGCCCCTGTCTCCTGGGCACAGAGATGGTTGCCAAGATGACAAGGAAAATCTTGGTAAATGAGCCAAATTATGTTCACACAAGTCCAGGGAGCCAAGCCCTCCAGGAGGAGAAACACGAAGCCACAGGCTCTTTTTCTCCAGCTGCCAGTAGACATCAGACCACATCTGGCCTTTTGTTGGTGGATGAAGAGACAGCCAGGAGGAAAATTGCATGTCTTCACAAGGTTGTGTATATTGCATCACACCCCCTTTGGAAAGCACAGCTCGATGGGTACCCACAAGGGTACACATGTTTGCACACAAACACATCTACACAGACATTACTTTAGTGGTGTGTTCAAAGCAGAGAGAGGCCTGTGGTACTCATTTCGCTGGCATTAATTTCTGAGGCAAGTACCCTGGTGGCACAACCATTAAGCCCTTGGCTGTTAACTGAAAGGTTGGCAGTTTGAACCTACCAGCGGCTCTGAGGGAGAGAGACCTGGTGATCTGCTCCCGTAAAGATTACAGCCTAGAAAGCCGTATGGGGAAGTTCTACACTGTCACATGGGTCTCTATGGGTCAGAATCAACTCAATGGCACCCAACAATAACAATTATTCCAGGGGATAAAAAAGGAAAGCTATTAATTGACCACTACAGTACATTAGGGAGCTCTGGTAGCATAGTGGCTAAGACACTTGCCTGATAACCAGAAGGCTGGCGGTTCAAACCCACCAGCCACTCCTTGGAAGGAAGGTTGGGCAATCCTACTTCCGTAGTGATACTGCTTCGGAAACCCAAGGAGGGGTCGCTATGAGTCGGGTTTGACTCGACAGCACATAACAGCAACAACAACAACAGTACATTAATCTAATTTAGTATACTAGTAGTCCCCGACTTGCAATGTGTTTGAATTACAATGAACCATGCTTACAACCATCTGTTTCTGTGTGTTGTTTTTGGACACCTTATCGTTAGTAATATGTACTACATACAGCATGTGACTTGCTGATGTTATCACTCTCAGATGTGCATTCACAGATGTTCAAGATCAGATTTATAAAGATACTTATAATAAAAGGCAAATAATGAAAACTAAAACAAACAAAAAAAGAAGTATTTGACTTATATCAAAACCAACCTATGACAGAGTCGTCAGAACAGAACCCTGCTGTAAATTGGGGACTGCCAGTATCAATGTTCCAGATAACCTTGAAAGGGGCAGACAGAAGATGAGCTTATCCAGTGATGAGTGTATCCCCTCCTTACGATGTTCTGATTCCTGGCTTCCTACGAGCAAAACTTAGCAAAGAATCAGTGCTTTCAAGACTGGGGATCACAAGCAAATCTAAAATTGGGAATATGATTAAGCCATTATTATAGCTCTTACCAAATTACTCCTGGATTAAGAGAAAGGGGGGCTGTTTGACTGTGGAATAAGTGGGAATTTTAATCATTTGAAAGATTAGGGAAATAACAGCATAGTCCATTTAAGGATCTGAGACAATGTGGAGTACAGGGGAAAATACTGGCTTTCAGGTCAGGCACTGGGGTTTACAGATTTGCTTGTTGAAGGGTAAAACATGGCATGACCTCCATCAAGCCTGTCAGCATGCTAGACTGTCAATTGACGGTACATGGCACTATTATGTTTGTCACGTCTGTGTCCCTGGACAAGTTAGCTGACCTCTCTGTGCCTCAGGCTCCATCTCTGTAATATGCTCATGAGGTACTGGTGTGAGAGGCAGAATACCGTTCCAGACAGTGGTGCCCAGATAATGGTGGCTGGCTTCCCCATTCCTTGATTCATAGGAATGACAGAAAGGAGATTGTCTCTCAGCTCAGGTTTTGAGTGCAGGTCTGCACATCCTCATGCCCCCAACCCTCGTGCTTTTGGTGAAGAAAGTTTGCTGAGTGTAGTGAGGCACACCTCATGGTTCTGCTCCTTCAGATGGAAAAAGAACACGAGGCCCAGACCCAGAGCTCTGCCAAGAGCCTCTTTATAAAGGCACTCTGTGGAGGGCCTGCCAGGCCAGACTAGGTGGTGAACACAGCACCAATAGCTAATGAGGTGCTTGTGAGGCCTCAGGGAAGAGACCCAGCATCAAGCCAGCTCAGGCTCTCCCTTTCTGAGAAGCGAGAGGAAAACACACTGTCTTGTGAACAAGACTTCCTCAAAGTGGGGGAGAAAGATTTGAGAACAAACGCTGATTCCAGCCTTAACCCATCCTTCCAGAAAGCCCCCACCATCAAAACCACAAGCTGTGATTTGAAATGTGTGCTTATGCCTCCCCCTGCTGGTAATAAGTTATCACTACACCCACTGTTAACAGCGGGCCAAGCTTCTTAACACCAGCACATCCCCCAACCGCAGAAGGACGAGGGAGGGTGGGGGACTGGTTTCTGAGGTCCCCAGGGCTCCAGATGGCAACAGCCCCAAACTGACCTCCATGTGATCATCTAAAAAAAGATAATGTTTCTAAAGAATGATATAGAAGTTGTGTGCCCCATTGAGTTGATTCTGACTCAAAGCAACCCTACATGACAGGGTAGAACAGCACTACAGGGATTCCTAGGGTGTAATATTTACAGGACTAATGATCTGGTAGCATAGTGCCTAAGGCACTTGACTGCTAACCAGAAGGCTGGCGGTTCAAACCCACTAGCCACTCCTCAGAAGCCAGGTTAGGCAATGTACTTCCATAGTGATATCACCTTGGAAACCCAAGGAGGGGTGCTATAAGTCGGTCTGACTCTACAGCATATAACATCAACAATCTTTACAGGTGCAGATGGCCAGGTCTTTTCACCTGCTGATAAAATGGATGGGTTCAAACCTCTGACCTTAGGGTTAGCAGCTCAGAGCTTAAATATTTTGCCACCAGAGCTTCTTATAGTAGCATTAATATTTACTGAGCACTTACCAGGTGCCAAAAAGGAGCTCTGGTGGTGCTGTGGGTAAGGCATTGGGCTGCTAACCAAAAGGTCAGAGGTTCGAACCCACCAGCTGCTCCATGGGAGAACAGTGAAGCAGTCTGCTTCCGTAAAGATTTATGGTCTTGGAAACACTATGGGGGTCACTATGAGTTGGAATCAACTTGAGGCAGTACATTTGGTTTGGGTTGGTACCAGGTGCCAAGGCCTGTACCAAGCACTTTACTTCTTTACCTCCCTTAACTCTTTCAATAACCCTGTGAGATAATTGTTACCATTGTTTTCCCCAAATTACACAGGAGGCACCTAAAGCTCAGGTGTGCTGAAGGTCATGCATTTGGTAACTGCAGAGTTGGAATCTGAACCCAGGTGAGTCTGACCCCAGAACTTGTGCTCCACTGTTGTAAGGTATCCAGCATCAACGTGCTCGAGAAACACCTGGGATGCATGTTCAAATGCAGGTTTCAGAGCCTTGGCCCCATAGAGTTTGGATTCAGTGGGTTTTGGGTACAGCCCGGGAATCTGCATTTTAACAAGCACATTGGAGAAATCTGACCTAGGTGGTCCATAAATCTACTTCAAGGTATGCTGTGGGACACCCGCTGCCTCCCCATCTGAGGGCTCAAATACTAACGAAAGTAGGTGTTTTCATTTATGGTTGTTACGATGAGCAGGAAAATGGACTCTGGTTTCTAAAGATCTCCCTGAGTCAAACGGGGACTATGCCTGAATTTCACCTTCAGCCTCAAGTTTATTGGTAAAATCTGTCCACAGTGACAGAGATCTGATCCTGGCGTCCTGGCACCCAGCTCAGAGCTCAGCCAGGAAAACTGCAGGAGAGGCAGAGCCTGGGGAAGTGATGGAGAGCCAGGTGTTCCCTGCCTCTGACAGCGGGGTGGGCTCGGGAAATCCACTTCTTCTCTCTAGTCTTGGTTTATCCATCTTAGCCATGACAGGATCTGAGATCTTTTCTACATTCTGAAAGTTCTATGTGCCCAATTTCTAAGCTTTGTTTACATTTGGCTTCTTGTGAGCTCTCACAACAATTAAAGCTTAGTGGTCCAGATGTCTCAGTTTCTGCTTTCTGATGGGTTCAGATGTTAAGGTAATTAGGGCTTCACTGTTAATGGCTACCTTTTTCCCAAGTAGGAAGGAACACTACTGGTGCAATGATTAAAGCATTTGCCTGCTAACTGAAAGGTCATTGCTCCCAGGAAAAAAAGATGTGGCACTCTGCTTCTGCTAAGATGCTAAGATTACAGTCTTGGAAATGCTCTGGGGCAGTCCTACTCTACCTTATAGGGTTGCTATGAGTTGGAATCAATTCAACAGTAATGGGCTTGGTTTCGTTTGAATCCCTGAGTAGATAAGGCCTCTTATTAGGGCCTTACTCCAAAGGGTTGGTTTTAAGGCTGATGCTCCAGGCCTCAAGGAAAACTCCTGAGAATAAATGGATAGTCAGGAATGCCTTCACATCCCTCTCATCTCACCACCAATGCGTATGGTTGCTCTGATTGGAAACTTGATTATTAAACAGCCCTGTCTTACTGGCTTTGAGTGAAAGGAATTAATAGACAAGGAGACCTACACCCTTGACTCTACCCTAGAACCATTGCAACCGTCCTGGGTGAATCCCAGCCAACTCTGAGTGTCAGTTTCTCTCTTTGCAAATGAGGCATGGGGCTTTGTCTTACATGACTATTTTTTTCCCTGGATTCTGAGATGGCTGATCATATACCTCTCAAAATCCAGGAAAAAAAGTCATGTAAGACATCATGGCTGATGTATGCAATCAGCTATCTCTGGGCAGATCATGTGTCAGAAGGCCTAATTCCTGGCCAAATATCTTAAAATTCTACCCAAGCTCCACTCAAATTCCTGGGCCATCAATACTTGAAATTGGAACAAAACAAACAAACAAAAAAAAACTCTCAGCTAGGTCAAAGAGGTTAAGTGAAGACCCAGCCTGTGTCACAAAGAGAATGGCTATTATAAAGGTCCTGTTGTTGTTGTTGTTAAGTGCCGTCGAGTCGTTTCCAACTCATAGAGACCCCATGCACAGCAGAACGAAACACTGCCCGATCCCGCGCCAGCCCCACAATCCCTGCTATACTTGAGCCCATCATCGCAGCCACTGTGTCAATCCATCTCGTTGAAGGCCTCCCCCTCTTTCGTTGACCCTCCACCCTACCAAGCATGACATCCTTCTTCAGGGAATGGTCCCTTCTTACAACATGACCAAAATAGGTGAGACGAAGTCTGGCCATTCTTGCTTCCAAGGAGCATTCTGCCTGCACTTCCTCCAGGACAGATCTGTTAGTTCTTTTAGCAGTCCATGGTACTTTCAGCATTCTTCGCCAGCACCACAACTCAAAAGCATCAACTCTTCTTCAGTCTTCCTTATTCATTGTCCAGCTCTCACATGCATATGAGGCGATTGGAAATATCATGGCTTGTGTCAGGCGCACCTTAGTCCTCAAGGAGATATCCTTGCTCCTCAGCACTTGAAACAGTTCCTTCCTTGACTTTCCCAATGCTACACGTCGTCTAATGTCCTGACTGCTGCTTCCGTTGGCATTGATTGTAGAACCAAGCAACGTGAACTCTTTGACAACCTCAATCTTCTCTCCATTTATTGTGATGCTGCTCATTGGTCCAGTTGTGAGGATTTTTGTTTTCTTTATATTGAGACATAATCCATACTGCAGACTGTATTCTTCAACCTTCATCAGTGGGTGCCTTAAGTCATTCTCACTTTCAGCAAGCAAAGTTGTATCGTCTGCATATCTCAGGTTGTGAATGATTCTTCCTCCAATCCTGATACCACGTTTTTCTTCATATAGTCCAGCTTCTCGGATTATTTGCTCAGCATATAGATTGAATAAGTGTGGAGAAAGGATACAACCCTGATGCACTCCCTTCTTGATTTTAAACCATGTAGTGTCCCCTTGTTCTGTTCGAACGACAGCCTCCTGGTCAAGGTACAGATTCCTCATGAGTACAATCAAGTGCTTGGGAATTCCCATTCTTCTCAATGTTATCCATATAAAGGTCCTATCTTCCCCTAAATGGCATTGGGCCCCGTGAGAGGTTCTGAAAGCTAGTGATTGTTAGTGGAGCTTCCCATCATGCAAGAGGACATTTGGGCCCAAATGGTTGGGAGTTGGGCATTATAACTTGGTCATTGTCATAAGTCTCCTCAAGGAGGCACTGTACTTCCTAACTAGGGATTTTGTGAGGCTAAATGGACAATATAGGTAACTCAGAGCTCAGTAAATGTCAGTGATTGTGGTGGCTTTGTTCATTTTTACCAGTTAACCTCTATAATTCCAGTTGCCACAGAGTTGACTCCAACTCATGGCAACCCCATGTGTGTCAAAGTAGAACCATGCTCCAGAGGGTTTTCAGTGGTTGATTTTTTCAGATGTAGATCACCAGGCCTGTCTTCCAAGGTGCCTCTGGGTGGACTCAAACCTCCACCTTACAGTTAGCAGCTAAATGTGTTCACTGTTTGCACCACATAGGGACTCCAACCTATATAAGATTATCTGTGAAATGGGTATAATATTGCCAGTTAAGGGATGGCTTGGAAGATGAAATGAAATGCAGTGTGAAGGCACTAGGCTTGGAATCCAAGGGATCTCCTTTTGAGGCCTAGGGCATGCATCTCTGGATGGGGTGGTACTTGGACCCATGGTGATGGTGGAGGGAAGGAATGCCAGGAAGAGGGACACAGTAGAGATCTAAGCTCCTATCTCCAGGAACCCCTCTTCATCCTCCCATGGGGAAGATAGCCCAAGGCCATAGGGGAGGCCCTCCAACTAGAGAGAGCTCAAGGTCAAACCTGACTCAGCCTCTTACAGGCTGTGGGATCATTGCCAGGTCACTTAACTTCTCTGGGTCTCAAGAGGGTTGAAATGGGTATGCAGCAGAGATCTCACTCAAGGAATTCAATGCCCAAGTGGTATAAGAAGTCAGGAGAAGTAGTAAAATTCTTAAAAAGGGTTTTAGACATCCACCAAAATGTCAGCAGTTTAAACCCACCAGCTGCTGTGCAGGAGAAAGATGAGGGAGTTTGCTT
>NW_006921601.1:18763860-18795598 GCF_000298275.1 Orycteropus afer afer | reverse complement strand
AAATCTGTCCTGGAAGAAGCAGCCAGAGTGCTCCTTAGAAGTGAGAATGGCCAGACTTCATTTCACCTACTTTGGTCATGTTGTTAGAAGGAACCATTCCCTGGAGAAGAGTATCACGCTTAATAAAGTAGAGGGTCAGCATAAAAGGAGAAGACCCTCAATGGGATGGATTGACACAGTGGCTGCAATCAAGCATGGTGATGATTGTGAGGATGGCCCGGGACTGGGCAGTGTTTCATTCTGTTGTACGTAGGGTCGTTATGAGTTGGAGCTGGTGGGATGGCACCTAACAACAACAACAACAGCAGCATGTAAAGACCCAGGCTCCATTCCTAGTCAATGCATCTCATATGCAGCCACCACCCATCTGTCAGTGGAGGCTCAGGTGTTGCTGTGGTGCTAAACAGGTTTCTGTGGAGCTTCAGACTGAGGTAGAGTAGGAAGAAAGGCTGGGTAACCCATTTCTGACAATCAGCCAATGACTCAGCCTGTGGATCACAATGGTTCCATCGTGTTATACATGGGGTCACTGTGAGTTGGGGGCTGACTTGATGGCAGCTAGCAGCCACATGCAGTAGAATCCAAAAAAGCAGAGCTTTGGTGGCTACTAACCAGAAGGTCGGCAGTTCAAACCCACCAGCTGCTCCATGGGAGGAAGATAAAGCAATCTATTTTGGTAAAGATTTACAGCCTTAGAAACCCAATGGGGGTCACTATGAGTTGGAATCAACTTGATGGCAGTGGGTTTGTTTTTGTTTTGTTTTACAGTAAGAGAAGTTTGGAAAACCCCATACACATATTCTCTTCTTCTCTTAGAAATTCACTATTCATGTAGGCATTTTAAAGCCTTCAAGGAGTCCTTATTGGTGCAGTGGTTAAGCACTCATCTACAAACCAAAAGGTTGGCAGTTTGAACACACCCAGCAGCTCCATGCAAGGAAGATCTGGCGATTCACTCCCATAAAGATTATAGCTAAGAAAATCCCAAGGGGGCAGTCCTCCTCTGTCACACAGGGTTGCTATGGATTGAAATTGACTCAGTGGCACCTGACTACAAGGAGTGCTACATAAGAAATAGTTCATTTTGTTTAACCCAGAGTTTCTCAAACCTATACATATTTGGAACACAAATTCTTTTTCCTAACACCAATCAACATAATATTTCTTCTACAGTGCCCATGCTACTCATTCCCAGTACAACCCTGGCTCCTGAAGGCATTTGATTCTGCAACACATTTTCTAGTCCAGATAGAAAGATAAAGTGACTTCCCCAAGGCCACACAAATCATTATTTTTAATAATAACAAAAACCTGCTATTTGTAGTGTTTCCTATAAAGCCCACCTTCTTTCACAGCACCTAGTTTCAGCCACACACTATAACAATAGTTAATACAATGGAGCTCTGGTGGCACTGTGGTTAAAGCATTCTGCTGCTTACCAAAGGTCAGTGGTTCAAACCTGCCAGCCATTCCATGGGAGAAACATGTGTCTTGCTGCTTCTGTAAAGATTTACAGCCTTGGAAACCCTGTGAGGCTGTTCTGCTCTGTCATATAAGGTCACTATGAGTCAGAAAGGGAGCTCTGGTGGCATACTGCCTAAGGCATTTGACTGCTAACGAGGAGGCTGGCAGTTCAAACCCACCAACCACTCCTTGGAGGGAAGATTGGGCAATCTACTTCCATAGAGGGGTTGCTATGAGTTGAATCGACTCAACGGCAGTGGGTTGGGTTGGGTTTTGGTTTCATAATACATGGGTATATGCCATCTTAGGACTTTTATAGGTATTCCCTCAGGTGAGCTTCACAGCAGACCTCTGAGGTATGGACTTATCATTCCCTTGTAAAGAAGAGAACACTGAGGCTCAAAGAGCATGATTAATGTGCACAAGACACACCACTAGCAGGATACAGAGTGACAATTTGAACCCAGAGAGTTTAACTCCAAAGCCCATACTCTGCTGCACCTCCAAGTCAATGAGAGGGCATTTCCCTTCAGGCAGGAAGTAGATGTCTGCATAGCTGACACCTGGGAATCCCAGGGTCCCTGTAGAGCTTGTGATTAGTTACCAGCTCTCTCAGGAAGCACATGCGGGCTCTTTTCTTTGAGTGGGGAAATAATCAAAGGAGGCCAAAACAGCAAGAACATGGAGGCTGTATTACCGATTCTAAACTAAGCAACGAGAAACAGCTTCAACAAGGGCTTAATTAGGAAGTCACAACTTGGAAAACCACCAAATGCAATTTTGATGAGGATCAAATTTAATAAAAGCACAGCTTCTGTTCCCTGCAACTAGAGCAGAGCAGGCACGTGAGGGGAATGGCTAACGGAGCGGCTGCCTGGGAAGCCCAGACTCCAGGTACAATCAACCGTTCACAGTTGCCTTGGAGCTGATGCTGACTCATGGTGACCCCGTGTGTCAGAGGAAAACTGTGCTCCGTGAGGTCTTCAAGGGCTGAGTTTTCAGAAGCAGATCACCAGGCCTTTCTTCTGGACGGCTTCTGGGTGAACTTGAACCCCTAGCCTTTTGGTTACCAAGCAAACACATTCCCTGTTTGCACTATCCAGGGACTCTCTACGTACAACAGGCAGAGGGTGAGGAGCTGTCTGTCCATCCACCCTCCGAAGGGCAAGGAGGTTCTGGGAGCAGCAGTTTGCTGAGAAAGGGAGTCTGGAGACGCACCAGAGGAGATAATGTGAAACCAGACTGGCCCTGGGAATTGCAGAGTGCCTGGGTTTTTCCACAGTCCCTTTCATATAGACTGGTTCTTGGGGATTTCCGTACTGTGCAGATAAGAATGGCTTGTAAGTAACATTCATGCAAATAGCTGTGCCTCAAAGGCTTGGAAATGGCTCTTGCTTGTGACAGTGCCCCTTCTGACATCTATCCTCAGCCACCCTGGTTTCATTGCTAGTGCCAAGGAAAGTAAATATGAATTCAGATTCTCCCCAGCAGGAGATGGGTTCTGAATAAGTGGAGTTCAAATAAATATCTCAAAACAATTCATGCTCCTAGCATGCTTTATAAGGAGCTCTGGTGGTGCAGTGGTTAAGGCATTTGGCTGCTAACCAAAAGATCAGTGGTTCAAACCCACCAGCCATTCCATGCAAGGAAGATGAGGCAGTTTGCTTCCATAAAGATTTACAGCTTTGGGAACTATATGAGGGTCACTGTGAGTAGAAAATGACTCAACGGCAGTGAGTGAATCATGCTTTATGCTTTCTTGGGCATTTTCTTACTCACTCTCCACATGAATTCTATGAGGCAGTTGGCTTTATTAAATAACCACCTGACATCTCATGAGGACCAGGAGGTTCAGGTAGGTTGAATGGCTTGGACAACAGCACACAGCTTATGATGATGATGTGAGAAGAGGATGAGCTTGGGAATTAAAAAGACCTGGGTTTAAATTCCAGCTCTGCCACTCACCAGCTGTGTGATCTTGGGACCACCTCTGTAATCTCTCTGAGCCTTAGTCTTCTCAGCTGTAATAGTAGCTACCATTCATAGAGGGCCTCCTCTGTGCCAGGCATTGTTCTAAGTGCCTGTGGTAGATTGTCTCCAAAGATGTCCACCAATAATTCCTGCCATCCCTGTACATGCAAGCCACTACTCCCATCAAGAAGTGGAGCCTATTTCTCTTCTCCTTGAATATGGGCTGGCCTGTGACTTGCTTTGACTTATAGAATGTGGTAGAAATAATGTCATGCCAGTTTCTATACTAGGCCTTAAGAGGGTTGGTAGCTTCTACTTTCAGTCTCTTAGAGTCCTGAACCCCCATGTAAAAACATTCCAACTACCCTGTTGGAGAGAGAGGTCCAGCCCCTAGCTGAGGAAACAGACACTTGAGTGAAGACCTCTTGGATCTTCCAGACACATTCAAACTGCCCCAGACAATATCACCTGGAGGAAAGAAGAGCCACCCCACTGAACCCTGTCCAAATTGCAGAGTCATGATTAAATAAATAGTTGTTGTTTTGAGGTACTTTGTTTTGCAGCAGTAGATGACTGAAACAGTGCCTGTTGTTGTTGTTGTTGTTTTGCCGTCGAGTCGGCCCCGACTCATAGCTACCCCTCCTTGGGTTTCCGAGGCAGTATCACTATGGAAGTAGGATTGCCCAACCTTCCTTCCGAGGAGTGGCTGGTGGGTTTGAACTGCCAGCCTTCTGGTGAGCAGTCAAGTGCCTTAGGCACTATGCTACCACAGCTCCCGAAACAGTGCCTAGTCTGCATTAATTCATTTACTCCTCATATCAAGTCCCTGGAGGAACTGAGGCACAGAAAGATTAAATAACTTGCCCAAAATTACACACCCAACAAATGGCAGAGCTGTGTTTAAACACATGTAGGCTGGCTCTAGAGTATATACATATAAACACCATGTTATTAAGCCCCTTTGTAAAAGGATATTATTAAGGAGTTGTTAAAGAGACTGAATGACTCAATAACAGTATGTCAAATATAGCACCTAACGTGTAGTAAAGGAGCTCTGGTAGCATAGTGGCTAAGGCACTTGACTGCTAACCAGGAGGCTGGTGGTTCAAACCCACCAGCCACTCCTCGGAAGGAACATGAGGCAATCTACTTCCGTAGTGATACTGCCTAGGAAACCCAAGGAGGGGTCGCTATGAGTCAGGTCTGACTCAACGGCACATAACAACAACAACAACAACAACATGTAGTAAGCACTTAGTAAATGTAGTTTCTGTTATTTGCTAAGAACTTATCTTGGAGCATTCATCTAGTGTGACTACTATAAGACTAACCAGCACCTTAGAGGTACGGTTCCACTGTATGCTTAGAACCATGCTATGCAAATGATCCTTTTCTGCCATTCCACTGAATTGGTCCCTCTAGCTCTGGTAGCATAGTGGCTAAGACACTTGCCTGTAAACCAGACGGCTGGCGGTTCAAATCCACCAGCCACTCCTCGGAAGGAAGGTTGGGCAATCCTACTTCCGTAGTGATACTGCCTCGGAAACCCAAGAAGGGGTCGCTATGAGTCGGGGCCGACTCGATGGCACATAACAACAACAACAACAGCTGGCGCAATGGTTAAGCGCCAAGCTGCTGACCAAAGTGTTGGCAGTTCGAGCAGCTCCATGGAACAAGGACCTGGCTAACTGCACTCATAAAGATTACAGCCTAGAAAACTCCATGGGGCGGTTCTGCTCCGTCACATGGGGTTGCTGAGTTGCAATCGACTCAATGACAACCAGTAACAACAGTCACGTCACTCTATTTTCACTTCTTTTCCTCTTTACTTCACCTAAATCTTGATTAAAACCTGCAAAACTCCGACTCTAACTTCAACCTCAATCTCTTGCCTTCTTCCTGTGCAAGGGTTGAGGGACAATTGGGCTTGGTGTAGCTGAATGTTTCACTTGCAGGAAAACATCCAAGTGAACCACTGCACCGAGGGATGAGTTGAGTTTCCATGTGTTGGAAATCCACCTTTTACAAAGAGTGTCTCCAGGTAGGTCTGTTACAGGGTGTGCTGGAGTAGTGTCCCCTGAACTGCAGCCTCTACTCACAAAGCAGGTCTCCTGTGGTTGGCTTTGCTCTGTCTGTGAATCCAGGAGTTGGACCAGATCAGCATGTCCCAAAGTGTATTCCATGGGCCTCCAGATCCCTGAAATGTCCCATGCAAAAAGGGTTCATGATCAAATATCAGTCTCTGAAAAATCCTGTTATAAAAAGGGAAATTCATTTAATCCAGTGTTTTCCATGCTTTAGACACAAATGACCCTTTCTTTTCTTTCTATACAAACCTATTCATACCCTCTGGAACCAATGCTCTGCAGAACACGCTTTTAGAAACACATTAGACAATGTCTGAAGTTGCTTCTGGTTTCTTGCTCTTTCCTCTCTATAACCCAGAGTTTGGTACTGTCCCTCCCCATTCTGGTCCCACAGGAACCAAAAGAGGGGACTCCACATGGGCTCACAAGATATTAACCAGATCAAGTGCCACTCTGTAAACATCTGACTTGAGGCTACCCCCTAGTGGCCACTGATTCTCCCAACCTTCTCCTATTAGCCTATGACACACACTCAGGGTGCAAGAGGGGGGTTCTCTCATCCCTTCAGGAACCCTCCTGCCATACTCTATTCCCCTCTTCTAGAACTGCAGCCCCAGTTGTCTTCTGTTTGGAAGAGAACCTCCCACTTTAACCAGGGTTTGCCACATTCACTGCTCAGAAAAAAAGCAGCCCTCCTCAAGTTAAAGTACATCTGGATTCCCACAGGAGAACTGGCTGAGCATCTGGGGAAATGGATATACCTATCCAAGCCAATAGCAGACTGTGGCTACCAAAGTCTCCCTATTTTTTTTTTTTTTCATTTAGAGCCCAGAATACCATCAACTGTATAACAATTGCATAGCATCGTTTAATCAAAGGCAGCTCTACCTCAGGGAGACATTTGTCTAGTGACATTCTCATTAAGAGTTTACCTCAGTGTCTAAAAAAGAAATAAAACATACAAACAAAACATTTAACCAACTCATCATTAGCCATAGATCACAAGGATCAGTGGATTCTAACAAGTAACAGTCTAGACTCTTAGAAAGAAAGACCTGGTGATGGATTGAATTGTGTCCCTTAAAAAGAGATGATGGAGTTCTAACCCCAGTACTTGTGACTGTGATTTCATTTGGGGAAACAGGGTCTTTCTTGAAGATAGTATCAATTAAGTTAATGAGGTCATACTGGGTGAGGATGGGTCTAATCCTGTTTGCCTGGTGTCTTGCAAAAGGGGAGGGCAGATACAGAGACATCAAACACAGAGAGAAGATTCATCTAAAGTAGCAAGGGAACACCAAAGATTGCTGGCAGAAACCAGAAGCCAGTAGAGGGGCACAGTATGGTTCTTCTCTCAGAGCCTTCAGAAGAAATCAGCACTGTGATTTGTACTCAGACCCTCCAGAACTGAGAGATAATAAATTTCTGTTCTTTAAAGCCATCCACTTAGTTGTGTTCTGTTACTGCAGCCCTAGGAAATGAAGACACATGGGTTCAAATTCTGGCTTCTTCATCTACAGACTGTGTGACTTTGGGCAAGTCCTTTAACCTCTTTTGGCTTCAAAAGCTTCATCTGCAAATGGATGTACTAATAGCATTTCCTTATAGAGCTAACCTGAGAGTTAATTGACAGGACCCCAGAGAGTGCCTGGAGGCATTTTTTAAAAATAAATAAATAAACCTCTTGCTATTGAGTTGATTCAGACTCATGGCAATTCCATATGTTACTGAGGGAACTGCTTCATAGAGTGCTCTTGGCAACAATCTCTATGGAAGCATATCACCAGGCTTTTCTTCCATAGCTTCGCTGGGTGGGTTCAAACTGCCAACGTTTAGGTTAGTAGCTGATCACAAAGCATTTGTGCCACTCAGGGACCTCAGTGTCATTTAGTGGCTTATCATTAAATGATCCAATAAATCCGAATCTATTTTCTTTGCTTATTTATAAAGTTCCCTGATTACGTTATACTGTAAAGTTAGTTCATGTCTACTACATAAAATTGGAAATCAAAGGAAAGAAAGACTCTGATGCAGGGGTTTTAAAATTATGGCCCATCAACTCTCTAGGGGCTCATAGGAGGTTCAGAGGGTCATGAACTTGGATGGGGAAAATGGTACACTTATTTCATCAGGCTGTAACTAAATTGCAACCTTTCTGTCCATTTTGAATGCAGGCATCAAATCACAATAGTCTTAGCTGTGCTGACAATAGAAACCTTACACATTTTTATTACCACATTTTAGTTTTTGCAGGTGTTTGGAAATATCAGGTACACTCACTAACGCACTGCCATCAAGTTGATTCTGAACTGACCCTATACGACAGAGTGGAACTGCCCCATGTGGTTTCCCGGACTGTACATCTTTACGGAAACAGACTGCCTCATTTTTCTCCTGGAAGAAGCTGGTGGGTTTGAACTGCCAAACTTTTGGTTAGTGGCCAATGCCTTAACCACTGTGCCACAACAGAGCTGCTTTTTTTACACTCACCATTATGTCACAATTATAGTAGTTATTTGATTACTTTGTTGTTGTTATGGTTGTTACTTGCCAACGAGTTGTTTCTGCTCATGGCAACCTTACCTATAACAGAATGAAACAGTGCCTGGTCCTACGCCATTAGGAAATTATTAGTATGTTTCAGTCCGTTGTTATGGGTACTGTGTCCATTTCATTGAGGGCTTCCCTAGTTTTTGAGGACCCTCATCTTTACCAAACATGCTGTCCTTTTCTAGTGATTGGTCTTTCCTGATGACGTGCCCCAAGCAAGCTAACCGGTCTTGCCATCTTTGTTTCTAGCAGGCATTCTGGTTGTATTTCTTCTAAGTCTGATTGTTTGTTCTTCTGGCAGGCCATGGTATGTAGTCAACATTCTTCACCAACACCACAATTGAAATGCATCAATTCTTCTTCAGTCTTCTTTCTTTAGATCTTGTTATTTAAGGTGTTAAAAGAAGCATACACACCACTATATTCCACATCTGCTTTACTATTTTCATAATTGTATTTCAATATAATTTGTTTCCTCTGAAATTCTATGTTTTATATTTCATGTGTTGGAAAACATGCTGAGAAGGGACCCATAGGCTAAGTCAAAGGGGTCCATGGCACAAAAAGTGTTAAGACTCTCCTGCTATGGTGCCTGTACCCAACCCCATGAATAGTTCACAATTTTTTCCTTCCAGTCTTTAGCTGTTTACTTATTTCATATTGTTGTGATCACGTCACATAATATAATTTTGTAGCCTGTGTTGTTAACTAATCATAAATGTGTTTTCATGGTATGTCTTGCACACATAATTTTAAAAGTTGGCATAATAGGCCATTTTGTTGATGCACTATAATTCACCATTCCCCTATGGTTTGCCATTCAGAATGGCTTGAATCTGTCACTTTTATAAATGGCATGGGGGTGAGCATCTTCCTGCATAAAGGATCTCTCGTATTTTAGATTATTTCCTCAGGCAAGATTCCCAGCAGTGGCAGAGTGAACCTGTTCAAGGCTCTGACACTCTCCTTGGCTCCCAGCAGGAGGGAGAGGCAGGAGGCCTTGCAAGGGGCAAAATGGGAGGCTGAGGAGCCAGAAAGACAAACTGGAGGACAGAGGTGCCAAGCACAGATATATGTAAGCAAGGACCGAATGCCAGTCTCACCACTGGTTTGCCAATCTGTCACACCATGGTGGCTTGTGTGATTCTGGAAGCTCCGCCACCAGTATTAGAGATGCCAGCAGGGTCACCCATGGTGGACAGTTTCAGTGTAGCATATAGACTAAGAGTACGAAGAAAGAAATGGCAATCTACTTTTGAAAATTAGCCAATGAAAACTTTATAGATCACAACAGGACATTGTCCAACGGTTTTCCGGTGGACACGCCATGGGAAGGCTCAATAGCTAGAGGAGGACATCATGTTTGGTGAAGCAGGCCAGTGAGGGCAAGGGAGACCCTCAGAGAGATCATTTGGGATACCAGCTGCAATGATGTACTGGAACATGCAGCAATCAACCCAGGATGACGCTAGGTGGGGCAACATTTTGTCCCATTGTACATAAGGTCACCATGAGTTGAAGTCAACTCAAGGGCAACTATATATTAGATGGTAGTCTGTGTCTGGCTGGGGCTGGGCTTCCCAGAGGATAGCACACTGTTTTTAAAGTTCTCCCAAAGGTGATACGGGAATGGCAGCCAGCTTGGTGGAGGGAGTCACCACTGTTCCCCTGTGATGGCTTCTCCTTGGAGACTCCAGGGTAGAAAACACCACCTCCCTCAGAGAACGCTAGAAAAGAAGAGGCTCCATTTTCAGCCTGGTGTCCCTAGTTCCCCAAGGATCTGGGATGGCAGAAATGAGGGTCAGTGAACAAGTTTTACTTTTACCACATCTGATAGAAGTTGAGCATTTATCCTCAGTAAGACATTTATGCATGTAAAATGCCTACATATTGAAAGTTACTGTTGCTTGCTGCTCTTGGGAGCACACGGTTATTGTAGTGGACGCTGTGGTATGCTGCCCAGATGCCTCTTCAGGATAGAGCATTCCCCAGCTTGGGGCATGCTTGCTGATGTTGGCTCACGGCTGAGTCCCTCCCCAGGAACTACACTGGTTGAGGGGGGCTGCCTTACCCAAGGTTATGTGCCCTGCCTGGTGGGTGTGGAGTTACAAAGGCAGCCCCACCTTTCACTCCAATAGACAACTCTGCAGGTCCATCCCAGCTCCAGTATCACAAGGGATTGTCTGAGGCCGCTGGGAGCGCATCACAGTCCAATGTCACCCTCTGACCACTCCTACTTCCCCCATCACTCCCACACAGGGTATCTTAGTTTCCTAATGCTACGGTAGCAGAAATACTGCAGGTGAGTAGCTTGAAAGAATGGACACTTATTTTCCCACAATTCTGGAGGCTAAAAGTCCAAGTCGGAGTTTCAGCCATGTCAACTGTATCCTTGTGGGTGCCCTGGGTGCTCCCTGGCTCCTTGGCTTGTAGAGGATCCCTATATGGCGTGTCTTCCCCAGTATGTGTATATGTGTCTCTGTGCCTATGCTAGTTTTCATATAACTTGGAAGTGATGAGGTTTAGGATCCACCCTATACTGTTATGACCTCAACTCATTGATTACATAACATTATGGAAAGGGGATTATATTACATTAGATTACACCCATTGGTATTGGGGTTAGGATTCCAACACATATTTTGAGGGAACAAGATTTAATCCATAACACGGGTTTTGTTGCCAAGACCATGCCCCAACTTCCTGCATGCTGATTTCCACCTTAGAATCCATTTCTTGGGGAACCCAAGCTAAGATGATTAGATATCTTTGTCTAATCAAAATCGACAGAAAGACTAAATTATGACTAAATTTTATTGATAAATAAATATTTTTCCCCCAATACATGGTGTCCATGAGGTAGAAACTGATTTTTAAAAAATCTTTGCTTTTGGAAATAGTGGTGATGGCTGTACAAAACTGTAAGTGTAATTAATGACACTGAATTGCACACTTAAAAATGGTTAAATTGGCCAATTTCATGTTATATATATTACACTACAATAAAACATTAAAAAAAAAAATCCTTGCTGGTCAAACAAAACCAAGAAACATAAAGACTCCTTTAGTTCTAATGCTCACCTATCCCCTAATTTTATAGATGAGAAAATAGAATCCCTAATGAAAAGTGATCGGAAGTCAAAGCCTGTAAAGAACAGAGCTAGGGTTCAAAGCCAGGCTGATCAGCCAGGACTAGTCGCTGTTTCCATTCTACAAGGTGGCCCCCCACGAGCTCGGGGTTCAGGGTAAACTGACAAAAGCACCCTGATTTGTGGGAGACGTAGGAGCAGCAGTGAAGTCTGGAGTCTTTCATGAAGGGTTAGGCATTTCTCCTGCTCTCACCCTAACATCTAGAGAGAAATCCTAGACTGTGAGGTGGTCCTGATTTGAGTGTTGGCAGCAGGAAGCCCGAAGTCAATCCTGGCTCTGCTACTCGCTAGCTGTCTGGTTTTAGGGCAGTTTATTTACCTCTCTGAACTAGTTTCCGAGTCTGTGAAATCAAAATGCTAAAATGTAATTTTACAAAGGTGTTTCTGACTAAAATAACAAACTTCCATGTAGATTTCATAGCACTGCGTCAGGCCTTTAGGAGGTAGCTGTCATCGAGTTGGCCCCCAACGTATGGAGACCCATGTAAAACGAGACTGGACCCTTGGAATCCACAGGGTTTTCATTGACTGATCTTTTGAAGCAGATTGCCACATCTTTCTTCCTATTGCATCTTAGTCTGGAAGCTCTGCTGAGACCCGTTCAGCGTCATGGCGACATGAAGTCCCATTGACAGATGGGTGGTGGCTGCACATGAGATCCGTTGGCTGGAAATTAAACCCAGATCACCCACATGGAAAGCAGAATTCTACCACTGTGCCATCACTACCCTCCGGGAGGCCCTACCTAGCATTATTTCCCTCTGTCCACCCTTACCTCACATTACCTCCTGGGCTTAGAACACAGTATTTAAAAAACAAAAACAAAATCTTTCACAGCTTTTCAGTATGAAATTAGATCAACTGTTCTGTCCCTTTCTTTGATTGCCGGGACAGACTTGTCAGTGTCTTTTTCTACTAGGTCCAAGGCCCTTTGAGCCTATCAGCTGAGACCTGAGAACCCTGCTGCCCACCCAGTGACTCAACTGAGAGTTGCCAGCAGAGGGCAGCACTGCTTTGCTAAAAGCCCACGAGGGGTTTCCACCCACTCTGGGCTTCCAGCAACTGATTACTGCTTTTCTGGCTGGCACTACTGGCTGGTCTTGCCTCAGAACCTCTCCTCCACCTGGACCCCTGAAGTTGCCGCAGCTGTGGTGGGTCTCCCCAGGAGTGGAATGGCCAGGACTTAGGCTTTGCAGCAGCGGAGGCTGGAGTCAATTTGCAATGCCAAAGCATATTTAAATGTGCTCTTCTGTTATACATATCCGTTTGTGACAAACAATACCCCCCCAGAGGCAGAGATTCAAACCAGACAGAGGCCACTGTCAGGAATGGCTCACCGTGTCCTGGGCAGTTGACAATCTGGTGGCAGATACCTTTGCTCACTCACTCTGGGAAGGACCAAGGGAGGGAGAAAGACATGTATGCCTCTGTGTGTGTGTGTGTGTGTGTACGCACGTGCTCTGACAAAGCCCCTGAGCCCAAAGTAGAGGATGCCAGGCGGGAGGATAGGGTGAAGCAGGAGTGGGGTGCCCACAACTCTCTTCCTCACTTCCACAGGAGTATGGGCAAACCCCAGGAGCACAGGTGCCTCACATTCCCACCCCACCCCCACCCCGACAGCTGAGAGGAAGTCCTGCTCAACATGGTGGAATTAACAAGTGAGGAGCCCTCACTTGGTATGTGGTGGTGGTGCTTGTGGACAGATGGATGGTGGTAATTGACCTCCCGTACCTCATACTCAAGAGATAGAGTAGAGGTTTTTGGAACCCTCTTGGCTTTCTAGACAGAGGCTGACTGAGGAGCCATCTGGACTGGAACTGGGACCATGGATTGAGAGAGTGCCTGTCTTCCTCAACAGCCCCTCTGAGCAGGGCTCTCTCAAGGGACAAAGGCAGTACCTACTTACCAAGCAGTATCTTCCCACACAAATGTGCCTATGCAGAGCATATTACACAGCCAGGCAGGACGGCTGGATCTGCCTCCCCTTGCCCTCCTCCATGGATGCAGTGAACAAGGCTCCCGCTTACACATTCACTTCACTGTCACTCTCTCTGACACACACACACACACACACACATTCACTCACAATGCAATGGTAATCCTAAAGGAGTAAGCGAATTCCTTCGTGGATAGAATTGTGGCTCAGGAAACAGCCCCTCAGAGAGAATGACTTTAAGGCAGAAAATCCTTGCTGCACGCTGTCCAATGAATGCAGTTCAGCTCTTTCAGGCAACTGTGCTGAAATAATTTTTTTTTTTTTCACTTTCTTTCTGAAATGGCTATCATATCTGTGAGGCTGAATAACGTACCCTTCTGCCCGTCCTTCATGCCACAAAGCAGTTCCACTTAATGCTGTCCCATGGCCTTGTGGCAGACAGAGCTTTTTCTTGTGTTCCTTGATCCAAAGGGGACTCAGGTGGGAGATTCTGCCCTGTTCTGGGTGGGATGGGAAGAAGTTGGGCTGGTGGATGGGCAGGAGATGGCCCACGTGGCCCCACAGCCGTGATGGAACAGCCCCTGGGTTTCTGGGAACAGATTCAGAGATGTGGAAGAGGTGCAGAATGAAGGAGGCCGAACACTCAGTGACTGTCAACTGTGAATTCCCTGCAGATGCTCACATGCACACCTCCCCTCTGGTGGCTCCATCTGTCCACCAATTCCCAATTACTCCAGCTCTTGCTCTTCCAGCCCCAGGCACAGAGAAGAGGCTAACGATAGGCAAGCGATAGGCGCTAAGCGCTTTTCCTGGCCCCTCCCCACCATCTGCACCCTAAGGGGCTCTGTCTGTGTCTCCCAAACTGACCAGGTCTTGCTGGCTTCTCCAGGGGCCAGGCCACCCCTGTACTCAGGCCTGGGCTTCTGGAGAGGCAATGCCTCATCAATAATTCACCAACCTCCCCCTTCTTCTCAGACAAAGGGAAGCAGAATGTGCAGGCGTCAGAAGCCCCCAGAACCCAAGGCTGCAGAGCCAGGCAGTGAGGGCGCTCTCCAAAGAGGAGGAAAGGTGCAGAGTGAGGAGAGGGAGAAAGGAAAAGAAGCAAAAGGAGAAAGGGGCGAGCAGAAAGGGCCAGGGCCAGAGGGAGAGAGGGCTGAACAAGGAAGGAAAGGAAGGAGAGCAACAATTCTAGAAGTTAGGTTTGCTTCACAAGTGAAATGTGCTATTCTGACGGAACTAGAAACTGTTATTCCCCCCACTGCTATTTTACCTTGGAAATGAGAGGAAGCAGGACGTGGTTGGCTGTCACACACTATTTCTTCACAGTTTCTTATTGTGTTTTGACAAGACATCTGCTTAAGCTACTATTCTGAACCAGGCGGTGTGTAACCTCCATCAGCTTTGCCAATTCCAATGTTCTGAAACATGACCCAGAGGAAACTGACAACATGCACACCTGGCGAGCTGTGAGGTGGGGATGGGGACAAGCCACCGGAGTTCACAAGGGAGGATTTGCTGTGTGACCTGGGGTATGTCCCCTGACCTCTCTGAGTCTCTGCCTGATCTTCAGTAAGAACTTTCCCTGTTCATGAGGATAGACTGAGGTAACTACATAAAGAGAACACTGGTCCTTACCTTTGCAGTATTTCAGTCTATTTTGGGATATATGGATGATCACAATTATAGAGCAGCCTGCTAACCCACACAAGTTCTCATATTTTTTTGAAAAAGATAGTTGCCATCAAGTTGACTCTGACTCATGGCAACCCCATATGTATCAGAGTAGAACTGGGCTCTGTAGGGTTTTCAGTGGCTGATTTTTCAGCAGAAGTTTGCCAGGCCTTTCTTCTGAGACACCCCTGGGTAGACTTGAACCTTCAACTTCTTGGTTAGCAGGTGAGTGTGTTAACTGTTTGTACCACAGAGACTCTTAAGTTCTTGTATAAGTTTCATAAATGAAGTGAGCAGGATGACAGCAATCCCAGAGACAGGCTGTAGGGCCAAGTAAGAAGAGATAGCTTTGCAGTCATTCATTCGATGTATATTTACTGAACACCTGTTATGTGCCAGGGCCTGAAGATACAGCAGAGAACACAAACACACAGCCCCTACCCTCATGCTGCTTACAGTCTGTTGTTTGTAGGTGCCAGTTCCAACTCCTAGCAACCCCATGAGGGTGTAGAACTGCTCCATGGAGTTTTCTAGGTTATAATCTTTACGGGAGCAGATCACCAGGTTTTCTTCCCATGGAGTTGCTGAGTGCCCCACCAAAAGACCATCTTTTGGTTCACAGCTGAGCACTGACTGCTGCACCACCAGGGCTCCTTGCTTACAATCTAGTGATGTCACATCTCTGCTCCAGCAGTCACTAGGTACTTGCCCATGGGCAGGCCGCTTAACCTCTGTGATCTCCAGTTTCTTCATCTTTGAAATGGAAATTTTTCATCTCAAACACATGGGACAATTGGGAGGAGTTGGTGAAGTTTTGGTATAGGGGGCCTAGCATAGTGCCTGCACATAGTAAGTGCATACTAATTGCGCATCCTCTTTCCTGTCTTTCCTTTTTAGAGCCCCTTATCAGAAGATAAGGGAGTTGAGGGGCTCTGGAAGGAAATGTGGAGTTTCCCAACCAGTGACTTTCTTCACGTGGCCCGTTTATTCAATAAGTGTCAGGAATAGCTCTCTCCTTCTCTCCCTTCAGAGATGTCTTGTCAAACTTTCCTTCCTTGCCCCTAGACAATATCTTAAGCAGGTCCCACTGCATTTCTGGTTGCCTTCAGGTATTAGAACAATTCCATTTTCAGGTAATAAAAAGTCCAGTGCAATCTAAATCAAAACTTGAATCTTACCCAACAGCTCCCTAGCTGAGGTGTGAGTCAGAGGCCACAGAGAAGCTGTTTCCCCTGGGAGGAGAGCCATTACTTTGCTTTTCTTGCTCTGTCTCCTTCTCCATTTGCTGTCTTGTTTCTGGCCCCTTCAGAGCTGAGGGGGAGAGGGCAGTGGACAGGGAGACAGGGGGAAAGGACAAGTTTGTACTCAACTGATGCTAGCATTATCTGGGTATGGTGTCCTTGGTAGGGCAGATGACCTAATGCTTCTGGAGGCAGTGTGGGTTCTTGGGTGATGCCCATGGGGGGATCCCCACTGTACCATTCACAGTTCCGGGAGGCCTTGTGGGTGACCTCTCACTCCTTCTCCTCATACCTGCTCTCAAGTAGAGCACCTCACACACCGTTGTGATGCTGTGGTCCCCTCACCCTGGAGTGGGATCCTTTCTACACAGCAGAGCCTGGCTACCGTTCACTAGTCTCTTGCCCCACAATTGGTGGAAGGGCCACTCTCTCATGGTACCTGCCCTCCTTGCCCTGCAGGCAGGGGTGTCTCCTTCCAGCCAGTGTCTCTCCTCATTAGGTGAACCCAAGCTCTTGGGGACACTTGTCCTTCAATCTCAAGAGACAGTACAAGGTGATACTTGGCACTATCACTTTCTGCTGGGACTAGCAAGTATCCACCCAGGAAGACAACGCCAGTCTCCCTTCCTGAAGACACTCTTGGGTTTCTGAGTGGTTCCCGGAGGATTTTCCTTCTTTCCCATTCCCAAAACCACAAACCAAAACCCACTACCATAGAGACGATTCTGATTTACAGCAACCCGTAGGCAGAGTAGGACTGCCCCCGAGAGTTTTCAAGACTATAAATCTTTTTTACAGAAGCAGACTGACTCAGGTAGCAGCAAAGTGCCTTAACCACAGCACCACGAGAGCTCCTTTACCTGTTTCCAAGCTTCCTTGATTTTGCCTGGAGGTAGAAGCTCAAGGAAAGGTAGTAGCCACATCCTGGCCGGTCCAACGAGGATGGCCTAGCCCCTGTCTTTAGAACAAGTGGGCACTCTGCCTCACCTTTGACACCTCCATCAAAACTCCAAGACAGACCGACAGAATGTAGAGGAACCCCCGAGACTGTCACCCTAAGATAACCCTTGAACTTGGAACTGAAGTTATTTCTGGAGGTCACCTTTCAGCCAAATAATGGATTTGCTTATCAAACAAACAATACCACCTGTGAGTAATGTGCTCCCTAAACAATCAACTCTGTGAGACCAAACAATCAACATTTATGCACAAGCAAAAGTGAGAAGGTAAGGACTGGAAGGGAAGCTAGATCAATGGGAACAGAACAAACAATGGAAATAATGACACATTGTGAAAATTATAACCAGTGTCATGGAACAATTTATTTAAAAATTATTAAATGGGCACCTAACTTTCTGTGTGAACTTTCACCCAAAACACAATAAAATATTATCCAAAAAAACGCCTCCAAGACAACAAGAAATATCCCTCTTAACACCCTGTTATATTCATAAAGAAGATAATGACTTTTCTGAAGTCAAAGGGTGAGACATTCATTCACCTGCTTAAGGACACTTCTTGCACTAGGAAGCAATAATTCAAAAGGGATGCAGGCTCGTCTTTGTTGTCTGTTACCACAGCTTGGACAGAAAAAGAGGTAGAGAGGGAATTAGCCACCTCTACTTACCACCAGTGGTAGGGTTCTTGACTTCTGCATGGGGGAACCAAGTTTATTCCCAGCCAGCTTACCTCATGTGCAGCCACACTCATCTGTCAGTGGACGCTTGCATGTTGCTATGATGCTGAATATGTTTTGGCAGAGCTTCTAGACTAAGACAGACTAGGAAGAAAGTCCTGGTGATCCACTTCTGAAATTGAAATGAAACTGAAAACCCTATGGATCAAAATGAGCCAATCCACAATTGATCACGGGGATGGCTCAGGACCACACAGTATTTCATTCTGTTGTGTCTGGGTCACCATGAGTCAGGGAGTGACTTGACAGCAGCTAACAACAGCAACAATTTAATACAAAGACATTATCTCATCCTTAAGGAGGTCACATGTTTAAACACTCATGTTCAGAGTGCTTTATAATGTACTGTTTAGAGTGGAGGGCAGGATATTGGCAAAGGGTGTACTCTTTGGTTATAAAGGTGAACTGTGGACCAAGACTGCATGGGTTCATGAAGCCCCACTTTTCCATTAACTATCAGGGTGACATTGAGCAAATGACTCGACCTTCCTCAGTTACCCTGCCTCAGTTACTGCACCTGTCAAATGGAGATAAGAGCAGTTCCTATCTTTTCAGGCACATAATGCTGTATATCACTTAGAATAAAATTTGGTACAATCAGTCGCTGCCACAGAAACAGTTGCTGTGATGAAGCAAACGGCAGTAATTAAATTTCCCGTTCATCTGACTTGGCTTTGATTACTCACATCTTTGCTCCTTCATGATTTTGCTTTTATCATTATGCCCTTTCCTCAAGTTTCTTTCTTTTTCCTTCTGTGAAGTGCTCTTTGAAGATACTGACAGCCATAAAATTGCCAAGTAATGGACATCAAGCCCACACAATGAACAGAGACATTCAAGAAGGAAACATAGTTTGCCACAGGCTCGGGCCACCTGACTCTGACTTAGCCCTGGACTCAGCTGCTAGGTGAACCACCCTTTCTTATGAGTACTATGATCATCACCACCAGCCACTCCTCGGAAGGAAGGTTGGGCAATCCTACTTCCGTAGAGATACTGCCTTGGAAACCCAAGGAGGGGTTGCTATGAGTCGGGGCCGACTCGATGGCAAACAACAAAAACATGATCATTTCGCAAGTTCCTGGGTGGTGCAAATGGTTAAGCCCTCAACTACTAGCCAGAAGATTGACAGTTCAAACCCATCCAGGAGCACCTCAAAAGACAGGCCTGGTGATCTGCTTCTGAAACATCACAGCCTTGAAAACCCTGTAGAGCACAGTTCTCTATAACACATGGGGTCACCATAAGTCAAAGTCAACTCAACACACCTAACAACAATTATCATCCTTATGACTACTGTGGAAGAGTGGCTGTGCAGGTCTTCAAACTAAAGTGAACGTATGATGGGCTGGGGTCTTCCCGCCACCCCACTTTTTCCTCCTAGTTATGGGCCCCGACGAAAAGGAAGAGGGAAGAAAAACTTGGGAGGTCACAACAAGTGGTAGAAGAGACTGAAGCTGTAGTCAGAAGCCAGCAGCCTCCTCTCAGGGCCTGATCCCAGTGTGCAGAATGAGAAGGCAGTTTGGGCACCTGCAATAACGGGGGACTGAGAAAAAAATAAAAGTAGGCATGTTGTTGTTATTGTTGTTATTTGCCTTCGAGTCGGCCCCAACTCATAGCGACCCCTCCTTGGGTTTCCGAGGCAGTATCACTACGGAAGTAGGATTGCCCAACCTTCCTTCCGAGGAGTGGCTGGTGGGTTTGAACCGCTAGCCCTCTGGTTAGCAGTCAAGTGCCTTAGGCACTATGCTACCAGAGCTCCTAAAAGTAGGCATAGGAAGAGGAAAAAGAAAAATGTTAGTTTCTATCAACTTAATCAGAGTTTGCAATTAGAAAAGCAGGAAAGAAGCTATTTTATTGGCAGCAGTTATGTGTTCGTGGTTAAGTACTGCTCCATTGGTAAGCACTGCATCTATTGGGCATCACATTTGGGGGTAGTAAAAACAACACACACCTTCCTGGCACCTTCAAAGCTCTCCATCACTGGATCTGCTTCTGGTCCTCTGTTGCTTCACAGCCCTAGTGACCTTAACTGACAACTGCTTCCCATCACCTGGGGAGGGGGTCTCCAAAATCAGGGCGGACCATTAGCATGTAGGGCAGCAGCAGTGCTGCACGCAGAGCGGGAAGGCCCTATCAGAACTGGGTGTGTGGGGAAGCTCCAGGTCAATATTCAAAGGCAGTACAACCCAGTCCATAAGCTCCCACGTCTGATTCTGCACCTGCCATTGAGAAGCGAGGAATCCCTGGGTATTGCAAATGATTAATGAGCTCAGCTTCTAACTGGTAGGTTGGAGGTTCAAATCCACCAGAAGGTGTCTCAAAAGAAAGTCCTGGTAGCCTACTCCCCCAAAAAATCAGCCAATAAAAATCCTATGGAGCACAGTTCTACTCTGATACACACGGGTCACCATGTGTTGGAATTAACTTAATGGCAACTAGTCCAGGTATTCAGACAGGAGGTGAAAAGGCCATGTCTGGGCTTCCAGGATCCAGCTGCTAAATATGGCCCAACCTCAACTGATCTCCCAGATCTTGCTAGAAAAATGAGTCAGAAGTCCTGTGGCTAAAAGGATCCTGGAGAATGCTCATTTTATAAATGAGGAAATGTTTGCACCTGGGTGAAGAAAGTGACCTGCCTTAAGGGTGTAGCTTTCATGATAAAAATGGAAGGCAAAGTAAAAACTAAAATAGTTACATTTAGGAAAATTTAGGTAGACAGAGAGAGAGAGACATCAAAATGTTGGGAATAACATCCTTTTCTACAATCCTCAAAACAATTTAAACAAAAGAAAACACCTCCAAAAAACCCAGGGTGATTAACACTGGAGTTTGAACCTGAGCTTTGAACTGTTCATTCTGTTTTGACCCCTTTATGAGAATTTGCATTTCCACCCCAGATACACTGAATCAGAATCTACATTTTAACCAGAGGACAAGGTGATTCTTTTTGATTCTTACAGATGCATACATAAGGATTACCTGGGGTCTTGTTAAAATGTAGATTATGATTCAGTATATCAGGGATGGAAATGCAGATACTCAGCAGCGGTTGAACTGGAATGAACTGGTTCGAAGCCCCCCCCTCCACGTCTGAACAGCATGAGGTGGTTCCCATGGTAACTGGTCCCTCCTTCTGTTGACAACCCCATCCTCCATGAAGTCACCCACCTGCAGGTCCCGTTAAGGAACTGGGATTCTGAGAAGACACAGTCAAGGCAGTGCCACTGCCCAGCTGCATGGCTATTTTCATATCAACCCCCAGTGCCCAGCTGTTGCTATCCTGGCCCCATCCTTGGACCTCCAGCATGAGACCTCCATTAGTCACAGCAGCCAGGTCCTTACATGGCCAGCCCCGCCCTCAGCACTGCCTCAGTTACAGAGAGGCCTGGCTTGAAGGAAGAGGAATTCTTCAAGCCAGAGTTTTGGCCTCCCCTCTCAGCTGCTCCACAGGAATCTGTTGAGCCTTGTTAGAGACCCAAAATGGAAACCAAATAAAGATGAGATTTCTTTTCAAGAAAAGGGATATTTGTTTCTCTGCCTGCTTAGGCACAGTTTGGTGTGGTTTCCTGCAGAATTACTTTCCTTGGTTTAAAAACTGAGCTTCTTGGAATTCTATGGTTCCTTGGAAACACCTGATGGAAACTTCCTGGGGTGGGGGAGGGGCTCAGGCAGAGGAGGACCCTTCCCACAACCCATCTGGGGCAGTGCTGCTTTCATTTCTATTACCGATTTATATACCATAATGGCATACAATTTTATTTGAAAATGAACAATAAAAGAGTTCTGGACAGCCGCAAATGTGCAGTGCCCTCTCAAACTAAAACTCAGTGCTATCGAATCGATTCTTATAGCAACCCCCATTGGGCTTCCAAGGCTATAAATTTTTATGGGGGAGCTCTGGTAGCGTAGTGCCTAAGGCACTCGACTGCTAACCAGGAGGCTGGAGGTTCAAACCCATCAGCCACTCCTTGGAAGGAAGGTTGAGCAATCTACTTCTGTAGTGATACTGCCTCAGAAACCCAAGGAGGGGTTGCTGTGACTTCATGGCACATAACAACAACAACAACAAATCTTTATGGAAGCAGACCTCCCCAACTGGCTTCCATGGAGCAGCTGGTGGGTTTGAACCACCAATGTTTTGGTTAGCAGCCAAATGCATTAACCACTACACCACCAGTGCCCCCTCGGGGGGGGGGAGCTCCTACTGCTTTACTTCTTAGGCCTCTTCTGATGAGAACTGACTCTCACTTGCTCAATCCCAGCCACTGAGTGAATGAGGCTTCTGTCCAGGACCTTGACATATATGGTGAGGCCACCGTCTACACCTTCACCCTTGGCCATCCCCATGCTGTTGGCACAGTGCCCAGAGGAAGGAAGGAGGGAAAGAATCTGTAGCTGGAAGCCACATACAGGACACACATAGGGGTGGACTACCCAATTAGCAAGGTAAGCATGAATTGCAATATTGAAAGTTCCCATGGGTAATATGTTGAGTGATGCAGGAAACATCAAAAGAAGATGGATGGAATATACACAGTCACTACACCAAAAAGAATTGGTAGATGATCATCTATTTCAGGAGGTGGCATATGATCAAGAACCAATGGTATTGAAGGAAGAAGTCAAAGCTGCTCTGAAGGAGTTGGTGAAGAACAAGGCTTCAGGAACTGATGGAATACCCATTGAGATGTTTCAACAAATGGATGCTGCACTGGAGGCACTCCCTTAACTATGCCAAGAGATTTGGAAGACAGCTACCTGGCTGACTGACTGGAAGACATCCCTATTTGTAGTCATTCCAAAGAAAGGTGATCCCACAGAATGTAGAAATTATTGAACAATATCATTGATATCACATGCAAGTAAAATCTTACTGAAGATAATTCAAACATGGTTGCAGCAGTATATTGACAGAAAACTTCCAGAAATGCAAGCTGGATTCAGAAGGGGATGTGGAGTGAGGGATATTATAGTTGCTGTCAGATGGATCTTGACTGAAAGCAAAGAATACCAGAAAGATGTTTACTTGTGTTTTATTAACTATGCAAAGGTATTTGATTGTGTGGATTGTAACAAATTGTGGATAACATTGAGAAGAATGGGAATTCCAGAACAATTAATGCCCATGAGGAACCTGTATACAGACCAGGAGGCTGTTGTTTAAATAGAACAAGGGGACACTGCATGGTTTAAAATCAAGAAGGGAGTGTGTCAGGGTTGTATCCTTTCACCATACTTGTTCAATCTGTAATGTTGAGCAAATAATCTAAGAAGCTGGACCATAGGAAGAAGAATGTGGCATCAGGATTGGAGGAAGGCTTATTAACAACCTGTGATACACAGACAACACAACTTTGCTTGCTGAAAATGAGGATGACTTAGAGCACTTACTGATGAAGATTAAAGACTACAGTCTATGGTATGGATTACACCTCAATATAAAGAAAACAAAAATCCTAACAATTGGACCAATAAGAAGCATCATGACGTGTGGTGGTGAAGTTTGTGTGTCAACTTGGCTGGGCCTGTTTGAGTGGCTGGGCAGCTGAATGTAGTTATTCCCCATGGTGAGATTAGTAATTAACTCCATGGTGGAATCTATTGGAGCAGCTGAGTAGCTGCTTTGGGCATGTGGTCTGCTTCCTGTATATAAGAAACAGCTTTAGGAATAGTGTCTAGGTTATGGCATGTTTGAACCCTGCATGTAGCTGAGTCATTGTTCAGCAGCCTACCATGCTCTGCTGACCTTAGGATTTTCAATGGACTTGAATTAATGGCCTGCCATGTGGTTTGGTAACATCGGGACTGTGCTATTTTATTTGTTGACCTTGGACTTGTTAGCCTCAGCAGCCAGTAGCTGCCTGAGTGAAGAGATGCCTGTAGCTTCAGTGGGCCAGGAGCAAGAGGCAAAGCTGAAGCCCAAGGTTGAGGGGCTTTTACACAGCCCTTAGAGCCTGGCACTTGGAACTCAGACTTCCAGCCTCCCGAACTGTAACAATAAATTCCTGTTTGTTCAAGCCATCCCATTTGTGGTATATTCCTGTCAGAGTGGTACTAGGTAACCAGAACCTGATTGATGGAGAAAAGATTGAAGTTGTCAAAGACTTCATATGACTTGGTTCTACAATCAACGCCAATGGAAGCAGCAGTCAAGACATCAAAAGATGTGTTGCGTTAAGCAAATCTGCTGCAAAAGATCTGTTTCAAGTGCTGAAGAGCAAAGATATCTCTTTGAAGACTAAGATGTGCCTAACCCAAGCCATGGTATTTTCAGTTGCCTCATATGCATGTGAGAGCTGGACAATGAATAAGGAAGACCGAAGAAGAGTTGATGCTTTTGAGTTGTGGTGCTGGTGAAGAATGCTGAAAGTACCATGGACTGCTAAAAGAACTAACAGATCTGTCCTGGAGGAAGTGCAGCCAGAATGCTCCTTGGAAGTGAGGATGGCCAGACTTCGTCTCCCCTACTTTGGTCATATTGTCAGAAGCAATCATTCTCTGGAGAAGGATGTCATGCTTGGTAAAGTGGAGGGTCAGTGAAATAGGGGAAGGCCCTCAACTAGATGGATTGACACAGTGGTTGTAGCAATGTACTCAGGTATAGTAGGGATGGTGAGGCTGGCACAGGACTGGGCAGTGTTTCGTTCTGTTGTACATAAGGTTGCTATGAGTCAGAGACAACTCAACAGCACCTAACAACAACAACATCTTTAGCAATATGTTGCAGCACATAATATGCTGATGATATCATTCTCAGATGTTCAGTTGTATGATATACTGTTCAAAACACTGCCAGATTTATAAAGATACTGATAATAAAAGGCAATAATAATGAAAACTAAAAAAGAAAAAAAAACAACACTGAAGTATTCAACTTACGTCAGAACCAATGACAGAGTCTATCAGAATGCAACCCTGTCGAAGTCAGGGACTACCTGTAGCTATATTAAATGTATTCATAGGCTTTGGTTATAAAGGGCAAAAGAAGTGCTTTACATTTGAACAATACTTTTTATAAGGCTACAAAGACTCACTTTACAGTATTTTATGACTATTTTATTTTAATATTTTATAAGACTACAAAGACTCATGTGAATTATAATATCTGATAGATTACCCTTCAGCTCAAACTGAGCATGACCATTCAGGAAATACATGGGGAGATACCAGCATTTGGTGGAGAAGCTGATAAATCACCTTTGGTGCAGCTGAGAGGTAAGCCTGACAGTTAGCAGAAGTGGGAGAGGAGAGGGCAGGGAAAAGTGAGAGAACTGACATTTGAACAACTGCTAGGAGCTTTTCACATATCTCATTTAACCCTGAACAGCCCTATGAACGAAGACAGGTATTTTCATTCCATTATAGATGAGGGAACACAGAGCTCAGGAAGGTTAACTAACTTGTATAAAGTCACACAACCAAAAGTGGTAAAAAGCCTGACTCCAAAATCCATGGTTTTTAACCCCTATTCCAGGCTGACCCTTTATTGAAACAGGAGGATGAGGAGAGGTATCAATGGGTTGAGGTGGGGTTTGTGGTGATACAGAAGTATGTGAGTACCCATGAAAATCATGGTGCTGTTTCATGGATAATAGCAAGTATCTGTAGTGAGTAATTTCAAAAAGATACAGTGAAAAATATGTGAAATTGTTCACTACAGATTAGTAAACAAGCACAAGTAAGCCTGTGCTTACCTTGCTTACTGGGTACTCTGTCCCTGTTGGGGATTATAAATTCAAAAAGAGGCTTTGATTCTGTAGGATGCTGGGGGTTGGGAGAGAGACAGATGCTAGTCATATCTAGAGGCAGAATATTTGATGTGGTGAAAAAAAAGTGAAATTGTTCACTACAGAATAATAAGTAAGCACAAGTAAGACTGTGCTCACCTTGCTTATTGGGTAATCTGACACTGAGTATTGCTGTTATACTGGTTAGCAACAGACATCTTAACAGTTCAAGCCTATCATTTCTAGAACTTCACAGATAGGTTTAGGAAGTTCTCCCAGTAGGAACCCCCCACTCTTCTGAAAGGGGAAGATTGACTAGCAGACAAGGTGGTCATTCTCATCTCTACTTTCTAGATGAGGAAACTGAGACTCTGGGATGCATTCATCAATCAGTTTGCTTTAAATTGCACAGAGAGGAAATGGGGATTTGAACCTATCTTCTGACTTTCAAATTTACATTGTTTTCCATAACACTGGAGGATGGGCAAAGGAACTCTTAAAAAACCAAACCTGCAGTCAAATCAATTCTGACTCATAGTGACCCTATAGGCCAGAATATAACTGCTCCATAGGGTTTCCAAGGCTGTAAATCTTTACAGAAGCAGACTGACACATCTTTCTCCTGTGGAGTGGCTGGTGGGGTCAAACTACCAACCTTTCAGTTAGCAGGCTGAGCTCTTTAACCACTGTGCCACAAGTGATTCTCAAAGAAAGTCTTAAACAAACAAACAAACTCACTGCCCTCAAGTCTGTTCCTACTCATAGCGACCCCTCCTTGGGCTTCTGAGGCAGTATCTCAAGTAGATTGCCCAGTCTTTTTTCTGAGGAGTGGCTGGTGGGTTTGAAGCACCAGCCTCTGGTTAGCAGTCAAATGCCTTAGGCACTACACCACCAGAGCTCCTCTCAAAGATTCAAAGGAAGTCTTAGAACTTCAGAATTTGGAAGGAGCCAAAAACTTTCTCTTAGTTAAGTGGTCAAAAACATATGTCACTCAATCTGAGATTGACCAGCTACATAAAAGTCACTTGGGAGGCTTGTAAAAGCTACTGGAAAGAACAGGGAGGTTTTCTTTGATTACCTCTAATCAAAGGGCTGTGCCTTTTCTTCTGTGGCCCAGGTGGCATGAGAGGGATTAGAGGGATGGGGGCAGGGCACTAGAGGTGAGCAGGTTTGTGAGGAAGAGTTTGGGGTCTCAGTCAGGCAGATTTCATGGCTCTGCTACTTTCAGCTTGAGATCCTGGACAATCTCTTCAATCTCCTGAGTCTCAGTTTCTTGTATAAAACAGCAGCACTGCAGCTTTTAACGGGGCATGTGTTTTGGGTCAGAAAGACCTTGATTAGAATTGCAGCTCTGCTGGGGATCTTGGGTGAGTAACAGCCTCTGGGCAATTTATGTCCTTATGGCTAAAATGGACATAATAAGAACTACTTTACTGGTTTGTTATAATTAAATAACATCATATGTATGGAGCACAGCCTGGTTCCTAGTAAATACTCAACAAACGTTAGCTATTCTTTTCCAAGGTGATGCGAAGTGCTTAAAAGCTTGGGTTCCAGAGTTACTATTGCTGAGTTCACCAGCTCCATCATTTACTGGCTGTGGGAACATGAACAAGTTCCTTACTCTCTGTGACTTGTTTTACTCAACAAAATGAAGACAAGTAGGAATAATAACAGTATCTGCCTCAGAGAGTTATTAAGAACATTAGATGAGATATACACATAAAATGCCAGCATAGTGTTTGACACATGGTGAAGGTAGCTATTACTAGGACTCCATGAGGTCAAACTTGCCAAGAGTTGGACAACAGTGAATGGGTCCACACAGTGCGGGCATGAGCTCCCTGTCCGTGGCAGTGCTCAGCCAGAGGCTAAAAGACCATCCGCCAAGAATGGGTGGAAGGGATTCCCATATGAGGTCAGTGGTGGGCTTGCTGACCTCCAGGACCCCTCCCATCTCTCCCATGTTGTGACTCTCAGTTTGAATTAATAGAGAAGACACCGATCCATCAGCCCAACAAGTCAGAAGTGGAGAAATTACTTCCCAGCTTAGTTTTAAAAATCAAACACCTTTTCCAGCCAAAGGCAATTACAGACTAATCCACAGCAAGGCAGAAGCATATTTCAATTGAAAAATGGCAGTTTCCTCACTGTTGCCATATGGAGCCCAGGACACCAGGTGGCCCAGAGCTGAGACCAATCACGGGGTCCAATTGGAACTAAATAAAATGACCCCCTGGAGGAAATGGCTCCAGTGAGGCCCACAAATCCCCATGACATGTCATTTGGGCATGTCCTGTGTCAGCCTGGGCCTCAAGCTCTCCCTGATGCCTGAGGCCTATCCTTTCCCTCCAGTGGGACAAAGAGAAGAAGGGGCTCAGCTGTGAGTACATCCCTGTGTGGGGGAGGAGCCCACCAGCAAAATTGAGGAGTCCTGGCCTCAGCCTGCTGCTGTAGAGTGCCCCAGGGACAGCCAGATTCATATAGGAACTCTGCCATTGGCCACCAGTCCCCAAAGGTAGACCACATGAGCCAATGCCCTCAGCTATCTTAAAACTCATACCCCCTGCATTTCAGCTCCTTTCAGGTCAACGGTCTTAGCACAGACATTCTCTCTCTCCTTCTGGAACAATCTGTCTTTTCCCCTGCATTCCATGAGACAGCAGATCACATTTTTGGAATAAAAGGTGAGATAGTAGACCTTGCACTATGTAGCTTTGTGCTGCTGCCAAGTTTTTATAAGAGAACTTGGCCATGGTTCCCTTGTCAACCACCCAAAACCCAGAGCAGCAGTCAACTAATCTGCCTCCACTGCTGGCTTCAGGGGCCGTGAATGCAAGAATCTGGTCACACTGATAACTTCTTCTAGGTTGTTCCCCACCCCAGCCTGTCACTGCAATGAGTTGAGCATTTCACAAGTGCAATATGTTTTGTGTGAAAAAGAACAAACACTGGGCTAAGAAAAGTTAAAAGATTTCTTTCCTGCAGGACTTCCCAGAACATTTCATCAACTAAAGTGCACCGGGAATGTTCAGGAAAGAGAATAGAGGAGGCAGGTATATCTTCCAAACTTTGTCTCAGAGCTTCTTGAAGGAAATACACTCTGAGGAATGCTAGCATCACTTGGAATGTGGGACTTTGGAGACTGGTAGCCCTGGGCACTTGAATCCAGGTTATATAGTTTACCAGGTATGTGATTTACTTGATGGCCTGTTTTGCCTTGTTTAATGGGGACGATTATATTGACCTTGCAGAGTTGCCATGAAGATTTGTAGTTAAATGAGCAAATGTATATAAAATGCTTGGCATGGTGCCCAGAAAATAATGTTGTTGGAGTGTGCAGTGGAGTTGATTCTGACTCAACATGATCCTATAGGACAGAGTAGAACTGCCACATAGGGTTTCCTAGGCTATGGAGCAGATTGCCAGGTCTTTTCGCCCATGGAGCATCTGATGGGTTCAACTGCATACCTTTTGGTTAGCTGCTGAGTGCTTGCCCATTGCACCACTAGAGTAATTTTGGAAAATAACAAGTGTTCAATAAATGGTTGCAATTATTATTGTTGATATTACAATGATTCCACTGTGAGGAATTCTAGTGACATAGAAGAGTCTTTGAGCTTCTCTTTAGAGGGAGAGGTGAGCCAGTAGGGGAGAAGCTGGGAAGATCTTCCACTGCAACTGGTCCTGGCAGGGGTGTTGGGAGAAGCCCAAGAGATAGGTTATCACTGAAGGTGGGTGAGAAGAAGATGGGCTGAATCCTACGACTCTGTAGCCTAACAAAGAAAGGATAGCATGGTCTGACCTGAAAAGGGCTTTTGGGGCTCAGCCGGGCCCTTCATGGATGGTGACTAGGAACAGACATCATGTTTACCCCCTCACTTGCTGGGAACAATTGTTCCTCTCAGTCGGCCTATTGTCTCCAGTAAAGCAGGCACATAACTCCCATTGGCGCTGATGGGATTATGTGCTCCTATCTGGAGAGAAACAGAGCCCAGACTTGAATAAGGATGGGGGTGCAGAGGGTCCCCCTCGGCAAACCATCTCAATGCAGCCATTTGTTTGATTATCAGCTGAACACAGTGAGGCCTCTTTCAAGAGAACTATTCAACCCTGAGCATTTGTAGTCTGGCTGCTTCTTGATAACTTTTCAGGGAGTAGACCGATTGCATCAAATTTTGGATGCAATGAAAAGGTTTAAAAATGCTCATGACATTAGATCTTGAATCAAAATGGCAGCTGATAATGGTCTTTCCAAATGGCTATGCTGTCTCAATGGCCTTCAATCATTTTGCTTCCATCCCCCTAAAAGAATGTCAAAACCCGTCTATACACCTTTGGACCTGGTTAAAATGATATCTAAAAGTTGTTGTCATATGTGCATATAGGTTTACTTTGTGTTAGTAGGAACCAGAGCAAGTATATATCTCATGAGATGAAATAAGATTAGGATTAACTATAATTGGAATAAATAGTTCATGATGTGATTCAAAAAATAAGTTTATACTGCCTTAATCTAATAAAGCACACCAAATCTGATAACAATCACACATAAATTTTATCCATGGGTTTTACCTAATATAGCTTAAAATTGATGGTCCTGAAAAACATGCCAAACACCTTGAAAAGAATCAACATCACCAACCTATACTGCTCAGGCTGTTTTGGATTCAGAGCATCCTAACACAAGCCCAAAGATGTTGTTTCTGGTGCCAAGCTTCGCCTATAACAAGAACATGCAGGATTCAGATAAAGACCAAGAGCCCTGTGTGTTTAAGGTACCTTAGTTAATAATTTATGGTAGGAGCTCTACCTTAGTTAATCATTAAAGGTGGCTTACTCCAAATCAATATTTCAATTTATCCCTTTGTTTGACAACTTGGATGGTTTGAAACATCCTAGTACAATTTGTTTTGCTGAAGGTAATTAAAAAATGGTTGCATCAACAGTAATTCAAGCTGGATCTAGAAGCAGATGTGGAATGAGGGATATCATTGCTGATGTCAGATGGATGTTAACTGAAATCAGAGAATATCAGAAAGATGTTTGCTTGTGTTTTACTGACCATGCAAAGGCATTTAACTATGTGGATTATAACAAATTATGGGTAACATTTCAAAGAATGGGAATTTCAGATCACTTCATTGTGCCCATGCAGAACCTGTACACAGACCAAGAAGCAGTGGTTTGAACAGAACAAGGGGAGGCTGTGTGATTTAAAATCAGGAAGGGTATATGTCAGGGTTGTATCTTTTCACCATACTTATGCAATCTGTATGCTGAGCAAATAGTCTGAGACACTGGACTATATGAAGAAGAATGTGGCATCAGAATTGGAGGCAGACTCATTAACAACATTTGATGTACAGATGACACTACCTTGCTTGCTGAAAGTAAAGATGACTTGATGCACTTACCAATGAAGATCAAAGACTACAGCCTTCAGTATGGATTACTCTTCAACATAGAGAAAACAAAAACCCTCATAATTACACCAATAAGCAACATCACGATAAACACAGAAGATACTGAAGTTGTCAATGATTTCATTTTACTTGGTTCCACAATTACTGCCCATGGAAGCAGTAGTCAAGAAATCAAATGATGTATTGTGTTGGGCAACTCTGCTGCAAAAGACTTCTTTAAAGTGTTAAAAAGCAAAGATGTCACTTTGAGGACTAAGGTGCACCTGACCCAAGCCATGGTTTTTTCAATTGCCTCATATGCATGTGAAAGCTGGACAATGAATAAGGAAGGCTGAAGAATTAATGCCTTTTAATTATAATGCAGGCAAAGAATATTAAATATACCATGGACTGCCAGAAGAATGAATATATCTGTCTTGGAAGAAGTATACACAGTATACTCCTTAGAAATGAGAATCGTTCCCCAATACTACAGGATATATTCTGGGCTTGGAATAAAGCTCATTCCCAAGGGCTAACTCTCAGCCCAATAGTAAACAAGATGTACTTGCAGACCACTCAACCCAGGTGACGCATCCACATACTCTATGGTAATACATCCCTTGGAGCAATCAACCACGGGGCACCAGAGCGGCACATTCACATGGCATGCAGGACAAACAGGAGTGCGTAACTATGTGGGGCACGGGGGAAGGTTACTGGACATGGCGGGGAGGAGATTGGGTTAGGGCTGGGCATGGTAAATGGGGAGTGAAAGTAAATGTACACATAATGTTGAATGTAAAATAAACTCTTAAAATAAAAAATTTTTAAAATA
>NW_006921601.1:18752612-18754780 GCF_000298275.1 Orycteropus afer afer | reverse complement strand
GAGCAGAGCCAGGACCTGGACTCAAATCTGTTTGACTTAAAAAAAGGCACTTGGACCAGATCTAATATATCATGTGCTTATCAGACTCGAGAAAGCCAGTCTGGAAATGGACAGCAAGGTGATCATATTCAGTATCCACTTAAGAGCAAGAGGAAAAGACAAAGTCCATTTGGAGGCTTCTGACAGGTGGCCAATTCTAAAGTCCCTAATGCTGGAAATATTAAAGTCAAATTGTCAGCCTCAACTCTACAGCAGATGGAAACCAGCCAGTGAGAGGGGATATGGTGCAGTGAACAGAAAGGGGACTTGCAGATTTGGGTTTGGAGCCAGGCTCCCTCATTTATTCAGGAGAACACCTTGGGCAGGTTACTTAAATCTGAGTCTCAGTTTCCTCAGCTGGAAAATGGGGATGATGATAATAAACCTTCCTCATAAGGTTATTGCTTAGAACACCACCCAGCACAGGGTGGGCAGTTTATTCATGTCGACTGCTAGTATCATTATAATTATAATTAGCTGCCGCTATTGTCATTGTTGGGTTGCTGAGCATTAATACCGCATGCAGCAGTGCCTATGTTAGTACTCTCCTGCAGTTCCATTTGGCTTCTTTCTTCAACATGAACAAGGGGCTCTTAGTAGATAGACACTCAGGGACTCCTTTTATAATCTCCTCACAACCTGGACCTCACAACTGGAAAGCTATTATCTCCTAAACAAGTCAAATTTTTGAAAGGTAATTAATTACATCTCCATTTTGTATTAATCAAAGGCATATATGACTGCCAATCTAAATTCCTGCTCTCTAGCAAATAACTACAGCTATCATGTTGGCCTTTTATAGCTCTTGTCAAAAGCAAAGACACTTGTGCCCATGTTCATATCGCTATTGTCTGCCTGATGAAGTGAAAGGCTTTTGAGAATGCTAAAAATCTCTCACAGATTGGGACTCTCATACACTGCTGATGGGACTGTAAAATGATACAACCACTGTGGAAAGCAGTATGGTGATTCCTTAAAAAGAAATTAGAAATACCATTTGTTCCAGTAATCCCCTTACTAGGTATATATCCTAAAGAAGTGAGAGCCAGGACAAGAACAGATATATGCACACCCATGTTCGTCACAGCACTATTTACAATAGCCAAAAGATGGAAACAACCTAGGTGCTCATCAACAGAAGAATGGATTATCAAACTATGGTACATACACACAATGCAATACTATGTAACCCTAAAGGATAACGTAGAATCTATAGAACACCGCATAACATGGATGAACTTGGAGGACATTATGCTGAGTGAAATAAGTCAATCACAGAAGGACAAATATTGTATTAGTCTGCTATTGTAAAAAGTCAAGGAAAGGATTGCATACGGAATGAAACTTTCTTTGTTGGTTATCAAGGGTGGGAGGGTATGGTAGGGAACACTGCTAGATAGGCAGAGACAAGTATTGATTTGGGTGAAGGGAAGGGCAATGTACCAAATGTAAGTGATGAACACGGTGGGATTGAGGAAGAGGAAGACATATAGAGGTATGTGGGAGGTACAGACAACAAAGATGAACTTTTTGCACATATAGTATTGCATTGTCAGTGATAGCAAACATTGATTTATAGATGGGTAGACAGGCTGAATGATAAGGTATGTCTAGTCAGGGATAGTGTGCCCATAACTATATATATAGGGTTATCAGACAATGTTTCTACAAGCCTATTTGTATGTTCTGTAAGAATGTCCAGGTATAAAGTAGAGTTGACAAGGAACAAGGTTGTGGTGACTTCTTAGCCACAGCCAGCTACCCAGAGGGAGCAAGTACTTGGACTTGTGGGCTCAGGACCATTGCTGCAGGGTATATCAAGCTCAATTGGCATAACACACTACACAAAAACATTTTTCCACAATCTACTTTAGCAAGTAGTGACTGGGATCCTAAAAGCTTGCAAGCAGTCTTCTAGATGCAACAATGGGATCTCTCCTCATCCAGAGCAAAGAAGAATGAAGAAAACCGAAGACATATGGAAACAATTAGGCCAAGGGACTGGTACACCATGCGATCCTCAGCCTATATGACCACGAGATCAGAAAAACTGGATGGTGCCCAGCTACCACTGTCGACAACTTGGAGGGGGATCTGTGTAGAAGATCCTAGATAGAGGGGAAGAACAA
>NW_006921601.1:18747067-18752134 GCF_000298275.1 Orycteropus afer afer | reverse complement strand
AAAAAAAAAAAATCACTCTCAGTCCCTAATATTATCTTGAACTCCAGGACACCAACTAGAATTAGGCCTCAGCTTCTGGAACTCCAGGTCAGGGCCAGTGCTAGAGACCACATTTAGATTTTGCCATTCATTGGTGTACAACCTAGGACAAGTCACTTAACTGAAGGGTCACAATCTTCTTGTCTATTAAGTGGGAATAACACTGAGCTTGGGAGACTCATGAGGGTTAGGAGTAGGTGTTGGACAATTGTCAGATATCCTGAGGGATCTCAAGGAGCTAGAACTGAGCTGCTCTATTTCTTCCCTCCAATGAAGGCTTCTAGGGAAAAGACATTTGTCTGTGGTGGCAAAGGCACCACCAAGGGATGGTAACAGCCCACACTGCCATTTCCCACCTGAGCTCTCTAAACCCCACCCGTGTGTTTGCATGGAAGTGCTGCATGTTAGGTTAGTCTCTGAATGACTTGGTGATGGATTGAGTGCTTTGGGGAACAAAGAGCATTTAGTCTGCCACTGTCCCTGCCCAATAGATACCACCTTCTCATTGTCATCATCACCATCATCATCATTCCATCTTATAGTGTCGAGGGCAGGGCCTGCTACAGAAGACAGGTTCGATAGATACCTGTTAGAAGAATCGATTCATCCTCACCATCCCATAAATCCCTATTTCAGAAGGCCTTCTAAAACCAAAGCCCAATTTATCTTTGAAAAGTTTCCCCTAGCAGTTGTCACCCTCAAATCATTCTCTCCAACTCCACAAGAGGTTAAAACCATCACTACAAAGGTTATAAGTGCTCCCTCTGGGCTCAGGCATGGTTTGGGTGGTCTGGAAGGAAGAGGGGAACAGGTGATGGGTGGGCTTATATCCCTCTCTCAGCTCTGCTGACCCTGATAGCCTGGATTGAGCAACCCAAAGCTAGGCACAGGAGTGGCCGACTTGTCTTTGATACAGAGGTCAAGGGTCTTACACGATGGTTATGCATACAGGATAAGCCATACCAAACCTTGCCCAGACAAACAAAAAGTGCCCAAATGTCTAATGTTCATAAAGCCCTGACTCTGTGCCGGGAACTTTTCACGTTACATAATATAGAGCTAACCTCACTTAAGGGGCCCTGGTGGAGCAATGGTTAAGCTCTTGGCTGCTAACCAAAAGGCTGGCAATTTGAACCCATCCAGTGGCTCAACGAGAGAAAGACCTTGCAATTTGCTCCTATAAAGATTACAGCCTAGAAAACCCTGTGAGGCAGCTCTACTCTTCACATGGGGTTGCTAGGAGTCAGAATTGAATTGACAGCAAACAATACCACCACCATCACTTAGACCTGTGATGTAGGCCTTTCACAGGATGGCAATGTTACATGCATTTCTTAAGTGAGGAAATGAAATTTCAGAGAGGGAAGGTATCTTGCCCAGGGCCACAGAACTAGAAAAGGGCAGAACTTCTGAAATGGACTTCAGGTTTTAAATTATATTCCTTTACATTCTGGGAGAAAGGGGTAATGGAAAGTTATTGTTTAATGGGTATAGAGGTCTATTTGGGATGACAAACAAAAGATCTGAAATGGACTGTAGTAATGGTTATACAACATTGTGAATGTGCCTAATGTCCCTGAATTGTATACTCAAAAAGGGTTAAAATGATAGAAATTTTATGTGTGTTTTCCCAGAATAACTTTTTTTTAATTAAGAAAAAAAAATGAAAGAGGAATTTGAGCTATATAGTCCTACTTTGAAAACAAACAACTAGAAATAAGAGATGAAGAGTAAGTTTAATCTTCACCAATAAAGCTTACAAAGAAATTAATTTCCTAAGATGGCACATAGTAGATGCTCAATTAAAATTGGTTCAATGAATGGAATTAATGGTCCCTAATGGGTCCAACTCCACAGTACATAACAACAACAACAACAATGGATGCTCTGATGGCATAGTGCCTAAGGCATTTGACTGCTAACCAGAAGCCACTTCTCAGAAGGAAGGTTGGACAATCTACTTCCATAGTGATACTGCCTCAGAAACCCAATGAGGGAAGGGGTCGCTATGAGTCGGATCTGACTTGATGGCAGTGTGTGCGTGTGTGATCAGGTAATACATGCCAAACACTTTGCATACATTATGCCATTTCCTTATGACAACAAAAGGGTGATAGGTATTATTAGCCCCATTCTGCACATGAGTAAACTGAGGTTCAGAGCAGTAAACTACCTTGTTCAGGACCATGGTAAGAGGTAGAGTTGAGGAAGAAATTAGAACTCTACCTCTCCAACATGTGTGTCTTCCCTGTTACAATTTTATTTTTCAGAGTCCTCAGGAGGAGGCTTGAAGACCAAGCAGGTAAGTTTCTACTATGACCAATAATCTCAATTTTGTTTTATACACAGGGCTTACTTTACACCATAGGTTCTGCTGATTTAAAAACATTTATTTAAGTTTTACCAACAATCAAACCACATGTCTAAGAAAGAATGAATGTTCGATGCATGAGTGGAAACAATGAATGTGGGTGGTAGATGGTACTCTTCTCCATGGTGACCCCACCCAGCTCAGGACACCTACACGAGGCAAGCACATGTTTGGCGGGGTTTATTCTAGCAGGGCTGAGTAAGTGAGCTGAAGTCCTAGTGAGGAGGCCTGGCCTGATCTATGGAAGAGATGGGACTGAGGTACCCTCCCTGGTTCCCCAAACACAGACATTAATCATATGCTGCAAAAGCCTAGCTCTTGCTCTAACTCATTGCGTGACCTTGGTCATCAGTTGTCCCTTCTGGGCTCAGTTTCCTCATCTATAGAAACAGGAGCTACACCAGATGTTTTCCAAGGCAGGCCCTCTCAGATTTTATTGGCTCTGCGTATCAGGGCATCTTGTCAAAGTGCAGACTCTGATTTGTATATCTGGGGTGGGACCTGAGATTCTGCATTTTCAGCCTGCACCCTTGTGAACCGATGCTGATGGTCCCTGGAATACACTCTGAGTAGCAAGGGTCTAGAAATGGCCTAGAAGGAAAAGGCCCCAGGGCTCAAGCTGGCAAGCCTCAGTTCTGTCCCACAAGCTGGTGCAGCAGGCAGAGAGAATCTTGGAAGTCAAAGAGACCTCCATTTGAATGTCAATTGTGCCTCTTCCCAGATGTGTAACTTTAGGGAACTTGCTTAATTTTGCTAAGCCTTGCTTTTCTCTTCTGAAGACTGGACACAAACCTCATTCTTAGAAGTTGGCCTGGAAGATTAAAAAGGAACCACATGCTTAAAGCGGACTCTTTGGGTGCTACAAATGGTTCACATGCTCAGCTGCTAAGGGAAAGGCTGAAGTTGCGAGTCCACCCAGAGGTACCTCAGAAGAAAGATCTGGTAATCAACTTCAAAAATTCAGCCCTTGAAAATGTTATGGAGCACAGTCCTACTCTGACATGCATGGGGTCACCATGAGTTGGAATCAACTAGACTGCAACTAGTTGTTGTTGTTGTTAGGTGCTGTAGAGTTGTCTCTGACTCATAGCGACCCTATGCACAGCAGAACGAAACACTGCCCAGTACTGCACCAGCTCCACAATCCCTGCTATACTTGAGCCCATTGCAGCAGCCACAGCATCAATCCATCTCACTGAGGGCCTTCCCCTCCCTCATCGACCCTCCACCTTACCAAGCATGACATCCTTCTCCAGGGAATGGTCCCTTCTGACAACATGACCAAAGTAGATGAGATGAAGTCTGGCTATTCTCACTTCCAAGGAGCATCCGGCTGCACTTCCAGGACAGATCTGTTAGTTCTTTTAGCAGTCCATGGTACTTTCAGCATTCTTCTCCAGCACCACAGCTCAAAAGCATCAATTCTTCTTCGGTCTTCTTTATTCATTGTCCAGCTCTCACATGCATACGAGGTGATTGAGAATATCATGGCTTGTGTCAGCACACCTTAGTCCTCAAAGAGACATCTTTGCTCCTCAGCACTTTAAAGAGGTCCTTTGCAGCTGACTTGCCCAGTGCTGTATGTCATCTGATCTCCTGACTGCTGCCTCCATTGGTGTCCATTGTAGAATCAAGCAACGTGAAGTCTTTGACAACTTCAATCTTTTCTCCATTCACTGTGATGCTGCTCACAGATCTAGTTGTGAGAATTTTTGTTTTCTTTATATTGATATGTAATCCATACTGCATACTATAGTCTTCAATCTTCATCAGTAAGGGCTTCAAGTCATCTTCACTTTCAGCAAGCAATGTTGTGTTGTCAGTGTATCACAGGTTGTTAATGATTCTTCCTCTAATCCTGATGTCACGTTCTTCTTCATATAGTCCAAGTTCTCAGATTATTTGATCAGAATATAAATTGAAAAAGTATGGTGAAAGGGTACAACCCTGACATACTCCCACATACTCCCTTCTTGATTTTAAACCATACAGTGTCCCCTTGTTCTGTTCGAATGACAGCCTCCTGGTCTACATACAGGTTCCTCATGAGTACAATTAAGTGTCCTGGAATTCCCATTCTTCTCAAGGTTATCCACAATTTGTTATGATCCACACAATCAAATGTTTTTGCATAGTCAATAAAACACAAGTAAACACTTTTCTGTTTTTCTTTCCTTTAAGCCAAGATCCTTCTGACATCAGCAATGATATCCCTTGTTCCATGTCCTCTTCTGAATCCTTCCTGCACCTCTGGAAGTTCTCTGTCAATATACTGCTGCAACAATTTTTGAATTATCTTCAGTAAGATTTTACTTGCATGTGATATTAATGATATTTCTCTATAATTTCCACATTCTGAGGGATCACCTCTCTTTTGAATGGGAACAAATATGGATCTTCCAGTCAGTTGGCCAGGTAGCTGTCTTCCAAATCTCTTGGCATAACCAAGTGAGTGCCTCCAGTAGGGTATCCGTTTGTTGAAACATCTCAATGGGTATTCTTTCAATTCCTGAAGCCTTGTTCTTCACCACTTCCCTCAACATAGCTTCAATTCTTCCTTCAGTATCATTGGTTCTTGATCATATGCCACCTCCTGAAATGGATGAATATCAACCAGTTCTTTTTGGTACAGTAACTCTGTGTATTCCTTCCTTTTT
>NW_006921601.1:18719422-18746627 GCF_000298275.1 Orycteropus afer afer | reverse complement strand
GTCTTCAACTTCAAGTTGAACTTGCATATGAGCAGTTGATGGTCTGTTCCACAATCAGCTCCTGGCCTTGTTTTGGCTGAAGATATTGAGCTTTTCCAACGCCTCTTGCTACAGATGTAGTCAATCTGATTCCTGTGTATTCCATCTGGCGAAATCTACTTGTATAGCTGCTGTTTGTGTTGTTGAAAAACAGTATTTGAAATGAATAAGTCGTTGGTTTTGCAAAATTCTATCATGTGATCTCCAGCATTATTTCTGTCACCAAGGCTAAATTTTCCAACTACCAGTGATTCTTCTTTTTGCATTCCAGTCACTAGTGATGATTAACACATCTTGATTGCACATTCTGTCAATTTCAGACTGAAAAAGTTGATAAAAATCTTCAATTTTCTCATCTTTGGCTTTGGTGGTTGATGCATAAATTTGAATAATAGTCGTATTAACTTGTCTTCCTTGTAGGCGTATGGATATTATCCTATCACTAACAGCATTGTACTTCAGGACAGATCTTGAAACATCCTTTGTGATGATGAATGCCACGCCATTCCTTTTCAAATTGTCATTCCCAGCATAGTAGATTATATGGTTATCTGATTCAAAATGGCCAAAACCAGTCCATTTCAGCTCACTAATGCCTAGAATACCAATCTTTATGCATTCCATTTTATTTTTGACAATTTCCAATTTTCCTAGATTCATACTTTGGACATTCCATGCTCCGATTATTAATGGATGTTTGCAGCTGTTTCTCCTAAATTTGAGTCATGCCACATCAGCAAATGGAGGTCTTGAAAGCTTTACTTTATCCATATCAGTAAGGCTGGTCCTACTTTGATGATGCAGCTCTTTCCTAGTTGCATTTTGAAAACCTTCTGACCTAAGGGGTTCGTTCTCCTGCACTGTATCAGATAATGTTTCTGGGCTATTCATAAATTTGCCCAGTAATGTATGAGACAGTGTCTCTATGCTATTCATAAGGTTTTCCCTGGCCAATTCTTTGAGAAGTGGATGGCCTCGCCTCTTCCTTTTTCCTAGTCTGTCTCAGACTGCAACTAGTACTGGTACATATAGCACCTAACACAGGGCTTGACATATAGTAAGTAACCAACAAATGTTACTTCCCTATTGATCTTTAACCTTCAACTACCTGACTCTGTGACCTTAATCAAGGCATGAAAACTTTCTGAGGCTGGGACTGAAGCCCGTGAGCCAGTCTTCTGCTCTTGTTTTCCTAGTTATGGTACCGGATCCTAATCTATCTGTGGCCACTGCCTTGGGCTTGTCTGCCTAATTCTAGGGGCTTCATCAAAAGGTCATCACCTAAGAGGTCCTATACCCTTGACCTTGGGAGGCACATATGGTGTGTGCTTGCCTGGGGCTCAGCTGGACAGCAAGAAGATGGATCTTCATGTTGTTGGGAGTTAATCGAGAACTCTAATTCTCAACCCCTCACATCAGGCCTGACTGAGGCCACCGCACTCTAAATGTCAAGAGGGAATGGAATTGGGCTCGTGAATGACGAGACCCTGTGATCAAAGGCGGTGGATGAAACTGCTGAGCTATAATTTATTAATAAGGGATAAAGAGAATGCTAATTAGGGCAGTTTGCAGGAAGGCAAATTCCCAGAGCAAAACTTTAAGGGATGCTCAAATGATTACCATTTTAATTAAAAGTATATTGCCCAATACAAATAGCAAGCCACTCCTTCTCACCATGAGGACATTATGAAATACAGGGCTGGCCACATCTTCTGGGGTGAGTGAACCCGGGTCAAGCTGGGCCACAGCTCCCCACCTGGTTCTCGCCTTACATCTCTATTAGCTGTCTGCCTTGAGTCCCTTCTCTCCCTTCTGCACTGAGGAGTAACGTCTGGCCATGTCTCCTGCTGCTGATGCACCACAGTCCTAGGATCCATGCCTCCCCTACCTTCCCCTTTAATTCCAGCAGCTTCTCCCTGCTTCCTGTTTTACCTGCTTTCTCCAGGGCTACTGTCAAGCTCCGCTCTCCACACCACTGACAGAACAACCTTGCTAAAATGCAACTCTATCACATCTCTCATTTACTTGGAAAACCTCCAATGGCTCCTTGTTATCCAGACCGTCAGGAAGTACAATGATTTATTGAGCAATTGCTACCAGGCACTGTGCTAAGTGCTCATTTGACCCAAGATAAATATTAACCCCATTTCCAAAATGAGCAAGCTGAGGTTCAGACATGAAATTATGGGGCCAGTCACACAGTTCAGAAGTGGCAGAGTGAGGATTTGAACCAAGATCTGCAACTAACTTCAAAGCCTCCCTCCATAACCATTAGCTTCCATGACTCCTTTTTGCTACAGAATCAGGTCTAAGTCTCCTGGTATGGGATTCTCATTTTCCTGCCTTCACTCCAACACCCTCTTCTCCTGGTGCTTCAGACAATGATCTTCCAGCAGCTCCAAACTTTGTGCCATTGCCCTCTTCCTGTGCCCCGGCCCAGTGCACCATATAAGACCCCCTGTATCACTATGCCTCTGCAAATGCCGTGAGCGCTCCCTTTTCTCTAACTACCTGCCCAGGATCACCTCCTCACTTGCCAGGTAGGTCTACCTGCTCCCTTCTCTGTTTTCCCATACCTCTGTCCCACCTCCTTCATTGCTCTTCTGCCCTAAGCCACCAAATTCCCAGGAGGCAGAGACAGTGCTATTCACCTTGGAATTCACAGCTCCTAGTGCAGTGCCCAGCACAGAGCAGACACTCAATAAGCGTTTTGCAAAGTAATTCAACCAACAATTAACCACACACTGCAATTGGTGCTGTGGAGACAACAGGAAACAGATCAGGACAAGGCTCTGCTCTTAGGGAGTGTACAGTCTTGTGAGAGAGATAAGCAAGAAACAAATATACAAATAAATGATGGTACCATTTATATATCCTCTGATATCATCAATAAACAAGATGACATTAGAGACAGCATGCTCTGAAGAAACTAAAACAGAAGATGCAATAATGGGTACCTGGAAGAACAAGTCAAGGAGGGCCATAAGATAGTGTCACATGAATAGAGACCTGAATGATGAGAAAGTGAGAACACTAGCCTTTGATTTGTAACTAATGTCAAAAAGAGCACTGAACTCAGATTTCACAGGATTGGGTATGAGTTATATTTACACCCAACATTGGTGTCTCCTGAATTTCTCTTGACCATTCCTGGGGACACTCCATTTATAAAAAAGCTTGGGAGGCAGCACTTCCTTAAACATAATAGGTCTCTGAGACAAATGACATGCCCCATTTATGTGAAGCAAGCCCCCAAAGTTCCCTTGTTGTATCATGGGAAAGGGTTGACCTTGGTTGGGCTCGGGCCACCTGCTATTTAGAACTACGCCAATACCAGTAGGGAGGCAGGGCACTTGGTGGAATCCAGACCCACTAGCCTTGAATACCCTGGTTTGCAGTCCTACTCCACCACTATGAGTGGCCTGTCCCCTTTTCAGCCTCAGTTCCTTCTTCTATGAAATGAGGATCATAACATTTACCTTGTAGAGTTGTTTTTTCTGTAGAGGCCAACATGTCTGGCAAAGGGAATGGTCAGTGAAAATGAGGGAAAGCCTGCATAAGATGGATTGACATGATGGCTGCAATGATGTAAGTATGGTGGAGGACTAAAACCAAGAAAAACCAAACTCACTGCTGTGGAGTCGGATCTGACTCATAGCAGCCCCTCCTTGGGTTTCCAAGGCAGCATCACTACGGAAGTAGATTGCCCTGTCTTCCTTCTGAGGAGTGGCTAGTGGGTTTGAACCTCCATCCTTCTGGTTAGCAGTCAAATACCTTAGGCACTATGCCACCAGAGAGTTTTCTTCTGTTACACATAAGGTCGGAGCTAACTAATACCAGCCAACAACAATAGGGTTGTTTACGATGGTTCACAATTGTATAAATCACCTAGTAGATGCTCAGTGCACTGTAGCTAGTATTATTGTTATCATAAAGCCTGAGCTGGAAAAATATGAGAGATCACACTGTCCAACCCCTTCATTTATAGATGCAGAAATTGAGGCCCAGAAAAAGGAAGAGACTGGCTTGTTTCCTGGGTATTGAGAAGAATAGGGAAGACATCATATTCACAAAGTACTTACGAGGATACTGAGGGGAAGTGTGAACCCAGGGAAGTCCAGAAGTTTTGTACAATGCCAGCAGCCAGTGCCGGATGATGCCGTGTGTCACATTCCTGGCTGTCCTGCCTCTGATCTCCACATTCTCACCCTGAAGCTCCACAGAGCAGTGTACCTTACCTCCAAGGAAGACTTTTAATTGGCTTAGCTGGAACTGGGCTGGGTGTGTCCCTGCTCAAAACTCTGGAGTGTCCCAGAGCTCAGTTCTTATACCTCTTTTTTTTTTTCTCTCTCTCTCTCTCTCTTTCCTCTATCATTCCCTTGATTTCATCAGCTCTCACAGCCTTTAATATCATCTATATGCTGGAAGTAGAACTGCCCCATAGGGTTTCCAAGTCTGTAAATCTTTATGGAAGCAGACTGCCACATCTTTCTCCCTTGGAGCTCCTTCAAATCGCCAACTTTTCTATTAGCATCTGAGTGCTTAACCTCTGTGCCACTAGGGCTCCTTTCCATAAAGATTATAGCCTTGGAAAACCCTATGAGGCAGCTCTCCTCTGTCCTATAAGGTCACTATGAGTCAGAATCAACTTGATGGCAATGGGTTTAGCTTTTCAAGTTTTATATGCTGGAAACTCCCAAACTTTAACTATATCCCATTGATTCTAAGACATACCTTTTTTTCCCCCTCACACTTTAATGCCTCTGAAATTGAATGTGTCCTAGTTTAACTGGCAGTACTTTTTCTTAAAATAACAGTGGTCTTACAATCGATGAAACCTTAGATTTACTGAAACGTGGTACGCAGTTCCTTCAGAACACCCCCTTGAATTCCAGACTCATAAATCACAGTGGCTTTTCAACATCTCTCCTTAGATGAGTAATAGACATCACAAACAAATAAAATCGAATTCCTGAGCTTCCAGTCTTCCCCATCTCAGTAAATAGCAATTTCATTCTTCCGGGTATTCAGGCCCAATTCCTGGAGGCACTTTTGACTTTTCCTTTTCTCACACAATCTACATTTAATCTCTCAACAAATCTTATTGTCTCACCTCAAAATAAAGCTGGAATCCAAACACTTCCCACCATCGCCACTACCACCTCCCTGGTCCAAGCTATCCTCGTCTAGATTACTGCAATCACCTCCTAACTGGTGCCCCTGCTTCTCTGCCCACCAGCAGTCTCTGCTCAATGCAGCAAAGTCAGCCTGTTGTTCAGACTCCTCACTGGTGCTTTCCTGACCCCCTCAGCTCCCTGCACAATCATTTGTGCCTCATTACTCCATTTCACTTCTTTATAATCTATAATTATGTGAAATTACACTTCTTTATTTATTTTCCAGAGCTGCTGGGTGTTGCAAACAGTTAATGTGCTCGGTGGCTAACTGAAAGGTTGAAGGTTTGAATCCAGCCAGAGGGGCCCTGGAAGAAAGGTTTGTTGATCGACTTTGGAAAAATAAGCCATTGACAATCATATAAGGACAGTTCTCCTCTAACACACACGGAGCAGCCATAAATTGAAGTCAACTCCCCAGCAACTGTTTGTCCCCCTCCTCATGTCTGTAGTGTCTTTCCTCCTCTAGAATGCAAGCGTTGTGAAGGCAAGGATTTTGTCACCATGAGTCAGAACCAACTCAGTGCCACCTAACAACAACCATAGTGCCTAACTGCCTGACAATGCCTGGTATATATAAGGTGCTCAATACACATTTCTAGGGAGCATTTGTCTTTGAAGTCAAACAAACTTGAGTTTAAATTCCAAATCCATTACTGTATGGCTGTGTGACTTGGGAGACTCATTTAAACTCTCTAAGACTGTTTTCATCTGTATAATGGGAATAATGATTCCCACCCTGCAGGGTTATTATGAGGATTAAATGAGTTAATGTGCACAAAATGCTTGTATAGAGCATGACACATAGCAGCGGCCCAGTTGTTATTGTTTATTGCTATTATTACTATTGTAACTGCAGTTTCTAAATTTAGCCATGGGGCTCTGGAGCTTGTCACAAAACCATAGCACAGTTTAGTGGAAGAAGAGTTCAGAGTAGAAGAGCAGAGGGGTTCTGGGCACTGAAGGCAGGCTGACTTGGTTTTGAATCTGCATGATGCCATATATCAGCAATGTGACCCTGGGCAAATCACTTAACCCACTGGAGCTTCAGTGTTCTCATGCGTGAAGAAGCAGTAATGACCATATCTATTTCATACGTTTGTTGTGAGGATTTCTGGTGCCAGTGGTATGCATGTAAGGCACAGTCAATTCTAAGCACATATTAACCAGTATTACTACCCATTGAGTCTGACCTCTTCCCCTATTGCAGAGCCCAGTCCCAGCTCCCAGTGACCAGAGTACCCCTTTGGGCTTCACCCCAGGCTGTCTTCCTGGAGCTGTGCACTGTGGAAGGAGCTTACCTCTACTCTTCTGTGACTACCATCCCCTCTGAGAAACCATTACACAGAGGCAGCACCGGTACCTGCTGGGACAGAGCCCTAATGCTAATGCTGGACTCTGGTACTGCCTGTGAATCAGATTCCCACCGTTTCCAGTGGTGACAGTGGTAACCTGGCAAGAGGCATTGTCACCCTCCCTGCTGTCACCAGCATGCTTTGCTTGGCCCTGCTGATTTCCACTGGGAAGAATGGAGAGGGGTAGCTACAGAGTTTTTCATTTTAAATATCCCCCATAGACTTCCCCACCACCCATCCATCAGTTTGTTGTATTGTGGTGGCTTGTGTGCTGTTATGATACTGGGAGCTATGCCACTGGCATTTCAAATATCAGCAGAGTCACCCATGGTGGACGGGTTTCAGTGGAACTTCCAAACTAAGACTAGGAAAAAAGTCAGGTGATCTACTTGGGAAAATAAACCAATGGTAACCCTATGGGTCACAACAAAATATTGTCCAATATAGTGCTGGAAGATGAGTCCCCTAGGTTGGAAGGCACTCAGAATACAAAGTGACCACATGAATGGGCTCCAGCATACTTGTGATGGTGCTACAGGACCAGGCACCGTTTCATTCTGTTGTTCATGGGGCTGCCACGACTCAGAGAAAACTCAATGACAACTAGTAACAAAACCAACATGGTCTTCTATCAACCTCCATGACCCCAGGGAAATAGGTATATAATAGAAAGCAGACGTTCCCCCATCCCTTTAAAGAAATACCCTGTTCTACTCTAAATCGTTTCACTGCCTACAATCCCATGAATACTGATGCCCTACAATTTCCCCCATATGGTCACTGAATGATTTGAAGTGGTCATGACGTAAGAGACACTGGGCTATGGGGTGCAGAGCCTTACTCCCCTCCTCCAATCCCAGGATGGAACCCCACATCAATCACCCCAGGGAATCCCTCGTACCTCTGTGCTTGAGCCCCAGTGGTGAATAAGGCAGAAAAGTTTCTTGCTCTCCTGGGACCTAAGCGGGGATACAAGCCACAAAGGAGGAAGAAAACACATGAACAAGATAATTTCCATTATGACAAGGGCTACAAAGATAAGGAAAAAGGTGACATGTTAGAGAATCGCTGGAGAGAGGCAGGAGTATCCCAACCGCCACTTCAGATGAGATGATCTGGGAGGGCCTCTGGCAGAGATGACATCTATGTCCCCTCTCTAAACTACATACTCCTGTAAGGTCAGAGACCAGGGTGTCTTGCCAGCACCAAACTCAGAGCCCAGAGAGAACTAAGCAATCCTTGGATATGTGTTACATGTTTAAATCAAGAAAATAATCTCAAATAAACACAAGGGGAGATGGAGCTGTGTATGTATTTGAACCCTTCTTGACCTTGTAACTAATTCAGTAATCTTAGTTTGTGTTTTCAAAACTAATTCAAGGACCATACTACAATGAAGTTGCTATAGTCATCTACCAAATGAGAAAAATAAGGTCAATGTTGGGAGTTTTTCCACAAAAAAAACTAAATGCATTGAGTTTAGAGAGCTGCCATGTATTCTGAGATTAAGTTCCTTCCTACTGTGTGTGTGCGTGCATGTGTGTGTGCAGGGGTGCACACGTTAGAATCTCCTTTCTTTTATGAAATGATGGTGCTATGATATATTAATTTCTTAGTTTTCTCTTTTCTTTATATTCTTACTTGGCAAAATAAGTTTTCCCCATTTAAAACAATATATATTGGTCTATGAAATTTAGGAAGCACTATTTTTATAGCTTTTCAAGTTGGCAGCCATGGCTGGGATCAGGCACACCTTAGTCATCAAAGTGACATCTTTTCTTTTTAAGATTTTAAAGAGGTCTTTTGCAACAGATTTACCCAATGCAAATACATCATTTGATTTCTTGGGTGTGTCTACTTAAGCCATGGTATTTTCAATCACCTCATATGTATGTGAAAACTGGAGAATGAAAAAGGAAGACCGAAGAATTGACACATTTCAATTATGGTGTTGACGAAGAAAACTGAATATATCATGGACTGCCAGAAGAACAAACAAATCTGTCTTGGAAGAAGTACAGCCAGAATGCTCCTTAGAAGCAAGGATGGCAAGACTTTGTCTTGCTTACTTTGGACACATTATCAGGAGGGACCAATCCCCAGAGGAGGGCATCATGCTTGGTAAAGTAGGAGGTCAGCAAAACAGATGAAGACCCTCAACAAGATGGAATGACGCAGTGGCTGCAACAATGGGCTCAAACATACCTACTATTGTAAGAATGGTGTAGGACCGGGCAAGCTTCCTTCTATGGTATATAAGGCCGCTGTGAGTTGGAGCAACTTTATTTATAACAGAAGGAAACTTGCCCAGCCCTGTGCCACCCTCAGAAGTTGGCAGTCTAAAGGTTAACTGAAATGGGCTTCATTCTGGAGGGGAGTTAGTAAATGCCTCCTGTCTCTGCAGCCCTGCCAGAATGCACAGCTGGCTTAGGGTGGGATGATGGGATTTCAAGTCTTTGTAAGTCTTGTAAAAACTACCAACAGTGCATATGAGAAGAGTCAACTACAGTTTTAGAAAACGATGGGGGAAAAGATGCACTCCAGTGGCTAGGCCCCTAAGCTGCAAAATAAGTGTTAGAGTTACAAACTGTGAGGGAGGGAGGAATGCAGAGACCCCAGAGGTCATGAAAATGCAATCATGCAATCAACTGCCCAGAGTCTGCTAGGGTTGATTTACAGAGGGTTTATGCAAAAGGCCTTCCACTGCATCTCTTTTTTTCTGGCACCATTGTTTTTCCTTTCCCCTTTGCCTCTCTCTGGCTCCCTCTTAGATTAGAAAGGGCAGTTTAGGGTGGTGGCAGGCACTAAGACTGTTTTATGTTTCCTTGATGCAAAAATTATTAATTCTTCATGCCAGCTGCCCTGCCAAAGAGGAGCTGATGGCTTGCTTTAACAAAGCTCCTGGGGCAAGCCCACTCCCATCTCCTTGCTTCATTCCACAATAGAAAGAATTACAAACCAATCCCCAGGCCTGGATATGGATGTGTGTGACAAACCAAACTACAAAGCTTGTTTAGTTTGTGTGTGGGCGGATGGGGTATCTCCTTGGGGTGGAGGCATATCTGTAACTGGGCTGCCCAGCGTCAGTGATCCCTCCTGAGTTTGTAGGATTCCGCACTGCAAGAGTCCTGCTGGGAGACAGGCTCTACCTATCAGAAGGGCCCAGCCCACAACCCAAACAGAAACAGGGCTAAGAGTACATTTCAGCCAGACTCTGAGACAGACAAAAAGATATCAAAGTGTGTGGAAGACTATAATGCAGAAGTTCATGGTCAGTGTCTGGTGTGTTCAAGAGAGTGATGGATGTGGAAAGAGCTGCTGTGAGTGGTGCAAACAGTTAAGCACTAGACTATTAACCGAAAGGTTGGTGGTTAGACCAGAGGCACCTGCGAAGACAGGCCTGTCAGTCTGCTTCTGAAAGGTCATAACCTTGAAAACCATAAGGAGTGGTTCTACTCTACAATACATGAGGTGACCATGAGTTGGAACTGACTTGAAGACAACTGACAATCAGCTGTGAGAGGAGAGGTGGGGCTACCATCTGAAGCCTAGAGAAAGTGGCTGAAGTATGTCCTCTGGGGTTTGGAGGCCGGTGCCTGATACAGACCTGAGAGTTAAAGCCAAAGGAGTATGGCTGTGTGCGTGAGAGAGAGAAAGAGAGAAAGGGAGATGCTGGTGTGTGGATAAAGAACCCAACTCTTTCTTCCAGCAGCTATCAAAGAGGCAAGTGCCCTACAGACCCGGGACTTCTATAGGTATGTATAGATCCCAGGGGGCAAGCAAGAAGGAAGTCAGTTTCTGCTCCCAGAATATATGAAAACAAAAATCCATTTTCCAGATGTCAGCTTGATGCAAGGGGAAGAGCTGGCTCAGGAAAGTGGTGGACCTCAGTAGAGAGAAGGCTAAGAGTGAATGGTGAGGCTTCCCACAAAGCAGGTGGTGACCTGAGGATCAAGCACATTCAGCCGGCTCAGGGCATCTGCAGGAGAGGCCACCCAGCAGTACCAGGTCTCTGAGAGAGGAAGAGAGTGCCACTGGATGAGTGCAAAGCCCCAGGCAAGTCAAAACTTTCCTTTCCTCTTCCCCTTCTCCATGCCCAAAGCTGGAGCCCCAGCAGTGCAAAAACAGAGGATGAAGGAAGAACAGAGAGAAAAGAGATGGATCATACCCACTTCCTCCAAGAACAAGGCTGTCCCTGAAGCTAGCCTTGGAAGCAGGTTAGATTTAACTCTAAACCAAATTCAGAAGTATAGTTAATATGCAGGAATGCGTAGTCCACTTACAGAACTAAGACTATGTTTTAAGACTTCAAGTGGCATAAAATATTACCTACCAATGAACAGAAAAGTCATGGGATTTCTTGGATTTTTTATTTGTGGGCAGGAAAAAAACTTCCGTGAGAGACAGAAACGAAGTTGCGCTCTGATCACTAAGACTCGGGAGCCAGGGAGACGTTCCGATGGGCAGAGGCACAGAAACCATGAGCAGTGTCCAGCGGCTTGGCAGCTGTGGTGCCAGTTGTGGCCAGGCTGTAGACAGGAGGCCTCAGTGCAAGCTGTGGTGGCCACTGTTAGTCAGGGGCAGCCGGGGGGTCCCCGTGGACTGGCTCTGAAGCTTGGCTTTGGCTGGGTCCTGGCTGACCCCTGCCTACCCACTTCTAAGGGTTGTCCTCCAGCCCTCTTGTTAAGTCCTTGAGTTACCTCAATTCCTGTCAATCAATTCCTTTTCCATTACACTGGCAGGAGTGATTGTTGTTTCTTGTAAGCAGCAACCCTGCCTGCTAGGCCCTTCTTTCCCTGAGCCCTTGAACCCGTCAACAAAAGCCAGGCTTGAGTATTTCCCAGTATTCCATGCAGTTACCCAGGAATCTTATTTGTTTGTTTTCAGCTGGAGGCCTCGGATCCCATCTTTACCCAGATTGGAACATTTGACAAGGTGACTCTGCCCTGGATCCCATCACTGGCTCTTCCAGACTTGGGGCCTGTGTTACATAATGATTATGTGTGGGTTTGAAGACAGGGCTTCTAAAATGATACCTGGCTCTACAATGTGCTGGCTAAGCGATCTTGGGCAAATGACTTTTCCTCATCTGTAAAATGAGTACAGAAATACTACCTACTCCTAAGGAAAGGAGCCTTCAGAACATAGTGGTTAAGTGCTTAGCTGCTACCCAAGAGGTCAGCAATTCTAACCCACCAGCCACTTCGTGGGAGAAAAATGTGGCAGTTTGCTTCAGTAAAGATTACAGCCTTAAAAACCTATGTGCAATTCTGTCCTGTAGGGTCGTTATGAGCCAGAATCCACTTGACAGCAATGAATTTCAGATTCGGTACTCCTAAGGATAGTATAGGGAGCTCTGGTGGTGTAATGCCTAAGGCATTTGACTGTTAACCAGAAGGCTGGTGGTTCAAACCCACCAGCCACTCCTCAGAAGGAAGGTTGGGCAATCTACTTCTTTGGTGATGCCACCTTGTAAACCCAAGGAGGGGTTGCTATGAGTCAGATCCGACTCGATGGCAGTGAGTTTGGTTTGGTTTTTTTGGTTAAGGATAGTGTCCCACCACCTGTCTGTCTGTTGTATTGTGGTGGCTTTCATGTCACTATGATGCTGGAAGCTATGCTACTGTTAGGTTTCAGCGGAGCTTCCAGACTAAGATGGACCAGGAAGAAAGACCTGACAATCTACTACTGAAAATTAGCCAATGCATACCCTAGGGATCACAGCAAAATCATGTCTGATATAGTGGTGAAAGATGGGCACCTTAGGTTGGCCAAACCCAACCAAACCCACTGTTGCTGAGTCAATTCCCGCTCATAGACACACTCAAAATACACAGTGGTCACTACAGTGGATTGAGCACACCAACGGTCCCGAAGATGGCACAGAACTGGGCTACATTTGATTCTGTTACAAATGCAGCCGACATGACAGCGAGTATCAACAACAAGGATAATGCCAGGATTAAAAGGGATTATCATATTTGAAGCACAGAGCACATTACCTGATACATAGTGGTGCTCTGCTGATTTTAGGGTCTTTTTGTTATACAAAGTAAAAAAAAAAAAAAGTTTATTCTGTGCCCTAACAGAACATGTTGGCTGACATTCTGAATTTAAAAGTACAAAAAAGTTACACTTACACTAAGGTTCAAATGAAACAACCCACTGCTGTCAAGTTGATTCTGACTCATAGTGACCCTACCAGGTTAATTACCTGAAAATATATGCACATGCAAAGACTTGAAAAGGAAATCATGGGGTTACAGGAGAAATCTTTTTCGCCTCTTGAAATTCTCTCTTGTATTATTTAAACTTCAATAAAAACTGTCTTGCACAAGGAAAAGAAGAAAATGTCCCTGAGACTGGGTAAATTTCAATCACATTTTTGTCTCATAAAAAAGGAAAAGGACATGTATACTGAACCCACCTTCAGCTATTGTGGCCGTAGAGTGATTTACAGAGAAAGAATGTTTCCAGGGAAACATTTCATAATGCCCAACCACTCCTGTAATCTTTGCATTGCCTGATAGGGTGGTGGGGAACATCGTCAGGGAGGTGGGAACAATCATGGGTTAAGGCTGGACCTTAACTCCAAGAGGTTTGTTCCTCACATCTCCTCTTGGGAGTCCCTGGGCAGTGCAGTTAATATGCTCTGCTGCTCACCAAAATGTCCAGGGTTCGAGTTCACCTAGAGGAACCTCAGAAGAAAGACTGGTAATCTACTTCTGGCAAATCAACCACTGACAACCCTATGGAGCACAGCTCTGTTCTGACACACACGGGTGACTATGGGTTGGAATCTATGCCAATGACAGGGTCATAAATTCAAGCCAGAATGCAGCACCCTAAGGCAGAGTTGGAAGAGCTAAGAAAGGATCTTCTTGCCTGACCCCCATCATTGACAGATACAGAAACTGAGGACCAGAGATGTTCCTCCCTGCAAAAACGGCAAGGAGGCCACATGTTCCGACCTCCTCTAACCCTACAAGAGGAAGACAGGATTACCAGCAGTAACCCAAGGCCTATTCCTACAAGGCCAGACATGCTGCCTCCCTCCAGCCCTTTCTCCAACTGTTCCTCCCAAAGCATCACCACCTCTCTCCTGGGTTTGATAATTCACTGCAGTGGCCACACAGAACTCACAGATTATGGGGTTTATTAGGGAAGCACCAGGCTACAATTCAAGTTCAGAAAAAAACGCTCAGTCTCTCTCCCAGCCCACCGTCTCTCAGCCAAGTCTCTCACATTCTCTCCCCCAGCAGTACATGTCCCTCGGTGTCTTACTCAGCAACACGTGTCTCTCGCAGCTCTTTCACAGCAGCATGTGTCTCTTTCAGCAGCATGTCTTCCTCAACCAGCAGTCAGAGAGCATTCTGCCTCTAGGAGGCCTCCTTTTGAGCCCGGCAGAGTGGCCAAACTAGCCAATCATAGCATCAGAACTCTAAGCATGTGAGAGAGAGTGGGAACCTCCCAGAACATTGTATTGTGCCACTCCCAACAGAAATACTCCACGTGGATAACATTTACAATCAGGAGCTCCTCAGTTGCTCATTCCACCACAAAGTTTACAATGACTTATGGGTGGAAAAGCCATACTAAGTAATTTACTCCACTGCACTCCCCCAACAGCAACATCAGCAGGTCCTCAAATAAATACCTGGAATTAAATAGCATTAAAGAGCTCTAGGAGGAGCTCTGGTGGTGCAGTGGGTAAAGCATTCAGCTGTTAACCAAAAGGTCAGTGGTTCGAACCCATCAGCCACTCCTCAGGAGAAAGATGAAGCAGTGTGCTTCTGTAAAGAGTTACAGCCTTGGAAACCCAATGGGGCAGTTCTACTCTGTCCTATAGGCTCATTATGAGTTGGAATGAACTTGGTAGTGGTAGGTAAGGAGCTCTAGTGGCCCAATGATTAAGCATTTGACTGATAACCAAAAGGTTGGCAGTTCAAACGCACCCAGCAACTCCTTGGGAGAAAGACCTGGTGATCTACTTCTGTAGAGATTGACTCATTTAAAAAAAAAGAGAGAGAGAGAGAGAGAGAGATTAACTCATTGCCATTGAGTTGATTCTGATGCACAGCAGCCCTACAGAGCAGAGTGGAACTGTCCCAAGTTTACAGCAAGGCTATGAATCCTTATGAAAGCAGACCGCCATATCTTTCTCCCACAGAGTGGCTGGTGGGTTTTAGCCACCGACCTTTTGGTTAGCAGTGGAGTGTTTAACCACTGTGTCACCAGAGCTCCTCCTGGAAAGATTACTGCCAAGAAAATTCTATGGGACAGTTTAACTCTTTCACATGGGGTCTCTATGCATCAAAATCAACTTGATAATACCCAACAACAACACAGCAAGAAGGGAGAAAGGGGAAAGCTCCTAAAGCAAAGGGAGGAGAGGAGGTGCTGTCCACTGCGTAGGAAAATGCAGGGATGGCAGGCTGGTGCTCCATGCGTATTTCTCCTACAGTGACCCCTTCAGGACACCACAACATAAATGGGAACAAGGCTCTTCCCCTAATTCTGCCTGTAGCCCCATCAGAGAGAAATGCCTACCTGGCACAAGTGGGTGTGTTTGCACTCATGCCATCTCCTCCCACGGGGACTTCTTAACTTCAGGTAACATTCTTCTCCAGTATGGCTCCCTGCGCACTCAGATCTGTCAACACCTTTCCAAACAAGATGTGTGGTTTCGCATCACTAACAAGAGACCACACGCCTTTCCCTCAGCCTGCACTGCCTTCTCCGTTTCACTCGGACTGAGTCTGTTGACAGGCCATGAAGGAAGCATACCCACACCACTTAAAGGACCTATGCTAGAGTGGTTTGTGGCTGGCACACTACAAAGCCTGCACATTTCTTATGATCTGAAACATGGTGTAGGAAAGAGGTCACTGGAGACCAGCACATGGCTTCAGCTCAGCCACCAACTTGCTGGATGTTCTCGGGTGAATAAATGCACCTCTCTGAGCCTCAATCTCCCTGTCAACACCGAGGGTTGGACTAGAAGATCCTTTCTAACTCTGATGGGCTCTGGTTCTGTGAAATCAGCTCTGGCTTATATGCTGTGTTCTGGCTTGAATTTATGACCCAGATAGGAATTGAATGCCAATTTAATATGCCTTTTATAGAGAAATGAATGACATTCACAGGGTAATAACCCATGAATAAATTGAAACCAGGGATTAACAGGAAGAAAAAAAAATTACATCTCCAAACTTGCTTAAATATAATTGTGTTTACATAATACTAGTCTTACACAACTCTAAACACAAAGTATCTGTTATGCTTTATGTAACACAATCCTAAGTAATAATTCCACAAAATCCAGAAGCATCTGAGGAATTACCAGGAAAGGAGCACATCTCTCAGGGAAGTGTCTAGCCCTTAAGTAGCTTAGGAGAATTTAGAGGTGGGAGCTGGGGTTTCCTAATATGAAATTCAGTTCCTAAAAATATATATCCCAGTTGAACCCACCCAGCAGCTCTGTGGGAGCTCTGGTGGCTAGTGCCTAAGGCATTTGACTGCTAACCAGAAGGCTGGCAGTTGAAACCCACCAGCCACTCCTCAGAAGGAAGGTTGGCAATCTACTTCCATAGTGACACCGCCTCAGAAACCCAAGGAAGTGTCACTATGAGTCAGATCCGACTTCATGGCAGCGAGTTTGGTTTAGCAGCTCTGTAGGAAAAAGACCTGGAGATCTGCTCCTGTCAAGATTATAGCCCAGAAAGCCCTATGGAGCAGTTCTACTCTGTCAGATGGGGCTCCTGTGAATCAGAATCAATTTGATAGCACCTAACAACAACAACAGAATGGAGGCAGGACATCTTCCTGTCTTTCTAAATCATTTACCTATTGTCTGGCCCCTTAGGCCCAGCTCCCACCAATGCCTGCTGACGTCAGCAGACTGTCTCCACAGCCAGCAGCCCTGGGAGCTTGAACTTGCTAGATCATTGAAAATATCAAGTGTGCCAGACATGCCTGCCTTACTCTGAGCCCACTGTGGAGCCAGGGGTTCAGGCACAGAGCCGGACCATCTGTCATTGGGCATTGCTGTTAATTGCTGTGCTAATGAACAAGGTTTGAAATGGAAACATGAAATGCGTACACAAATTTAGACTTGGTTCTGCTTTACTGTGGCCTGTTCCCTAACAACCTGGCACAGTCTCTAGGACTCAAAGGTAAAAGTGGCAGAGTCACAGTGGGGTCATGAGATGGTACATAACACAGTCAGAGATATTCCAAACAGCAAATGTTTGCCAGACAGGCATCTAGGCTTCCATTCATCCATCTAGCCACTCATCAAGCACTAGCTTTATGGTGGACACTGGGTTGAATGCCATGGCTCCAGAGAAGACAACACTATGGTCCCTACCTATAGGGGTCACAGTCTGGCAGCAGAGATAAATAGCTGGATAAATACAGTATGACAAGTGCTAGGAGAGAGATCAGCCTAAGGGCTGTGGGAACACAGAGAAGCAGTATCTGACTAGCCTGGGGTATCAGGGAAGGGTTCCTGGAGAAGGAGAGAATGTCTGAGCTCAATCTTAAAGGAGGAGCAGAAGTTACCCAGGGAAAGAAGTGCGAGAGGGACAGACAGAGGGAGTAGAAAAGCCATGCACTAAAAGAGGATGTCGACTTTTGGGAAACTACAAGGACGGACTTAGGTACAAGGGGCTCAAGTGTGTGATGGGAGTGAAGGGTGAGGACACTGGGGGTGTGGAGGATGACAGTGCTGGAGAGGAAGTCAGAGTGCAGATGGTGAAGAGATCTGAAGAGCAATTAGTCTGCCCAAGCTCTCCCAGTGCGCAAGTGTGAGACTAGGCCTGGTAGGACCCATGCCCTCAATGGACATGAGGCAAAGGACACAGGGGATGGCATGGAGTAGTTCAGAAGAAGAACACACTGGCATACCTTGTTTTATTGCATTTTCACTTTATTGTGCTTCACAGATATTGCATGTTTTACAAACTGAAGGTATGTGGCAACCCTGCACCATTTTTCCAACAGCACGTCCTCATTTCATGTCTCTGAGTCACATTTTGTTAATTCTCACAATATTTCAAACTTTTTCATAATGCTACTGCACACTTAACAGACTACAGAATAGGGTAAACATAACTTTTATATGCACTGGGAAACCAAAAATTTCGTGTGACTCGCTTTATTTCAACATCTGCTTTATTGCAGTGGTCTGGAGCAGAAACTGCAATATCTCTGAGGTATGCCTGTATATAAACATACTGGGTCAGTTGGAGAAGCCCTTAATTGGAGAGGAAGCCAGAGCTGGGATTCACCATTGACAGAACTTGGACAAATGAGCCAGGGTATTGGCCAGGTGTTTTCTGGATGTTGACTCCTCAAGTCCTATGAGACAGTGCCATTGTCTCATGTTCCAGGTGAGGAAACTAAGGCTCAAGGAGTGTCATGAGCTGAATTGTTTCTCCCCAAAAGACATGGCCAACTTCTAACTCACTGAAAAAAAAAATCTCACTGCCATCGAGTAGATTCTAATTCATAGCGACCCTCACTGGGTTTCTGAGGTGATAAATCTTTATGGAAGTAGATTGCCTAGTCTTCCTTCTGTGGAGTGGCTGGTGGATTTGAACCACCAACCTTCTGATTAGCAGTCAAATGTCTTAGGCACTACGCCACCAGCGCTCCTTTTCTAACCCACAGTACTTGTGAATGTGACCTTATTTGGAAAAGGATCTTTCTTTGCAGATGTAAGGAAGGTAAGAATCTCAGGATGAAACCATCCTGGATTAGGGTGAGCCCCAAATCCAATGATGGATGCCCTCATAAAAGACAGAAGTAGAGAAGACACACAAATTCACAGAGAAGAAGGCCATGTGGAGATTGATGCAGACTGAGTGCTGCATCTACAAGTCAAGGGTTGCCAGCCAAATATGGCTGACAGCCACTAGACACTAGGACAGAGGTAGGGAACTGATGCTCCTCCAGAGCTTTCTGGTGGAGACAGCCCTGCCGACAATGCGATTTTGGACTTCAGGCCTTCAGATCTGTGAAAGAATAAATTTCTTTGGTTTGAGCTACCAAGTTTGTGGTAATTTATTATGGCAGCTCTACAAAACTAATACATATTTTGGTCCTGGGAAATGGTTCTGGCTAGGCAAGTCCAAAATCCATAGGGCAGGGTAGAAACTGTCAGAGGCAGTTGCTGAAGCTGCAGTCCACAGAATTCCTTCTTCCTTAGGGAAACTGGTTTTGCCTTTAAGGCTTGTCGACGGATTTGATCTAGCACACCCACATTATCCAGGATAATCTCCTTGACTAATTAGACATGTTAATCACGTCAACAAAATGGCTTTATAACAACACCTAGATTAGTGTTTGACCCAATGACTGGGTGTATAACCTAGCCATGTTGACCTATAAAACTAACCACCACATGGAGCTGAAAATGGCAGCTGGAGGTAGTACAGCCGAGATTCTAGTACATACTAGACCCCTAGTGTGCCTGACACTGGAGCCTATGCCTTCTCCAATATGTCATACCAAGGCCTTCCTGGTAGAGGAAACATCATGAGCTAACATGGGGATAGATGTGTGGGAGAGACCCAGGAGGAATTGCCATAAGGCTGTTTTCTCTGGAGAAGAGAACTCCTCTGGAAGAGGGGACTAGGACCTTGGATATAAAGGTGGTAGTCTAGCTGAGTGGCACAGGCTTGAGCTTTTGTGTCTAACAGCCCATGGGACCATGACTTATCCTCTCTTGGCTTCAGTTTCCTCACTGGAAAATGGAGACCTAATACGTACTTCCTGTGGTTGTCATTAGAATAAAGTGCAGGTAGTAAAGTGCTTAGGATACTGAATTCTGAAAATATGGATGATTTGATTATTTTAATCAATGACCTTATTATTCCCAATAATAATAACTATTGGTAAGACTTGAGATGTAAGTTGGTGTCAATACATGGAGGGCTTTTGAGCACCAGGTCAGGGATACAATCTTGATCTTATTGACAATGGAGAACCTCAGTGATAGGTTTTAAGTATAGACATTAAATGACACCTTAGACTTAGCATATTTTACTTTCCTACAGAGTAATGCAGCAATTCCCTTATTCAGGAGAAGTTTCATGATCTTTTCCCTGCTGGGGAAAACTGCATTACAGTGAAGAAAGGGCCTTCCAATGCCTGCAAATGTTGCCCATGTGGTGTCAACGGGTGTCAGAGTGATTGAGACTAAGCAGATGCCACCAGGAGCCTGAGGAGGGCTGTGTGGGCTCTTACTGGGGACGGGGGAACCCTGAGAAACCTGAGCGGGTGAGGAAGGGAAGAAGGTTGGCATGGCGGCAGCTTGGCCCCTTACTGCTTACTCTGTGATCTGCTTGAAGGTGTGAGGCAGCATCCTTTTAGCCATTTATCACCAAATCAGAAGCCTCTGGGAGCCACACTTCTGTAACCATGGAAACAGGCATTCTCTGGACCACTCCTCTCCTTATTAAAAAAGATCAGGCAGTGGGTGCCCTTCTCCAGTGATGGGTGTGTAGGCAGCTCGGGGGGCACGGTGAGGGGTCTGCTGTGGCTTCATGTCCAGCCAGCCCTACCTCCTCTTCCAGTTCTATAGAAGAAGAAGGCCTTGGGAGAGCTTCCCAGCTGCACAAATGCTCCTAAAGCAGGGGAGGGGGGTCTGGCATACATCCAGACACTTGTGTATCCTTGACGTCTTTACAAATAGGGAAAAAAAAAAAACAAACCAAACCCACTGCCATCGAATCGATTCTGACTCATAGTGACCCCCACTGGATTTCTGAGGCAGTAGATTACCCAGTCTTCCTTCCGCAGAGTGGCTGGTGGGTTTGAACCACCAGCCTTCTGGTTAACAGTCAGATACCTTAGGTACTGTGCTACCAGAGCTCCTTTGGGCCCTCAGAAGCTATCCTTTAGTGCTAAGCACTCACATGCATTATCTAATTTCCTTTTCCCACACCTAGAAAGGCAAGCATTAGTCTCCCATGTTACAGAAGAGGAAACAGAGACTAAATCAGAATCACATAAGGCTGACCAGCTCCTGTCTGTCGGCTCCAGAGCCCAAGTTCTTCAATATTCTGCTCCCTTCTACACTGGTGCATTGCCCCCTCCTCACAACTGCCCTGGACCTGGAGGCCAGCCTCTGGGATTGTGGTGTCCAGAAGGAAGTACTGTCTGTACCTTTGACCCTTACACCCTTGTCTCAGGGGTCATCCACTCTTCTGGGCCCAAGGATAACCACAGGCCACTCAATGTGAAAGCCTCCAGCAGAGGACTTCTCCAGGACACGTGGAGAAACAGGTTCAGCTCAGAGTCAGTGGTTCCCAAGCTCACCACATCTCCCTGCTGCTCCAGCAAATGGCTTCAGGACACAGATGCAGGCTTGCAGGGCCCAAATGAACAAGCCCAGTGGGCACATGGGCCGCTGGAAGGGATTCCAAGGCTGGCCTTCCATTTCCCTCCACACAAGCACTGCCATAGCTCACAATGAGGGCCGGGGGAGCCATAAAATCCCCATTTGCCACAATTAGCAGATGAGTAATGAAATGGCAGTGGCAGCCAGCAGCGGCCTCTGCTCTCCTGAGGCCACACCTCTGCCTCCTGTGAGTCCCAGCTTGGGCTGAAACGAGCAGAGCACTGTTACCCAGAGACACCAAGAGAAACACCTCTGGGCTTTTGTTGGAAAAGTGCGTTTTCCTGCTCTCCTCCCTGAAAGCCAGCTGTCTTTGATGTTACTGAGGAGCTCACATCCTCTGCAAGAGGCTGGCACTTGGAGTCTCCAAGACAGGGGGAAGGAGGGGACGGGACCCCATAGAAGGAAGGAAGACGAAAGAGGGAAGAAGAGCATTTACAAAGATACCCTTGAGCTCTTTCACTCTTTCATGATCTCTAAAGTGGCCTGCTTCCCATTTTAAAAATCTGTCAAATGGACTCCAATTCATGGCAACCCCATGTGTGTTAGAATAAAATTATGCCCAATAGGGGTTTCAATGGCTGATTTTTCTCTCTTTTTTTTTTTTGGAAGTAGATCAGCAGGTCTCTCTCCTGAGGCACCTCTGGGTAGACTGCAGCCTGCAACCTTTCAGTTAGCAGTCAAAGACCTTAACCATTTATACCACCCAGGGACTGCTATCACCACTTGATAGACAGGGAAGTGTGGCCCAAAGAGGATAACTGACTTGTTCAAGCCACATAGCTAGTAGCAGTTGGGTAGGGATCTAAACCCAAGTCTGTCCAAATTCCAAAACCAAGTCTTAATCCCTGCAGAATTCTGCCCCTCAGAGCAGGGGATGAGAGGAGCTGTCACAGGAAATGAAAGCAGGCAGTGTGGCTGGAACACAGAGTGAGGAGGTCTGAGGATCAGGAGGAGGGGAGGCAGGAGGGACAGCTGCCAGGTGATGGGCATGCTGGGGCTTCTTCCCTTGTGTGCGGCTGAGTCCTATAATGCTTCCCTTGAGTCTCTGGATTATGCAAACAGTTCATGAAATTAGAAGCTAACTAAATAGGTTGGAGGTCTACATCCACCTAGAGGTGCCTCAGAAGAAAGTCCTGGTGATCTACTTGGGAAAAAAAATCAGCTATGAATTATGGTTCTACTCTGACATGCATAGGGTTGCCATGAGTCAGAATCGACTTAATGGCAACTGGTAGCTTTCAGCAGCATTTTAAAATTCACTTGTAGATAGCCATACTTTCCTGAGAATCAGCTAGTGTTGGCTTCCAGGCCAGAGTCTGGTAAAATGCCCTAACATGTTTGTTTACAACGCATCGAATGGAAGAGGATTAGAGGCAGCTGTATCCTTCTATCAGCCCAGAGGTCAGGGGATTCCTGAGCATGAAGGAGTGCTCTGCCAGGAAACCCCCTGCCTCCTTTGACCCAGCAAATACAGGACCTCAGGGTCCGGAGGCCCAGAGAGAAGAGTTGAAGGAAATCTCAGCCAGAGAGAAAGAGTTATTCCCTCAAAATGCTTCCGTCCTGCTCAGTTCATCAAATCAGCTTTATGTAGCACAAAATAAACATAACCCTAATTAGCAAGTTCATACTGCAGCTGAATTATCAAAAGCACATCACAGATCCCAGCCCCAGCATCCCCCCCCACCCCAGAAGGCGTGGCGTCTCCCCAGGAGGCCTAGTCAGTATTTGTGGATGCATCACTCCTCTGGTGTCCATGCAATTTGCCTCATTTCCTCCCAGGAGCTATATTGCTGAAGGATATTCTCCTCCAGGTCTGATCCTCGCCCTGTCAGTGATCACCCACTCCCTGGCTTGGGTCTGCGTCAGCGAGACGGGAGGGACAATGAGCTCATGGATGCACTGGGCTGTGTCATGAAAGGCAGGCGCATCCATGGAATGCTGTCCGGAATGCCAGAACTGGGAGGCTCACTAGCCGGTGCAAACTACTTATTGGTGCAAAAGGGAAGAAGCCACACATGCCTATCACGTGGCCCAGTCCTCACCATGGCCTGCAGGGCCCACCTGAGTCTTACCTGTCCCACCTGTCTGTTGTATTCTTTCCTCCTTTCATGTTTACGGAGTGCAAGTTATCTTTTAGGTGGTGGGAGGCAGCACGATGGAACAGTTCTAGAACCAAATTGTCAGGGCTCAAATCCTGTCTCTACCACCTGCCAGTTATGTGGCCTTGGCCATGTTACTTATCTGTTTTGTGCCTCAGTTGCTCTCTGTGTAAAGTGCTGATAATAACAGCACCCACTGTAAAAGGGAGATATAAAGATTACACAAGTGGTGACGTGTTGGAGCAATGCCCAGCGCACAATAAGCAATGCACGGAATCATAAGCTCCACCAAGACAGAAACTTGGACTGTCTTGTTCATCATTTCATCCCAGCACCTAAATAGATGGCAAACGCTCTAGAGTGATCTGGGGAAAGAATTGATAATTTTTAGCTGCTGTTATTATTTTTCACTATTGCAATATGTAAGTGCTTGTGCTGTGTGCCAGGATTACAGGGGTGAATAAGTCAGATATGGTTTCTGCTTTCATTAAATTTACCACTTACCAGAAGAGAGGAATGTTAAACAACTAATAAATGTTTGTTGAATGATTAAGTCAATGGACTAATTATATGATTATTTAATTACAGCTGTGATAAGTACTGTGAAGCCCAAGAAAGGATGAGGTACCACTGGAGTGTAGACTAGAGGGACTCAGTGTAATCAGAGGGAAGGGCAGATCAGAGAGCTTCCTGAGCTGAGAGCTGAAGAACTGAACAGAATTCAGCTGAGCCAAGGTGTTGCTGGACTGGAAGAGGTGTGAGAGGTGACAAGAAGAAAGAAGCAATATGGCTGATGGTGGGGGTTTTGGTAAGTTGAATGGTAGCCTTCCCCTCAAAATATGTCCACCTCCAAAGTCCTGAAAGCTGTAAAGTTTGCCTTATTTGAATAAAGGGTCTTCACAGATATAAATAAGTTAAGGCTCTTGAGATGAAATAAATTATCCTGGATTCTCTGGGTGGACCCTAAATCCAATGGCAAGTGTCCTCAGAAGAGACAGAAGATGAAGTTGGATAAACAGAGAAGGTGATATAAAGACGGAGGCAGGAGAAGGCACACTTGGGCCAGGTCACACTCAGACATGGAAGCCCTCCAGGCTTTCACTAGCATGGCTGTGAGTTTCTGCCAGATGTGTTCTGAAATGTTCATATAACAATCCATGGGGAACCAAGAAAGTGGAATGCAGGGTCAGAAGGAGAGAGTTAGCAGTGATTCCTTCTGCCTTTTTCTCACCAATTCACATCCATGTTCCTCTGCAAAAACCCACTAGAAATTTCACCTTTTAAACTTCACTGATACCCCACCTGAATGTATGTCTTTGTTTGCTCAAATTTCTGGCATTCACCATTAAATCCCACTGTTAATAGGTATATTTGGGTGCATTGTTAAATGGTGACCTTGGGTCTTTTTTTTTTTTTAATTGTGATTTGGGTGAAGGTTTACAGAGCAAATTTACTTTCCATACAGCAGTTCACACATACTTTGTCTCATGACATTGACTACAGTTTACCACAATGCAACAGTTCTCCTCCCATTTTCTCCCCATAGTTACCTCTTCCCTGTGTCCATCCCTCCATGCACTCCTGCCCCCTGAGCTGTCTCCCTGTGCATAAGCAGCCCTTCTTTCTCCGTGATTGTTCTCTCTGAGGAGTGTATCTACTTGAGGTAAATGTTCAACTCATATGCCTGTCTTTTGTTTGGCTGGAAACCACAGGTGTGGGTTCAATTCCAGATCTGAAGGGCAGCTAAGAGCCATAGTCTCAGTGGTTCCACCAGGCTCTATCACACCAGCAAACCTGGTCCCCCCCTTTTTTTTTTCTCCAAATGATTTTGAGTTTTGTTCCACATTGTTATCCCTCTCTATCAAGGATCTCCTACATAGATCTGACCTTGGGTCTTTTGCCCCACCTCTCTGAACCTCAAGTTCTCAGCAGAGAGCCACTTGGTTTTATTTAGTCCCCATTTCTCCTGTTCTCTTTCTGCAAAGGTTGGTTAACAAATGGTCCACACAAACAAACAAAACATTGTTGTCAAATCAATTCCAACTCACAGCAACCTTGTAGGATAGAGTAGAACTGCCTCATGGAGTTTTCAAGGCTGTAAATCTTTACAGAAACAGACTGCATCTTTCTCCCTTGGAGAAAGACATCTTTCTCCCTTGGAGTGGCTGGTGGCTTCAAACTACCAATCTTCCAGTTAGCAGCCAAGCACTTAATTGCTGCACCACCAGGATTCTGTAACAAATGGTCAGAGGGACTAAAATGGATACTACCAAACTTGCAAGTGGATTCCACCATCTTCCTTTCCTCACCTGACCTCCCTATGACATTAAGCAAAGGAAAACCAGACAGTGAGAGTTGTAGGCTGCTGCCAAGTAAACCCCTGACCCAAGGTAATCCCGTGTGCAAAAGATTGAAACACTGTTCCATCCTGCACCATCCCCATGATCTATTGAGGACGGTACAAATGTGACAGTGAGCATAGATGTGGCCTATTTTGCTTTTTTTAAAAAAAAAAAAAGAAGAAGAAGAAGAGTGAATTATAGTGAAGAAGGATTAACCAAGGTATGCAAATTAGCACCAGTCTATAGGCTAAAAAGAAATTAGCCTCAAAAGAGTTCACAATTTGGCTGCTCCCATCCACAACTAAGAAAGGCTTACATGAATTTCTGCCCAATGTATTGTTGGTGAGGGCAGAAATTCTGGACTTTGGAGGAGTTGTTAGTGAAAGTGGAGGTGCATTTGGTATTGCAGGGCTCAAATTGCTATACCACATCATTGGCTTAGGAGAGAGAGTGACACATGTCATACTTGACCTGTAGCAAAAAGACAAAAGCTCCCAATTGATGTGGTAGAAGCTGTTCTGTGTTCTGCTGCTCCTGGGGTCCCATAGAGATCTCATGTTTTTAAATCCATCTTCACACATTGATGACATTCTAATTTATATCTACAGCTAGACTGAATATCTTCCTGGAATTCCACACTCACATATCCAACTCTATTTGAAATCTCCATCTGAATGCCTATAAGAAATCACATACTTAGTATTTCAAAGCCAAATTTCTGGGTTTTTTTTAAAAAAAAAAGAAAAGAAAGAAAGAAATAAAAACCATTACCATTGAGTTAATTCTAACTCAGAGTGACCCTACAGGATGGATTAGAACTGCTCCACAGAGTTTCCAAAACTGTAATCTTTCCAGGAGCAGCTGATGTGTTTGAACCACTGACCTTTCAGTTAGGAGCCAAGCACTTTAACCACTGTGTCAGGACTCCCAAACCTGCCCCATTGCAGCCTTTCCCATCTTAGTAAATGGCAAGCTCTTCTTTCTAATGGTTCAGGCTGAAAACCTTGGAGTCATCCTTGATTTCCTTCTTTTCCTCATATGCCTATCGAATCACTCAGCAAAACCTACTGATATACCTTGAAAACATATCATAACCCAACCAGTTATCACCACTGCCCTGCCTCCCCCTGGTCCAAGCCTGTAGGATCTTTCCCCGGAGTTAGTGCAACAGCTTCTCATCATACATTGTTATTTGTACCAAGAGGAAATTGGAAAATGCTTCTGAGCTCAACAATATAAAATTTATAAAATAATTTTCAAGGTTTCAATACTCTGGGCTATCAAGCAGCTATATAAGATGATAATGAAGAGCAATTTATAATTGCTTGGGAAAATGTTCACCTGAAATAGTGAAGTGAAAAAAGAAAGATACATATAAACTGGAAAATTATATTCTAAAATGTTCTCTGGGTTCCAAAATTATAGGCACTCTAATTTTTTTTTCCACGTTTGTCTGTATTTTCTGAAATTCCCACCCTCAGTTGCTTTCTTTGTTAGAACAAAGAGTGTTATTTAAAATGTTAACTGGTAGAAAAGGAAAAGAAAGCAGCAGAGACAATACATGGTTGATGGAGAGGAGGGAGAGGCATAGAAGGACTAAATTCTAAGTCCTACACCAAAGAAAACAAAAACTCACTGCCCATGAGTTGATTCAATTTATAGTGACCCCTCCTTGGGTTTCCGAGGCGGTATCTCTACAGAAGTAGATTGCCCAACCTTCCTTCCGAGGAGTGGCTGGTGGGTTTGAACCTCCAGCCTTCTGGTTAGCAGTCAAATGCCTTAGGCACTA